>NC_069504.1:993070044-993399627 GCF_027579735.1 Bombina bombina
ACCAGCGCTTTTCCATCAGCACTTTCACATTTGTGGATGAAAGAACCCAACTTTCTCTTGGAGGATTGGTAACTTTGCTTGAGTTTATGTATGGTCAGATTGCTTTTTAACTGTAGTGGAAAAACTACCACATCTAAAACTTGTCCTCACTAAAATCTTAAACTTTATAGTGTGAAATATAAAATCAATAAACACTTTCTGTGAAGGCCAATTTCCCTGCACTTGCTCCTTAATTCATCCAGTAATGGTAATCTTCTTTCCTCCCCAGGTCTACTTCCACTGTAGTGCCTCTGTATGTGTTCCATCTAACTTTGATTCCTGCAGAAGAACTTGTTCATCAAGAAAGCGTAAGACATCTAGAACCCTTCTTTACTATCTAATGCCCTTAAAGACTTGCGTTAATTGTATGCCTTCATTTATATACCTAATTCAGGGAGAATGGTACCTGTGGAGGACACCATGACCATAGTCACATCTGAGGGACCCATTTACTTTGCCGGTGCTAGCATGGTGAAGGCTGAGATACCAGGTAATCTGAATCAGACTTGAAATCTAGGCTACAACAATTGCTTTATACCTCTGTAGTTTAACATTGTCAACATTAGACGTATTTAAACTTTTTGATAAGTCTTTGCCATTTATCTTGCTATAACTGTCTGGTTACCCATTTAACTATGGCTTATTCCTACAGGTAACAATGATTTTGGTTACAAACCTTTAGCCTGGGCCAGAGGCACAGCAGTTGTCGGAGGTGTTCTGGCCATCATTTCTGTTATAGGTGTTTTGAATTACAAGCGATTTCATGTTACAAATAGTGAACAAGTGTAAATAAAATGGATTTCTACAAAAAAATCATGTTGTCTTGATTGCTTTAAACCTACAAAAGTAATGGTTGAGGAAGAACTTGTACATTGCTTATACAACAGATTGACTTCAGGTTTAACCACCACTGTTGCAGCAGTGGCTTCTCTCTCTCTCTCTCTCTCTCTCTCTATATATATATATATATATATATATATATATATATATATATATATAAAAAAATTTTTTTTCCCCAATTACATTCTAATGCATACATTTCTAGCAGATCAAGCAGTTTCAGAAACTTTGAACTATCAAACACACAATGCAGAAGTTAAACTGATCTCTACTGCCTACATAGTAAACCTTTTTGGTTCCACAGTTGGCAAGTTTACTTCCCGAAGCTCCAACTGTGGAATGAGGTTTACTATGTAGGTAGTTTAACTTCTGCGTTTTGTGGGTGGATATTCTCTAGTGATAGTTACAGCTACTAAGCAATCACCTTACCATAAATATACCTTATGGGTGTTCTGTGTTGCCAAAATCACCCTTTTACAAAGTAACTATTGTATAGTATTATGACACTCGGCAGCTATATGAATATAGAATAACTGCTTTTGAGAGAGGATGCTGTCCCTTACAAAGTCTCCTTTATATGTTAACAGCAAGAGGGGGGCAGATTAGTTATTAGTACACAACTTGATTATGTTCCATATGCCTATAGTTTGATTAGGTGGCCCACTGTTGCTATTGGATTAACGTGGTATGTTTTCCCTCACAAGAGGGACTGCTTTTAGTCACTATGTAAGGTGATGTTGGGGTCCTGTTTTGTATTTGTTATATATTTTTTTTTTTTTTTTTTGTCCTAAAACAAATCACATCATAATTGGATAATAGACAATAATGCATAACATTAGTATATTTGCCCACATACAATACAGCATCATTGTCCTGACAGATATATACAAAGTGACAACCCAAATAAGAAAAATAAAAGAGCAATACAAAATGCAGCTTATGAGGTTCCATTAGATCAACAGAAGGCATTCAAATTCTTTGCATTCCAAACGTGAAAAAAACAAATACCTCATTAAGTATAATTTATTTTTTAGAAAAATGAATATTCTAGCTCCTTGATGTATAATCCTAAAAAACAATGATGTGATCTCAAGGACACATACAAGAGAGTATAAGAAAAGGTCTAAAGATAGAAACCCACCATCTATATAGTATGCTTAGCTTACCTGATTCTCTTCTGTAGAGTCTCTTAAAAGTAAAGTGTTTATAAATGGGTGGGTTGTATGTTTGAAGACTGATTTTATGTAATCGCCCTTCCCCCCCCGACTTTGAGAAAAAAAATAGGGACCATAGTCAATATTATATCGTACATCAAATTGTGGTTGGGTTTTTTCTTTTTTAGAAGCTATCTAGCATGTTTCTCAATTCTAGAGTTCAAGATTTTAGAGATCCAGAATTTTCTTTACTTTAGGACATGAGCCTAAGCAGTGTATATTAGCATTCAGAAAGCTACATCTGTAGCATGCCACTGTTCTAGCTTGATTTCATTTTGTGAGCTATCTGGAGTGATGTAGGCAAAATTGATCAATTTGAGATGTGACTCATGCCAAGACGATAATAGTGTAGCTTTATATGCTCTTTCAATACTTTTGCTAATTAAATCATCTCCCACTGAATTGATCTCCTCCATTTTGCAGTTATTTTTGTTTTTCTTACCTTTTTTTTTTTTTTTTTTTTTTTTTTTTTTAAGCATCAGTCTGTACCAGTATGCAATTGAGGAGATGCCCTTTTGGAAAATATTTATCCTGGCCTTGCTGTCCTTCCAACATTCTGGTGCTGACTTAAGTTTAAGAGAAGTACAGTAATGTCTAGCGGTTTAATTTCTTCAAAAGATTTAACCGTGCCCCAATTAGTCTTGAGTAATTGAGCCATGTACTCCAGACCTTGTCACTTCCATTGGTTTATGTTTGCTCTTATCCCTTCTGTGAAATCGGGGTTGCCGGATAATAAGAATTTGGAGAAGTTTGGAAGGGCATTTAATATTCACAAATCTTTTGACATGATTTTTAAACTTTTTTTTTTTTTTTTTTTTTTTTTTTTTTTATATATACCTTCTGGTAATCTTTTCACTAGCAAATTAATTAATGCCTTTCCTTAGGATGGAGTTGGCATATGCGCCCCCCCCCCCCCATAGGAACCTATGAAACCCTTTATGTAAGGTTTGTATTTGAGAAATAATGGGAGATTTTGTAATAGATATAGGAGCTTGGGGAAAAGCCACCATTTTGATAAAATTTATTTTTGCCGTAAGTGTTAATGGAAGCAATGCCCATCTCTTTAAATCGGGACAGATTTTATATATTTCTGGAAAAGTCAGTACGTACCACACATTTGGGGATCTGGAAATATTGATGCCTAAATACTTTAAATGAGAATTGGCGTCTTTAAACGTAGAACTGAAATTAAAACTTATTAATCCATATAACCACTGATTTTTCAGTATTTACTCGGTATCCAGTAAAGGAGCCGAAGTCCTGAAAGATTTGTGTAAGTATGGGCATGTTTATTTTTGTGTTACTGATGAATACTAGTTAATCGTCAGCATACAATGCTACTTGTTGTTCATTATTCCCTATTTTAATTCCTTTTATTTTACTTATTGTAGATGCTAGTGCTGCTATTGCTAAATTAAAGAATAGGGGTGAGAGCGGACATCCCTGTCTTGTTCCCTTTGCTAGCTGAACCCACAAAAATAGCACCATTGCTTATTATGGCCGACTGAGGGCATCTATATAACTGTTTAATCAATTTTTTTTTTTCCCAAGGCAGAATATAAATGATCCCAGCTCATGTAATCGAACTCTTTTTCTGCATAGACTGAGATCATAGCTCTATTTTTTTTTTTTTTTGGGGGGGGGGGGTTTAATTATAATTCTCGTTGTGTTAGGACCTTTCTTAGTTTTGGATAAAGAGGTTCTTCCAGACATGAACCCTGTTTAGTCAGAATGTATTAATGCCCTTGAAAAAAGTTTCATTCTTTTAGCTATAATCTTCATTAAGGAGTGAAATCAGGCGGTAAGCACTCAGATCTTCAGGATTCTTATTCTTATTGCAAAATAATGTAATATTTTGTAAATTCCTAAGTTTTTTTTGTTTTGTTTTTTTTTCCCTTAGTATAATCGCAATTTAACAAGTCAAGAAGGGATTTATTTATATAATCCGCAAGGATTTTGTAGTGTTTGGAAGGGAGGCTATCCGGAGCAGCTTTGTAATTGCATTATCTACTTCATCTATTTAAATGCTGTAATTTATCTTGATCTATTTGTGACATTAAGCAATTATCCCAGAACTTTCTTTTTTTGTTCATCTGTCTTCTTTGTATATATTTTTATAATATTCTAAAAATTCAGCAATAATGTCTAATTTTTGTCGATCTTACCCCTTTATTAGTGATTGCTTCTATTGTATTAGACCCTCTTGCCTGCCTTATCATATTTGCTTAGTATATACCTGGTTTGCTCCAAACTGATAAAATTTTGCACTAGCCTTTACTGCCTCTTGTGTAATTGAGTTAAATACATTTCTCTTTCTTTCTTTCTTTCTTTCTTTCTTTCTTTCTTTCTTTCTTTCTTTCTTTCTTTCTTTCTTTCTTTCTTTCTTTCTTTCTTTCTTTCTTTCTTTCTTTCTTTCTTTCTTTCTTTCTTTCTTTCTTTCTTTCTTTCTTTCTTTCTTTCTTTCTTTCTTTCTTTCTTTCTTTCTTTCTTTCTTTCTTTCTTTCTTGTTTTCTTGTTTTCTTGTTTTCTTGTTTTCTTGTTTTCTTTCTTGTTTTCTTTCTTGTTTTCTTGTTTTCTTGTTTTCTTGTTTTCTTTCTTGTTTTCTTTCTTGTTTTCTTGTTTTCTTGTTTTCTTGTTTTCTTTCTTGTTTTCTTGTTTTCTTGTTTTCTTGTTTTCTTTCTTGTTTTCTTGTTTTCTTTCTTTCTTTCTTTCTTTCTTGTTTTCTTGTTTTCTTTCTTTCTTTCTTGTTTTCTTGTTTTCTTTCTTTCTTTCTTTCTTTCTTGTTTTCTTGTTTTCTTTCTTTCTTTCTTGTTTTCTTGTTTTCTTGTTTTCTTTCTTTCTTGTTTTCTTGTTTTCTTTCTTTCTTTCTTTCTTGTTTAAGTTTAGCCTTTATTTCTCCCCTTACTGTTTTAGATGCTCCCCAATACATTTCCACGTTTGATACTGAATTCTCATTAAGTTTTGTATCGTTGCCACATGTTTCGTAGCCAATTGGTGAACTTAATATTCATATACAAGTATTTAGGAAAAATGGAATTGGGTTGAGTTGATTGCGGTCTTAGTGGATAGACAGAGATATTGGTGCGTGGTCTGATATAATTATTGGATTAATTGTGGCTTGTAGATCTTGACCAAACATTTTCCAATTTATTAACATATCGATCCTAGAAAAAGGTCTTATGTTTTTGATTTGCATGTGTACTGTCGCTGATCTGGATTTTGAATCCTCAAGAAATTTAGGTTAGGTCTTAAATTAAAGGATATCTGTAGGATTTTAATTCCTGTATAATGTGTTCTCAGTGATTTTGTATTCTTGTCTGTTCTGTCTATTGGGAGCTGTGAAATCTCCTATTTTACTATTCATATATTTGAGGTCGTAATTGTACCTCAAGGTATCTACCATCTGGGTCTATGTCTTTGCTGGTCAGTTCATAGTTAAGCCCTTTGTGCTTTGGAGGTTTTGGTTTGGATGTAATCACAAACCTCTCCATAATTTTTTTTTTTTTTTTTTTTTTTTAAAAGGAAGGGAGAAGGCTCTGTGGTGTAGGAATCGGATGTGTAATAAGGGGGTATATTAATTAAATAGTTTTTCCTTTTAGGAATTACTCTAAGAGGATGCGCTTGGGAACCACTGGTAAGGAAAGTTAGACCTATTAATTTAAACCCATATGCATCAATGGAATTATACAAAACCGTGATACACAAAACGGTGATTGAAAACAGGTGTGAAATAATAACAAAGGTGATTACCAATGAAATGAACGAAAAAGCACAAAATATGTAGGGAAACAGTGATATAATCAAATGATCAGATAATCACAAAAGCCGAACAATGATAGTGAGAGATTAAAATAAAATCAATTAAAAAATTCTTCTCAAAGTCCAAAAACAAATATGGTGTGAAAAGCGTCCAATCCTAAAGTAAGGATGGTAGTGTACTTAGGTATTTGGCGTGCTCCTCTTGTGTCCCTCGGTGTGATGGGTCAGGATGTCTAGAATAAAAAATAAACAAGGGGCGCCAACATAGTGTAAATCGCATAAACATCAAATATAAAAGTGATGTGCAAAAAAACTACTCACAAAGATAGTGGCACCTTAGGTGAATAAGGTGCAAGAAAGCAGGCTGACATTCAAAATCCAGAAGTCAGTACGCTGGAGGTCTCACCCAGGGGACCTATGGAATCCGGATAGGCATCTGGAAAATAGCAGCCACGTTCTTTAGGGCCAATAGCCGGACAAAGTAAGCTGCAAGCCGGTAGGTGCTCTCCTGCTATGCTCACACAGCCAAGGCTCGTCTCCAAAACTGACTGTCAGTGCATGAAAAGTTCAGTGGCAAATGTCCTATTATGGGAACAAAGGATTCGCAGAAAGAAGCAGAAATACCGGGTCGTGGTATGAAACAAAAAGTTTTTATTTTGCAACGCGTTTCTCAGTCTATTCCAGACCATTTCATCACTGAGGTGTGCACTACTGCACCGTAGGTATGTGTGGGAGGTGAGTATACAAATAAGAGACCCGGGAGATACACTCGCCTGGAAAGCAAAAGGGGATGGGTGAGAGAGAAAAAAAATTCTAACTTCTTTTTAGACAGTAATGTTCCAAATCTGAGCTTATTTTGAGCTTTTACACAAGAACTAAGGTGGGGTACAAACTTGCCTTAAATAACAGAGTAAAAGTATTAACTTAAAGGGAAAGTCTACACTAGAATTTTTATTGTTTTAAAAGATAACCCCTTTATTACCCATTCCTTAGTTTTGCATAACCAACAGTTATAATATACTTTTAACCTCTGTGATTACCTTGTATCTAAGCCTCTGCAAACTGCCCCTTTATTTCAGTTCTTTGACAGACTTGCAGTTTAGCCAATCTGTGCCTGTTCCCAGATAACTTCACGAGCACAGTGTTATCCATATGAAATACGTGAACTAACACCCTCTAGTGGTGAAAAACTGTTAAAATGCATTCTGAAGAGAGGTGGCCTTCAAAGTCTAAGAAATTGGCATATGAACCTCCTAGGTTAAGCTTTCAACTAAGAACAAAGCAAAATTGGTGATAAAAGTAAATTGGAAAATGGTTTTAAAATTACACGCCCTATCTGAATCGGGAAAGTTTATTTTAGCCTAGACTGTCCCTTTTAATTTAGAAGTCTCCACACTAAGGGGAGAAAGCAAAATATTTAACTGATAAGCTTCTATTTTCTTGCATTACCTTTCACAGACAAAAGATTTCACTGTTTGCCTAGTGTTGATCAGTACCCGTTTAATTTACCATGAGTTATAGCTTGACTGAATTCTCCCTTTACTTTAGATGGCAAACATTTTCCATTTAAGAGAAAGCATATGTGCACTTATTTATACACAAGGACAGAGCAAAATAACGTTAAGATATTTTCTGATATATTACAAAAATTATTACAGGTTATTTTTATACGATAGTCATAGTAGAATAGAATATTGCTGGTTAAAAGATGACTAAGCTAAGATAGAATAATTAAGATAACGTATACTCTAAATTATGCACTTTTATTATACCGTACAAATGCAGCGTAGCAAAGAATGCAATAACACTGATATTATTATCTCAACAGCTTATATGTTTTATAACAATTCCGCTTGCTAGGTAGAGCTACTTCCAAATACAGGGAAGAGAGGTAGAACAATATACAGTTATTTCAATGGCTTTTGGCAATCCCTAGTTTGGCAGCCGTTCCAATGCCCTTTTTCCTTTTGGACCATAGCATCTGACAGATTATATATACAGATGATGTACTTATAGCTTTATACTAAATTTGTAAGTCCCAGATGTATTGTACAAGTGACTCATATATAATTAGAACTGACAATATCCATGTAATTCCTACTAGAAAATGTTCACAGGATAAAATATCAGTGAAGTACTTCTAAGTGAAGCTATTAAAAAGGAATTGTTTTCACTGAATTCATCCAAAGCATAGGGGGGTGATCAATTTTATATAGAACTTCCAGTGGAAGGAGAGTGAACATATGTCAGTCACAGAAAGCAGACCCGGTGAAATTTTGCCCTTTATGATACTTTGGGCTGAGGAGAAGAGGATTCTTAAGCTTAATTCTGCCACAAGATTGGCCATATTGGTGTTACAAATAATATATTGTACTCAGTTTGAGAGCCTGAACCTCTTACCCCCATCTTCCTGGTAATTCAGATGGGATTAAATCTCTGAAGATGATTGGGACGCAATACTTGCACAGCAATTTGCTTATACTTCCAGGGAAAGAGAGGAGGTAATACCAATGAACAGGAACAAAAAAGTTTAATGAACCAAAGATACAAAAATAGAAAACAAACTTATAGTGCCTGTGGCCAGTCAGGCTGTATAGGCCATGGTTGGGCTTCCCATTTGGATGCAGGTTTTTCCCTGCAATACCAGAGGCCCTTCCACTCGAGCCGGGCTTCCAAACAATGGCAACAAGAAGCGGTGCCACTATTAAGCGGTCTGGGTAACTCACAATTCTGTGACTCAGGGAGATTGATGGTAAAGCTGACTCGGCAGGATACTCCGTAGCCCCTCTTCCTGCCGTTCTTCCATCTTAAGAACAGCACTTCGCCCCGGTCCTCCTCCTTTTACCCTCCCAGAGTATGGGCCGCTGGATTAGATGTTTCAATGCCACTTCCGGAAACCTCTCGGGAGAACCTCAGGCCTGCCCTTCCTTGGACTTGGGATTCCTTTCTCCTTGATTGCTCCTGCAATAGGATTGGAACCAGAACTGCCACTGTATCCCTTAGTGAGCGCGGAGGTGCAACTGCTCTGTCTACTTGCTGACGCGTGGTCGCCCTTACATCACATCCAGTATAGCGCATGTACGGAAGCCCTAGACAATTTTGCTTCTTAGAAGGGCAAGAGGTTCCTCATTTTGAAGAGGAAAATCTCTTAATATGGGTATGCAGAAAATCTACCCCCCCCTCATAGTGCGCATGTGTTGTAAGGGGGGCTGTGCGCTCAATGCTTGACACTGATGCAAAGTTTATTTAGGCGATCCCTATTAAAATGGTCATTGCCAGTAAATTATAGGTCCCTCATTCAAAACAACGCAGTTTAAACACAGAATCTGCCCTGCCCTTTTCAAACAACGTATCTTTGTACCTTGCTGTGCATATTATGACACATCACATGCACAGGGCTAGGAATGAGAATTGTGTTTTTCTTTCTGCAATCTTAAACACTCCCCCCCCCCCCCCACCACCACTCTTGTGTTGGAGGATAAAGTACTCTTTATACAAAACGGAATATTGAGGTAGGAGGAAGACACTGTTGCCTGCATATCTAGGAGGTTAGATTATTTGGACTCTGCACATCTTTAAATCTGTTTCCTGCATACAAACTAGAAGCTTAAGTTATTTTGCAATATATCTCTAGGGATGGATTGCTCACTAGCTGATTAGGAGATAACACCCATATATCTATTGGGGAGAAACAACTAGTTTTTGTACATTTTTATATATTATGCACTGGAGCTTTAGCTTTAAAACAAAACTAATACATACACCATAAACCTGTAATAGAATGTTTTAATAACCTTGGATGCAGTCATAAAAATAACTCTACTTTTCTCTTGTAAGATGTATCGAGTCCACGGATTCATCCTTACTTGTGGGATGTTCTCCTCCCCTACAGGAAGTGGCAGAGAGAGCACCCACAGCAGAGCTGCCTATATAGCTCCCCCCTTAGCTCCACCCCCAGTCATTCTCTTTGCCTGCTTAACTGCTAGGAAGGGCAAAGAGGAGTGTGGTGACAAAAATGTTAGGTTTTTATTTTCTCAAGCAAAAGTTTGTTATTTTTAAATGGTACCGGTGTGTACTATTTACTCTCTGGCAGAAAAGGGATGAAGATTTCTGCAATGGGGATGATGATCTTAGCATTTTGTAACTAAGATCCACTGCTGTTCTCATAAGGGCTGAAGAGTACAGGAAAACTTCAGTTGGGGGAAGAGTTTGCAGGCTAAACTGCATTAAGGTATGTTCAGTCTATTTTTTTCTAGACAGACTGTTATTTCTAGAAAAGGCTGGCAATATCCCCATGAGGGAAGGGTAAGCTGTATTCAGACACTTGGATAGGAATTTCAGCTTGCATGAAGGGCTCATTAGTTACTGGTGACACTGTTTGGTAAAAACGTTTTTGTTTATTCAGTGAATGATGCAATTATAACGTTTTTTTTAAGGGACTAAAGGGGTTATTGTGGCTTGTTTTGAGTTTTCTAACCCACATGGTTAATTTAGAGACACTCTAGTGTTTGTCTGTTAGGCCTCAAAACATTGAGTGAGGTGGGAGGGTCCTATTTTCGTGTCTCAGTTGTGCAGTTTCTTTTCCTCTGAGACTTCTAACTGCTTCTTCAGAGGTTCCTGCCATGTTTGAGGGCTGTAAAAGAAGTTTTTTCCCCCACAAATTGTTCTGAAGGGCAGGTAGGAGCCACAGCAGAACTGTGGCAAAGTGCTGAAAGTCTTTTTTTTTTTACTGGTTTTGATGTTTTTTTCAATCTGGTTTTGCCATTAAGGGGTTTATTTCTTATTTGCATAGCTGTGCAAAGTTACTAAGGCTATATGATACTACTGTAAACATTTCGTTATGTTTACTGCTTTTTTTACACTGTTTTGCTGAGGCGAAATTCATCAGGTTTCAGTCGGACAACATCACAACTGTAGCTTATATCAATCATCAAGGAGGAACAAGGAGTTCTCTAGCGATGATGGAGGTAACCAAAATAATCCGATGGGCAGAGGATCACTCTTGCCATCTCTCAGCAATCCACATCCCAGGAGTAGAGAACTGGGAGGTGGATTTCCTAAGTCGTTAGACTTTTCATCTGGGGGAGTGGGAACTCCATCCGGAGGTATTTGCCCAGCTGATTCAGCTATGGGGCACACCAGAATTGGATCTGATGGCGTCCTGTCAGAATGCCAAACTTTCTCGTTACGGGTCCAGGTCCCGGGATCCCAAGGCAGTACTGATAGATGCTCTAGCAGTGCCTTGGTCCTTCAATCTGGCCTATGTATTTCCTCTCCTATGTCTTGTTGCCAGAATAAAGCAGGAGAGCTTCGGTGATTCTGATAGCACCTGCATGGCCATGCAGGACTTGGTATGCAGACCTAGTGGACATGTTCTCGGTTCTACCTTGGACTCTGCCAATGAGGCAGGACCTTCTAATCCATGGTCTGTTCACGCATCCAAATCTAATTTCTCTGCGTCTGACTGCTTGGAGATTGAACGCCTGATTCTATCAAAGCGTGGTTTCTCGGAGTCATTGATACCCTGATTCAGGCTAGAAAGCCTGTCACCAGGAAGATCTATCATAAGATTTGGCACAAATATCTTTATTGGTGTGAATCCAAAGGTTACTCGTGGAGCAAGATTAGGATTCCTAGAATATTGTCTTTTCTCCATGTAGGTTTGGAGAAGGGATTATCAGCTAGTTCCATATAAGGACAAATATCTGCTTTGTCTATTCTTCGAGCATTTAGTCAGGCTTTGGTCAGAATCAAGCATGTATTTAAACCTGTTGCTCCGCCATGGAGCCTAAATTTAGTTCTTAAAGTTCTTCAAGTGGTTCCGTTTTGAACCTATGCATTCCATGGATATTAAGCTTCTATCTTGGAAAGTTTTGTTTTTAGTAGCTATCTCTTCGGCTTGAAGAGTTTCTGAGCTATACAGGGAGTGCAGAATTATTAGGCAAATGAGTATTTTGACCACATCATCCTCTTTATGCATGTTGTCTTACTCCAAGCTGTATAGGCTCGAAAGCCTACTACCAATTAAGCATATTAGGTGATGTGCATCTCTGTAATGAGAAGGGGTGTGGTCTAATGACATCAACACCCTATATCAGGTGTGCATAATTATTAGGCAACTTCCTTTCCTTTGGCAAAATGGGTCAAAGGACTTGACAGGCTCAGAAAAGTCAAAAATAGTGAGATATCTTGCAGAGGGATGCTGCACTCTTAAAATTGCAAAGCTTCTGAAGCGTGATCATCAAACAATCAAGCGTTTCATTCAAAATAGTCAACAGGGTCGCAAGAAGCGCGTGGAAAAACCAAGGCGCAAAATAACTGCCCATGAACTGAGAAAAGTCAAGCGTGCAGCTGCCAAGATGCCACTTGCCACCAGTTTGGCCATATTTCAGAGCTGCAACATCACTGGAGTGCCCAAAAGCACAAGGTGTGCAATACTCAGAGACATGGCCAAGGTAAGAAAGGCTGAAAGACGACCACCACTGAACAAGAAACACAAGCTGAAACGTCAAGACTGGGCCAAGAAATATCTCAAGGCTGATTTTTCTAAGGTTTTATGGACTGATGAAATGAGTGAGTCTTGATGGGCCAGATGGATGGGCCCGTGGCTGGATTGGTAAAGGGCAGAGAGCTCCAGTCCGACTCAGACGCCAGCAAGGTGGAGGTGGAGTACTGGTTTGGGCTGGTATCATCAAAGATGAGCTTGTGGGGCCTTTTCGGGTTGAGGATGGAGTCAAGCTCAACTCCCAGTCCTACTGCCAGTTTCTGGAAGACACCTTCTTCAAGCAGTGGTACAGGAAGAAGTCTGCATCCTTCAAGAAAAACATGATTTTCATGCAGGACAATGCTCCATCACATGCGTCCAAGTACTCCACAGCGTGGCTGGCAAGAAAGGGTATAAAAGAAAATCTAATGACATGGCCTCCTTGTTCACCTGATCTGAACCCCATTGAGAACCTGTGGTCCATCATCAAATGTGAGATTTACAAGGAGGGAAAACAGTACACCTCTCTGAACAGTGTCTGGGAGGCTGTGGTTGCTGCTGCATGCAATGTTGATCGTGAACAGATCAAAACACTGACAGAATCCATCAATGGCAGGCTTTTGAGTGTCCTTGCAAAGAAAGGTGGCTATATTGGTCACTGATTTGTTTTTGTTTTGTTTTTGAATATCAGAAATGTATATTTGTGAATGTTGAGATGTTATATTGGTTTCACTGGTAAAAATAAATAATTGAAATGGGTATATATTTGTTTTTTGTTAAGTTGCCTAATAATTATGCACAGCATTAGTCACCTGCACACACAGATATCCCCCTAAAATAGCTAAAACTAAAAACTACTTCCGAAAATATTCAGCTTTGATATTAATGAGTTTTTTGGGTTCATTGAGAGCATGGTTGTTGTTCAATAATAAAATTAATCCTCAAAAATACAACTTGCCTAATAATTCTGCACTCCCTGTATGCTTTACAGTGTGATTCCCCTTATCTTATTTTCCATGCAGATAAGGTGGTTTTGCGTACCCAACCTGGGTTTCTTCCTAAGGTTGTTTCTTATAAGAATATCAATCAAGAGATTGTTGATCATTCACTGTGTCCTAATCCTTCTTCAAAGAAGGGAACGTCTGTTGCACAATCTTGATGTGGTTCGTGTTTTAAAGTTCTACTTACAAGCAACTAAAGATTTCCGTCAAACATCTTCATTGTTTGTCGCTTACTCTGGTAAGCGGAGAGGTCAGAAGGCTATGGCTACCTCTCTTTCCTTTTGGCTGAAAAGCATCATCCATTTGGCTTATAAGACTGCTGGCCCACAGTCTCCTGAAAGAATTACTGCTCATTCTACTAGAGCTGTGGCTTCCACATGGCTTTTAAAAATGAGGCTTCTGTTAAACAGATTTGTAATGCGGCGACTTGGTCTTCGTTTCATACTTTTACCCAAATTCTTCGGAGGCTATTTTTGGGAGAAAGGTTCTACAAGCAGTGGTGCCTTCTGTTTAAGGTCCCTGTCTTGTCCCTCCCTTCATCCGTGTCCTAAAGCTTTGGTATTGGTATCCCACAAGTAAGGATGAATCCGTGGACTCAATACATCTTACAAGGGAAAACATAATTTATGCTTACCTGATAAATTTATTTCTCTTGTGATGTATCGAGTCCACGGCCCGCCCTGTTTATTAAGACAGGTATATATATATATATATATATATATAATATATTTTTTATTATTATTTTTTTTAAACTTTCAGTCACCACTGCACCCTATAGTTTCTCCTTTTTCTTCCTAGCCTTCGGTCGAATGACTGGGGGGTGGAGCTAAGGGGGATCTATATAGGCACCTCTGCTGTGGGTGCTCTCTCTGCCACTTCCTGTAGGGGAGGAGAATATCCCACAAGTAAGGATGAATCCGTAGACTCGATACATCACAAGATAAATAAATTTATCAGGTAAGCATTTGATCTTGGCCAATCCTGATCCCATATACTGCATATAAATAAAACAATCTTGATGTGCTGCTGCTGGCTTGCAGTAGCAGCACTAGCTAGTGAGAGCTGTTTAGGAGGGATCAGCTCATCTTAAACTTATAAAATACCTGATTAACCCCATTTACTACCAGAATAATAGAAGTATGGTGTGCTGCTGCAATTAATGGCATTCCAATAACCAATGGCAAAGCCCTGTATGTTTGCTATTTCTGAACAAAGGGGATCTCAGAGAAGCATTTACAATCATTTGTGTAATGATTGCACAAGCAGTATGTAAATAAAAACACAAAAATTGTGGAAAAGATCAACAATTTTCTTTATATAATAACATTTGGCGTTGAAATGGTAGCATGAAATATACCAAAATGAACCTAGATTAATACCTTAGGTTATCTACTTAAAAATATATAGTTTTGACAGGTAAATAAAAAAAAAAACAAGGCTCTATTTCTGTTTAAATGGATTGATGGTAAAAATTCTCTGGTATTTTGGCCACATTTTTCTATTAAATTCCTGGTAGTGAAGGGGTTAAACATAGCCAGCGGAAGAAATGACACTCCCAGTCGGGGTTAGGAGAGATAAGTAAAGCTATTTTTGGTTCACAAACAAATATAAGATAAAAACAGATCTGTGTGCAGAAAGTAATAATTAAGGAGCTTTTCCATGAAAGCTCTGCTCATTTTAATAGGTTTTAAAGAACAAGCTAGATAAACTATTTCATATATCAAATAAACATAAAGGATCCATTTCTGAATACAAACTTGCTACAGATTTCAGATCCTATTAATTATATAAGTATATATATTTGCACAATCTGATTTTTTTTTTCACTACATAGTGTAATTTTTATGATACATAAAGTTATCGTGAGAACAGACCTCAAACCGCATGTGACTTGACACGTGATTTCAGCAGTTGAAGCTGCATACAGTTCTGTTAAAATTTCTGCATATTACCTTTAGGCAAACAAATAAACAATCTGAGTAAGCAAGAACAATACTGAAATCTCTGACTTAAAACTGAATGTCAGTATCCATAAGACATTCGCATTACAGTTCACCATTAGCCCTTACTCCATCACAGTCAGGTGTATCTGCTGCATCTATTATTCATATTCCTGCAAATTTAATACAGCACTTAAAATAGGGTGACCAGATGTCCCCTATTTTAGGGGACAGTCCCCGGACAAATTATGTCCTCAAAAATGTCCCCGGTAAGACGGTCAGAGTCCCGTGCATGTTAGATGTGTTCGTAGGAAGTTGATAGATTTATCTGTTTTAGACACTGATTAGTTGCGTAGAGCTACAGCAACGGTTCCGTTTCCCTTGGATAATTCACCGCTGGCGCTCACAACGCAACTGAAGCTAAAAGCTTTGGACCCTTCTTTATATAGATTGTGAAGTGCTGCATGGGGTTTGCAAGCTCCGCTTTGCAATGCCTCAAAGGTGCAAGGTAAGTTCTCATTGGTTGTTAGTGTTTTGATAATAGCGGAAGCATGTTATATATGTGCAGGCGCAATAGAATCGAGAGGCTGAGCCCTTGTTGGGTAGGTCTAGTATGTTAAATTGTAATGTTTAGAAGTATGTAATTTTTGACCAATCAAAATCTTAGAAAGATTACGAACTAGGGGTATTTTCTGGTGATGGATTTTACTAGTGGCCTATCGTGAGGCATTATTACTAAAGCGTGTATAAGATATGTGTATCTTTGGCTTTGAGCAACACATGCATGTTGAAAACCGAAAGAGCACTGCATTCCTTGTAGGGGTATGTTATTATATACGCTTGACCTTTTTACTCATGTATTTTTTTTTTATTTTTTTTTTAAAAAAAAGGAATTCTAGTTCTCCATCAAAGAATAAGATTATCAAGAAATAAAAAAATTTTAAGCAACTTTCTAATTTTCTCCTATTATACATTTTTTATCATTATCTTGCTATCTTTATTTGAAAGCAAGAATGTAAGTTTAGAAGCCGGCCCATTTTTGGTTAGCAACCTGGGTTATCCTTGCTGATTGGACAGCACCAATAAAGTGCTGTCCAGGGTACTCAACCAAAAATTGTCTGGCTCCTTCGCTTAGATGCCTTCTTTCTCAAATAAAGATAGCAATAGAACGAACATTTTTGAGTTTAGTATCCCTTTAAAAGGACCTGAAAGTAAAATGTAAACTCTAATGATTCAAATAGAGCATGTATTTTTAAACGGCTTTCCAATTGACTTCAGTTATCAAATTTGCTTTGTTCTCTTAGAATCCTTTGTTGAACGGATGTGTTCAGCTCGGATATCAAGTGAATGAAGCAAATTTGACACTAAAAGTAAATTGGAAAGTTATTTAATAGCGTATGCTCTATCTAAATTCTGAAAGAAAAATGTTGGGTTTCACATGCCTTTAAATCCTAATATTTAAAGGCAGGTGTGGCAGATAACTGCATGAAGAGTTGAATATCTTTGGCCCAAGATAGTTGTTTTAGCCTTAGGATGGGGTCATGAGGGAGATGCATAGTCCAGGCCTGGGAATTTTTGGGCAGGCCTTGGTTTAATTTATAAAGGAAAAATACTTTTTTTTTTTTTTTTTTTTTTAATCTTTTATACCAATGGTGCCCTCTAGCCCCTTAAAAACATTTTTTTTTCATAGTTTCTGGAGTTTACCCTAAATTTTTCTCCTCTGTAATTTATTCCAATGATCCATTTACCTGCTGGAAAGTTTTCAATTGTTTAGAATTAGCTCCATTACAGTCCCTGAGTCTGAGCTCTGTCCCACTGAGGCAGCCATATGTCTTTTTGCAGAATTTCCACTAGCCCACCCATGGAACACCCAGACACACCAACAAACTGCCCAGACACATCCACAACAACTCACACTAACCACCCACAATCCCATTTTTCCCAACACAGCTCTACCTACTATACAGTGATAGGCCACCACCACCACCTTCCCTGTTCCTGACACCCAGCCACAAATGTGGAGAGGTATGTTGTCAGTATTTGAAATAGCTGATTTTACCTGTGGTATTCCTACCTATATTGAAAGTTTCTATACATGAGTATAGGCTATAAATAAGCTTTGTAAACATAGCCAGCAGAAGAAATTGGTAGGAAAGATAGAGTAATAAAATGTTACTTTCCCATTGTTCTCTCTAAGGGTCGATATTCAAAGCATCAGTCTTTCGATATTTTCTAAAACAGGGAGTGGACCTGCCACGTGGCAATGTGTCTTCCATAGGATACAATGAGGAGCGTTACGTCAGTTAAAGATCACCAACATTGTCACTTGTCTGTACTTTCTACAGGCGGGGGGGGCGTATTTGTAGTGTTGCTACACAGTGCAGACAGTGTGCTCACTAAAACCAAACACGGTTTCTGTGTCAGAACACTGCAAATAATGCCTGTGTGACCTAACTCTAACTACACCTATACTAACTGCCTCACACTGGAAAGTCTTGCCACTTAAAAGGTGACGAGACAAACATGGTTGACACCCTACTCACAACATGTATTTCAGAGATTGGATTATATTGCACTGCTGGCAATGTATCACAATCAAAGTGCAGGTTACTCCCCCTGGAAAGCCTGACTTTCTTCCATAGAATGCCTACACCTATGTCATACTCTAGCTACACTCCACTGAAACTCCCAGCTTACTCCCTAGTACCGCATACACCTACGTCATGTCTTCCCTACACTCCCACTGGAACACCAGGCTTACTCCCACAGAACACCTTCACCTACTTAATGTCTGCAATCTACTGGATTAATAAATAATAAAAAAAATTCTTATTACAACTATAGGAGCTATGTCGCTACATTTATATACAATGTTAAAATGATATGCATTGTCATGTACAGTATCCCACACAAGTGAGTACACCCCGCACATTTTTGTAACTATTTCATTATATCTTTTCATGTGACAACACTGAAGAAATGACACTTTGCTACAATGTAAAGTAGTGAGTGCACAGCCTGTATAACAGTGTACATTTGCTGTCCCCTCAAAATAACTCAACACACAGCCATTAATGTCTAAACCATTGGCAATAAAAGTGAGTACACCCCTAAGTGGAAATGTCCAAATTGGGCACAATTTGCCATTTTCCCTCCCCGGTGTCATGTGACTCGTTAGTGTTACAAGGTCTCAGATGTGAATGGGGAGCAGGTGTGTTAAATATGGTGTTATCGCTCTCACACTCTCTCATACTGGTCACTGGCACCTCATGGCAAAGAACTCTCTGAGGATCAGAAAAAAAGAATTGCCCTAAAGATGGCCTAGGCTATAAGAAGATTGCCAAGACCCTGAAACTGAGCTGCAGCACGGTGGGCAAGACCATACAGCGGTTTCACAGAACAGGTTCCACTCAGAATAGGCCTTGCATGGTCAACCAAAGAAGTTGAGTGCACATGCTCAGCATCATATCCAAAGGTTGTCTTTGGGAAATAGACATATGAGTGCTGCCAGCATTGCTGCAGAGGTTGAAGAGGTGGGGGGTCAGCCTGTCAGTGCTCAGACCATATGCCGCACATTGCATGAAATTGGGCTGCATAGCTGTCATCCCAGAAGGAAGACTCTTCTAAAGATGATGCACAAAAAGCCCCCAAACAGTTTGCTGAAGACAAGCAGACTAAGGACATGGATTATTGGAGCCATGTTCTGTGGTCCGATGAGACCAAGATAAAATAATTAATTTTGTTCAGATGGTGTCAAGCGTATGTGGCGGCAACCAGGTGAGGAGTACAGACAAGTGTGTCCACAGTCAAGCATGGTGGTGGGAGTGTCATGGTCTGGGCCTGCATGAGTACTGCCGGCACTGGGGAGCTACAGTTCATTGAGGGAACCATGAACGTCAACTTGTACTGTCACATACTGAAGCAGAGAATGATCCCCTGTCAGTATATGGCCGGGTTATAATACACTATATTTAATAATTATTCTTTAAAACAAACCCCCAATAAAATGCATATACAAAACAATTAAAATTAATATAAATTCCTAAATTCTTTATATTAGTTAAAGTTATAAACACATTGAATTATATTTATAGAAACCAGATATGAATCAAACTATACAAGCTTAAACTGTTACAATATTCTATACAAAAATCATAAAAATATACCTTTACAATTGACCTTATCCACAATGAATTTCATTAAAATACCACAATATGGACCACTAACTTTTACAGTGCCTAATTAAACAATATAACAATATACTTTAACAGCCAATTTCTATGACAAGTTATCAGATTAAATAAATTCTTATTTATCTACAATAAGGCAAATTCTAATATATATTTATATTTACAAATCTGAAATGCATGTCTCAGATCCATGTACACTTAAATGTTTATACAAGACTGAGGTATACCTTATTGAAAATTAAACCTAAGTTGTAATTTAAAAATGAATTTGAGAGTTACAATGCAAGACATGTTTCTGCTTGGCTCAGTACAGTTGTGTATCTAACACCACAGGGGTAATCAGCTCTTGCTATTTTTCCCATTTGAGATGTATGTCTGAGCTTTGTGTATTCAAGCACAGCAGGGGTAATTACTTTTTGAATATGCTTAAACCTTAAAGAGATTTTTACAAGACCTAGCGACTGTTCTTTTTACAGTGGTCTGATAAGTTTATTACCCATCTTGAGCAGGAAATCAACTTTAAACAAAGCCATATAGTGAACATCTTGTTGAAATAGATTGCCTTTTTCTAATTGAACCAAATGTTTATTCCTTTGTTCTCATTTGGATGTATTGTTATCAGGAAAAAGGGGGGTTGGGGCTGGTCTGCTATGAGACCAATTCACTTCAAAATGAAATATTAGATTCTATGATATATCTATAGTTTATTTAATGTTACTCAGATACCCTGACATAATTCCCCCTTCCAATTTTAAATAGATGTAGTACACAT
This sequence comes from Bombina bombina, assembly GCF_027579735.1. NCBI lineage: Eukaryota > Metazoa > Chordata > Amphibia > Anura > Bombinatoridae > Bombina > Bombina bombina. Next base: position 993,090,284 of record NC_069504.1, read on the forward strand.
GTATTTGAATTGGCTTAAAGTCAGTGGTACTTGATGAGTGTGTTGACAGTATGCATTATAGACAGCCTTCTATGAAAAGAGTCTGTTATTTTTGAGCCCTTATGCTCATTAGCTAGGCATCTTTAAACTACAATATTTCTTTAGTGCATTTGGGGATATGACACTTCGTTCTCCCTCTATGACTTGTAGTTGGGATCTAGGATGGCATGCTCGCAATATGGACCCATTTATCCATAAAAGTATCATTTTTAGGGATCCTAATTTTATAGGCGACTGGAGATATTTTGTCAGTAATGACAAAAGGGCCCTTCCATGATGGAAGAAATTTTTTCTCCTTAACCTGATCTCTTCCAAAGTTATAAAGATAAACTTTATCATTTATTTTATATTCCTTTTTGGAGTTTTTGAGATCATAATAGGTTTTAGTGGCAGTTGCAGCCTTCTCTAAGTTCCTTTGAGAAAATGCAAAGGCATATTGCAGGTGCTTCCTTAGGTTCTCCACATTGATGTCTATTGGCAGCATTTATCAAGTTCTGATCTGATGTACGGTACAGTAGATGCTGAGGTAGAACCATTCTTCTACCAGTCATCAATTCAAAAGGTGACATCTTAGTAACACTACTTGGAGTTGCTCTTAATGCCATTAGTACTAGAAGTAGTTTTATATCCCAGTCTTTACCTGTTTCACTCACAAAATTTTTGAGGATTTTTACAATGGACTGGTTGCAACGCTCTATACCACCACTTGAGGCAGCTCTATAAGCAATATGGAGCTTTCTTTTGACCCCTGGTATTTTCCACATCTTGGTCATCACTTCGCTAATGAAGTGGGTTCCCCGATCGGAGTCGATTCTTTGGGGCAAACCAAATCTGGAAAACACGTGCTTGATGAGCAAAGCTGCGCATGTTTCAGCACTATTGTTAGGTGCACTGATGCACTCTACCCATTTAGTGAATAGGCATGTCACTGTTAACATGTATTTGTTACCTCTTGATGACCTAGTTACTGGACCAATAAAATTAATTTGTATATCTGACCATGGCATTACCATCCCCCTTTTCTGCAATGGCACTCTATGCGTTAGTGCAGTGGGTTGAAACTGTGAACAGTAAGTTTGAACATCTTTCAACATGTGTGGCCAAAAGGCGTAGTCACGCAATATTTCATACGTTAATGTGGCACCATGATGGCAATATGTGGGAGCATCATGGGCATGTTGAATCATGAGACCTTTGAACTTGATGGGTACCACCCATTGCTGGATGCCATTTTTGGAGGTTTTAATTAACAACCCATCCTGTAACTTGTATTGTGATCTGGACTTTGTTAAGATTCTAGGATCTTCCTTGCCAATACCGTCCTCTTTTGAAATGGGGTTGCCTTCAGGATCTTCTATGTGTTTATAGAAGATGCCTACAATGGGGTCTTCTTTTTGACTAGTGATCAGGTCCTCACTAGGAGAATCTTGACTCCATTGTACCAGGTTAGGCTCACTTTGTTGTTTAGCCTGGTTTCTGGTAATGGCTTCTACTTGAATTGCACCCATTAAGTGGTCGATATTAAGGAGTTCTCCAGTTATGGCTCCTTGTTTGGCTAATGAATCTGCAAGATCATTGCCTTCCTTATCAGGACCTAGAACCCTGGAATGACCCTTGGTCTTTTTCCAGTGTATGGTTAAATCATTGGACACCACTAGATAATCAATCTCGTAGAACAACTTGCCATTTTTGACTGATTTGTTGTTAGTTTTCTACATGCCATTTCTTTTCCAAGTTGTCAGGTATTCAACAAAACTGTAACGCACATAATTTGAGTCAGTAATGATCACAAATTCATGAATACCTTGTTCAATAGCCATTTCAATGGTTTTTAGAACAGCATTGAGTTCTGCAACTTGACTGGATCTTGGTCCAATGTTGAAACCTACAGAAGTATCTGGGAATCCATTTTCCCAAGTTATACCAATGACGGCGACTAATCTGCACTCATCAATAGTGGCATGGTAAGAACAACCATCAACATATACCCAAGGCAATGTTTGACAATGGTCCTCATTGTATATTTTATACAGGGAAATCAATTGTTCCTCCAGGAAATCATCTTCTAATAATATAATGTTAAAAAGAGTATGCAATAAAGCATACAATAGGGTGCACTAGTGTTGGTGTTAAAAAACTAAAATGTGTTTTCAAAAAACTGGAAGCATATATAGCTATACCTAACGATGCATATAGTGCTACGAATATACAATAAATACAAGTAGCAATACAGTGCTGTGGAAACAAGTGCAAACAGCACTAGATAGTATCATATAACCAGTGTGGAAAAATAAATGAATAAATATTATGGTTATACCTAGCAATGCATATAGTGCTGCAAATATACATTAAATACAAATTGTAAAACGGTGCTGTGAAAAAAAGTACAAACAACAATAGATAATATCATATAACCAGGGTAAAAATAAATGAATGAAAATTTCAGTTTCCAAAACGTCTAATAATATTATTATCCCAAGGTGTAAAAAAATAAAATATGAAGGGTAATCCGGTAGAAAATAACCCAGTGATGAAAAAAAAAAAATATTCCAAAAGCAGCAAAAGGTCGGTTAAAAAACAACCGAATGCTAAAATCCTGAAATAAAGTATTTAAAAAAAATAATGCAATCATCAAACCAATTCGAAGGGTGAAGACAGCTCCTCTCCAAGACCGGTGGTTAGTCGGGTGATCTAGGAAATGGAGACAGAAGGGAGAGAGTGCCTGATGGTGTGATATCGTAATGACAAGTGGATAACCAGAAGGGAAAAGCAACAATGGAGCGGTACTCACAAGAGAGTTGGCACTAACAGTTAGTGCATACGAGCAGGCTGACCTTTTACAGAAGTCAGTACGCTGGGGATGGATCCTGCCTGTGGCTCGCCAAAGATGGATAATCAGCTGTTCCCCTTACCTGATGAAATGGCCAAAGAGCATAACGGCTGAGAAATGCGTTGTATTGCTCTGAATAAATACAACTTTTTTACAATACATCTGATTCTGCTGTCACTATATACAGTCACCACGTTCCTATTATTATTAGCCCCTCTTCTTGCACCGGTCTCACGGATCGTCCTCACAGGTGTTGTGTTACGTCAGGGTACAGCCCTTTGGAATCACCTGTGGAGCAGATTACTGGTTCCCTAGGCGCCAAATTGATAAGCACACCCAGTGTGCAGAGGGATTGCCTCCATTGCAGTTATCGGGAACAGCTGATCATCCATCTTCGGCGGGCCACAGGCAGGATCCATCCCCCAGCGTACTGACTGCTGTAAAAGGTCAGCCTGCTCGTATGCACTAACTGTTAGTGCCAACTCTCTTGTGAGTACCACTCCATTGTTGCTATTCCCTTCTGGTTATCCACTTGTCATTATAATATCACACCATCAGGCGCTCTCTTCCTTCTGTCTCCATCTTCTAATAACTCTTGCCACCCATGATCCTTAGCAGTACAGTCGTGGAGCTCAGCAAGTCCATTTGCAACTGGATTCTTTTTGTTTTGCTTATAGTAAATTTCTAAAGGCCAGCCTTGTAAGGAAAGAGTCCAAGCTGTTATGCGGCTATTACACAAATTCCCATCTCTTATTTTCTCACTTTGCAGATATAGCAAAGGCTGGTGGGCCGTTTCTACAATCATTTTCTTGCCCTGTATATAGCTGCAGAAATTTTGTAGAGCCCATATAGTAGATAAGAGGGCTTTTTCGCAATCACTAAATTTTATTTCTACTTGGGATAGAGTTTTGCTCACATAAACAATAACTTTGCTTAAATTATCATGCTTTTGGTATAAAACAGCATTTATGCTTATATCTGTGTAACCTGTTTCTAAGTAAAAAGGTTTACCCCCTTCAGGGTATGCTAAGCAAGGTGCTTGAGTGAGTTTTCTCTTCAGCTCTCTGATGGCTGTCTCTTGAGCCTCACTCCAGTGCCATTTCACATCCTTCTTTAGAAGAAGTAGCAGTGGTTTAGCTAATTCTGCATAATTATCAATAAATTTGTGAGAATAATTTGTCATGCCCAGGAATGATCTCAATTCCTTTAAGTTAGTTGGGTTCTTAGAGTGTATTATAGCTTCCACCTTTTCTTCTGACGATTTAACCCTTCAGAAGTAACTTCATGTCCCAAGAAGTTTACACGAGAGCGGCACCATTGAGCGTTTTGTAGGGATAATTTGACACCTGTCCTTTTAAGTTGGCTGAGGACGTGTTTAAGTTCTGTGATGATGTTTTAATCAAAAGCACAGACTTTGAAAAACACATCAACATAAGATAAGCTCCCCCTTTCCAGTGTATCAGGCATAGCCTTATGCATGAATACTGCAAATTCATGTCCTGAATTTAGGTATCCAAACTGGAGTATCTAGAATGCATACTGGACCTTTTGGAATGAGAATGCAAGCTTATACTGGTCCTCTTTATGGTCCAATATCCCTGTGCACAGTCAATGGCAGTGAATATTTTGGATCCCTGCATCTGCTCTAGGCACTGGTCAATATATGGCACGGGCCAGCCAGACATGTACACTCATTTGTTTAGCTGTCTTAAGTCAGCCCACAAATGCCATTGTCCATTGGGCTTAAGAAAACCTAGAATAGGATTGTTATAAGAGCTATGCACCTATCTGATAATACCTCTTTCTTACAAGTTCCTTATGATTTCTGCAAGAGAATCATATGAGGCTAAAAGAAGTCTGTATTGTTTAACAAAGACATGTGGTGCATTGAAATCTGTCTGGATTCTTTCAATGTGCAAGTCTGTAGTTCCACAGTCATAAGAATCCCTAGCAAAAATATCCTTGTACTCCATCAGGAGCTCTCGTAGCTGTCGGCGTTCATCATCACTGGAACAGTCATTAGCTAAAGATATTTGCTCTTCAACTATTTGCTGGAAACCTGGAAAGATTTCAGGCTGCCCTATCTCATAGGCTTCTTTCAACCTAGAGGTGAGGTCCACTTGATTATAATTTACATTGCCCCCATGACTCCGGGTATTGGGGTATTGGGGTATTCTTGATATTTGGCTGATCAAATACTGGAGAGGCTTCTTCAATTTTACAGATGCCTTCCTCTGAGCTGAAGGGATAAATAGACTGAATTTTAAATAGTCCCTCTGGCATAGATGCAAAGGATTGTTCTATTAATTGTTCTTCAGTTAAATATGCTTCAGGTATTAGCCCAATTACATTATTCTGGAATTCAAAAGTGTAATAACTTGATTCCAGCGTATATCCTATGGTAGTTCCCTTGGAAAAGGTTATATCCTGTGGGGTCATGTTATGCACAATAAAATGTATTTGAATAGTTTCAATATTTACCATAGGAGTATGGGTTATTGTTATATACAGATTTTTGCATTCTATGGGAGATGCAAATTAGTGTTTCAGAAGTTTTTAATTTCTGACCACTTTTTACCTGTAAGGATAAGAGGCATTTATCAGCCCCAGCAGGGATTACAACATAGTTAGACACCTGCATATTCATAGCATATGGCAATTGCTGGTTTGATTTCAGGGCAGCATTTTCCTCCTGAAATACTTCAGGGTCCCCCTTTAACCTGCTCCAGAGGCAAGAGTTAATCAAATCTATTTGTATGGCATGTCTGTGTAAGAGATCATTGCCAATGTATATTTGATTATGGGGAGTATTTAAAACTAAAAACAGGTGCTTTGCTGATTTATTACCTATGGATATAGATAATAAACACTTAGCTGTGACATTATAGCTTTCAGACCTGTCATCCAGGCCATGGACACAGTGGTCTTGGGGAGAAAGGTATTTAATCACTTTAGGTTCAGCTATCTGTGCTAATAAGCCTTTGCTTATATACCGTAGCTAGCTTCATGTTTTAAGCTCAATTTGGCATATTTGGTTTTACCAAGGTCATGCACTTGTATAGGGATAAATAAATCATCCTTAACTATGTCAATTCCTGCAAGGTATTGAGTGTGGCCTCTCCCTTTAGGGATTTTATGATCCCCTTGTGGAGAGATATGGTTCATACATCACCGTCTAAGGAAATATTTGCTGTCTTTCCAGGCAAAATTTTAAAAGTATTACCATCAGAGCCACTTAAAGGAGTCTGATCATCTATTTGTAAGATAGTGATTTCAGGTAAAGAGTTATTCCTGAAATGAATCTCCACAGCATCTGGCTTCTCTTCCACCACTTTACAGTTACAGTATGTCGGGTGCGAGATATACTGGATTGCTCATAATTAATAGGCCTTTTTACTTGTGACCAAATGACATTATGTATGCAATTAATTATGGTGCTTAATTGCTTCAGGAGATCACTACCAATTATTAAACGATCAGTTGGCAGATCCACTATAATGACAGGGTGTCTTATTACCCTGTTCCCCAGCCTTAGTTTTAACCATGCAGTACCGTAGACTTTGAGAGAGTCACCCCCAACAACGATTAGTAAATCATCAAATTCCTTTATTTTAGTTTTGTGGGGTGTTAGCTCATTTAGCTGTGTGTAGTACCTGTGTGATAAAATAGTTGCCTGAGACTAAGTATCAATTAATCCCATGATAGGGTTGGAGACTGAATCCTGGAGCTCAGCTAATACATAGTATCTCCCTGCAGTTTCTACCATTTCACACACAAAATTGGCATGATTACACATCTGTGGGCTTCGTCACGAGTTACCTGTATTTGTCCCATTACCTAATGCAGAAGAAACTTCATTCTTACGGGTCCTCTACTCTATAATCGGACTGGCCAGGTTCCTGTGTACTGCATCTGTGGAAATAAGATTAAGATAATACTGCAAAGGAAGAGATTTGTTAGAGCTTCCAGGCTCAGGTTGCTTGTCATCATGGGGCTGGGCTTTTGTTCCCTTTTAACCACATATTCACCGGACTGCTGAATAGAGTATAACTTTGTACTCTCTTTGATCAGCCAGTCCAATGAGCAGTGCTCATCAAAATCTCTAGCCAAATTAAGCTTGATGTGCGCGGGCAATGCTTCAAAAAATAAATTTACAAATTCTGAGCTTTCAAATATGGGGTAGTCTTCGGCCATACTGTACGCACTTTTCAGTGCAGAAAGGAATTCGATAGGGCTTTTATTCGCGCCATATTTTAAACCGTCTACAGCTATTTTCACTGTGGTTTTAGTGCGATATTTCCCAAATTCCTTTTTGCATTGATTTTGCGTTTTATTCCAGGAATGAATATTCATATCCTTTAGTAAAGCAAAGAATTTGTGATGTTTACCCTCAAATAACCAGGGCAGAAATTCAATATTTGAGCGCTCACTAGTAACATACATTATGGATAAAGCATTTTCATAGTTCTCTAAATGGTCAATTAAAGAAGTGGTTCCGTTTTTGGAAAATTTTGGTACTGCTTCCTTTAAGAAAGTAATTATTTTAGGGGTGTCATATACCTTATTAGATGTATCTTGGGCTCTCCTAGGGACCTTATTTTTGGGGCTGGAGTGCCCCCTATCTGCCCTATATTTACTATGGGGAGACCCCCTACGTACATTAGTACTACGTGGGCTATTTGGGTAGCTAGATCCGCCCTCTAACTCACTACTAGAGATGCCCTCCCCCTTTTCATCTGGGGTATAGCAGTTCCCTGAATTTATAACATGAGGTGACTGTATATTCAGGAAGCGTATTTCTGACCAAATAGGGGTCCTTTGTTTAAATTCTTCCCTAAATTTCTGCAGTTCATTTCTGATGTATTCTTTAAGAGATTTAGAAATATCTGCATTATCCTTATTGCTAATAGAGGGGTTTTCATTATAAAGATACAGCCTTTTTTTAAACCACTTAATTCTCTCTGGCTTTGTGAGAGTTCCTTATGCAAATCTTCTATCTGAGCTACTAAATTATGGTCCTATTTTTGTAAGGTGGCCATGTTTTGGGCAAACTCATATTTCAAAACTATGTATAGAATTTGATTCACTTCTTGTAACAGACATTATATTATATTGGCTTAGTATTTGGTTAAATTAAAACGCTAATATAATTTTGACCAACAAGAAGAAAAAAAAAATATTTTCAAAAATATTAATAATTTTGAAATATGAAAAATGAATTATTATTTTTTAATCAATTTTTCAAAAAAATAATCTTATTTTTTTTTATAATCTCTATTTACTACAAATATATTATATCAATGTGATAAATATTAATATCTTCTGCAGTGCCTCCAAATAATATGTCAGTATATGGCCGAGTTATAATACAATATATTTAATAATTATTCTTTAAAACAAACCCCCAATAAAATGCATATATGAAACAATTAAAATTAATATAACGTCCTAAATTCTTTATATTAGTTAAAGTTATAAACACATTGAATTATATTTATAGAAACCAGATATGAATCAAACTATACAAGCTTAAACTGTTACAATGTTCTATACAAATATCATAAAAATATACCTTTACAATTGACCTTATCCACAATGAATTTCATAAAAATACCACAATATGGACCGCTAACTTTCACAATGCCTAGTTAAACAATATAACAATATAACAATATACTTTAACAGACAATTTCTATGTCAAGTTATCTGAGATTAAATAAATTCTTATTTATCTACAATAAGGCAAATTCTAATATATATTTATATAGTTGCAAAGATAAATTACTTGGCAAACAAAAGACTAGTTTTAAACTACACAGGACTATGGCACACAAGCTTAAAATACTAATTGTGCCCTTTTACATTTACCAGCTGTAATCTAACTATAGTCTTTGATTTAAAATATTAAATATACTTAACAGTTTCTTATACTTTACCCAAATAAATCAATGTTTCAGCTTCCAGGGTTCCTCTGATAAATCCAATTTCACCTCATAAATTAAGAGGTAATTTTTGCAAGATGGATAAAAATTAGGCCCAGATTGCTTTATAATAGACTGGATCCCATGGCAACAGTTTGTCAGTCAAAATTCAGCACAGAGTCCTTTTTTTTCTCTCTCTTGCCTGAGGTTATATCACGCGATATAACCCAACCCCATTTTATTCTAATCATCAGTGAAATTAGGATGATAGGCCCTTCCGAAGCTTGTCCCTGATTGGTTATTTGAGCGAGGCCTCCCTGATTGGCTACTGGGAAATTTAATTTTCAACAGCCAAATGCCTTTTTGCTGTAATACTGGATTTAGGCCATTGGGGCAGCAAAGACAAACAGTTTAATTTTTAACATTGCTAACAGTAAACTATATTATGTATATTTTTATTCAATATACTATATTTTCCAGTATTAACAAGTCACATGCTCCATGTGTATTGGACTATGTCACACCATTTATCCTGATTATTTTAATATGAAACATCAGTATTTTATTTATCATATTCTAGAAGATGTCTTAAAAGTTGTATTTTTATGAGGGACTAGTAGTATCAATCAATGAAATATATATGTCTATCTGACTTACGGCTAGATTTAGAGTTTGGCGGTAGATGGGGTGCGTTAGCTATGCATGGTTTATGTCTAACGCACAGAGTTTTTTAACGCGGGTATTTAGAGTTTATAAATAACCATCTAACGATACTCCTAATGCGTGTATTTCACACGCGGAATCCCATCCGCGTTAGACAGTCTCCCATAGATATCAATGGAAAAGCAAACAAACACGCTTTTTTCACCTAACACTCGATCTCGCGAGAAATACGCACAGCTCGGTCATATGACGTATACCACATAATGCACAACAATAACACACTGCAAATGTCACAACAACAATCACAGAACAAAGCACATAAGCATTACACATTCAGAAGCGGGGGAAAATTAATAACATAAAATACAGGGAATACGCATATCATTTAAGATGCGGAAATACGGAAAATAACAACAAGGAAAAATAAATGCACAATCATACACTAGCAAAATACTCGCATTCAATATTACTATATATTAGGACAAACATACATATACAACACTTCACTAATACGACACCATCGCAAATTAACATTTACACATAATACGATGGGACAATGTTAGACAAAACGAGCACTATGACATCATCGCATTCTACACATTCTACAAATACTAACTCGAAATGAGCATGCATAAATTCACACACCTAATACACATAGCACAAATACTAATTACTAATAAAGTACACCTGAACACAATTTACAACGCAAACCGGTACATCATTAAACATTTACACAGGGTATATAAGCACCACACAAGCATGGCTTCTTTGACTGTGTTGCTGTTGGTTTTTTGGAGATTGGAGCTTTGAGATTTAGTGCATTATTGTGAGTGAGTTAGTGTGAGAGAGTCAGTTAGTGTTATCGTGAGTGAGTTAGTGAGAGTTAGTGGTAGTGTGAGAGAGTCAGTTAGTGGTAGTGTGAGTTATTGAGAGTTAGTGGTAGTGTGAGTTATTGAGAGTTAGTGGTAGTGTGAGTTAGAAAGGTAGTGTGAGTTAGAGAGTTAGTGGTAGTGGGAGAGAGTCAGTTAGTGGTAGTGTGAGTTAGTGGTAGTGTGATTTAGTGAGCAACAGTTGGTTTGGCTGAGTGTGCGAGTGCTTTTTCTGTACACTTAACACATTTACACGCAAACACATTCAATACATATATACACTTATCAATAACACTACATACACTCCATACCCCATACCCTCTCATACTACACTCCATACCCCATTCCCTGTAGTCCCATTCCCTTTCATCCCATTTACTCTTATCCCATCCCCCATCCCCATCACCTAGTTACATTTAGTTTACATATCCTCCTTTTAGTCTTCTTCATTTTGTTTATTTAAATACTCCTTACCCTCTTTTATTTATATCCCTTTCACACTTTCAGCACTTTTTTTGTCTTTTTAGTTCTTTATTTTGACCCCCTTTCATTTGATCACACTCACTTTTTGTGTGCTTATTTGGGGTTTAGTTTAGGGAAGAGATGGAGGGCAGGCAGGGGGGAGGAGAGGGAGGGGGAGAGGAACAGGACAGTAAGGGGGGCAGGAAGCGGTGGTGGAAGCGGTGGGTGGACCCAGCCACTTGGTTCAAGATGAACAAGTGGCTGGGCCCAGTGGCAGACAGAGTAGGGCTTCACAGTCCGGGAAACAGAGGGCATCATCACAGGGGAAGGCCAAGGCGACTAGGGAGGTGAGGTTTTCTATGGAGGAGAAGGAGGCCCTCGTAGAAGCCTATATGGCCAGGTATAGGAGGCTGCAGCATCAGAAGACCACCCTGAGTGAGAAGAGGAAGCTCTGGCAGGAGATAAGGGATTCAGTCAATGCAGTGGGTGGACGGAATAGAGATATGGACTCTATTAAACATCGCTATCGGGACTGCAAGATGGATCTTAAAAAAAAAAAATAACCCGGGAGCCCCAACATGCCGCAGGAACCGGTGGTGGCCCTGCACTGATAGTTGAGTACTGCCGATGGGAGGAAATGTTGCGTCCCAGCATCTCCGAGGTGGATATAGTTGGTATCGGAAGCATCAATACCGGGAACCTGCCACTCTCATCTGAGGGTAAGCTCATTTAAGAATAAATTAACATCCGAATGTATTTCAAGGGACACTATACGCAAACATTTCCTTTCATGATTAAGGTAGAGAATACAATTTTAAACAACATTCCAATTTACTTATCTTACCTAATTTGCTTCATTCTTTAGATATACTTTAATGAAGAAATAGCCATGCACACGGTGAACCAATCACAGGAGGCAGCTATGTGCAGCTACCAATCAGCAGCTACTAAGCATATCTAGATATGCTTTTCTGCAAAGAATATCAAGAGAATGAAGCAAATTAGATAATAGAAGTAAATTAGAAAGTTGATTATATTATTATTGTATGCTCTTTCTAATTCAGGAAAGAAAAAACATTGGGTTTCATGTCCCTTTAAGGATAAGATTAATGCTATTACGCTGTTTAACACATTATTATGTAAACGCATTCACAATTACTTTGCGGTTACATTAGTATCTAGGCTATAGGTTAGGTGTGCATTTAAACAGACTGAAAAAAAACGCTAAAACATTCAGATTGACCAGAGATATCACAAACACGGTTTTGAACATGCGGAAATCGTATTGATTGTTAGATTTCAAAGTGGATTAATGAGGCTGCATTTGTAATTGTATCGTAAGCTAAATAATTTAAAGCTTTATTTGGAAATATGCAAATATATACATTTATTTCTTTTTCAAATATACAGAGTCTGGGGAGGAGGCAGCACAGCAACTACAGGCTCCTCCTTTTCCCCGGTATGAGAGTGGTGGGGATGAATCTCCACCTCGGAGGGAAGAGGCCCCCCTTGATGAAGAGGCCGCGGAAGCAGAGGAAGAGGCCCCTCAAGCACCAGCAGGCCTCCGTGCACCAGCAGGCCACCATGCACGGGCACCCCGCCGTGCACAACAAGAGGAAATAGCTGAGGTGCGGGTTCTAATAGACTACATTGACCAGATGCGTACCTCCCGGATCCAAAATATAGAAGGCAGAAATAGAATTATTGAAGGCCAAACACAAATCATTGAAGGCCAAACCCAAATCATACACCTCCTTACTCGAATAGAAGAAGGCCAAAACAGAAGTTTTCGACTCCAACAAAAGATGTTTAATTTCTTCCGGGAGGCGCATGCTGGTCTGCCTCCTGCTGGTCTGCTGCTCCTGGGCCGCCATCTCCTGGGCCTCCTGCTCCTGGGCCACCATCTGCTGGGCCTCCTGCTCCTGGGCCGCCATCTGCTGGGCCTCCTGCCGGGCCATCTTCTCCTGCCGGGCCATCTTCTCCTGCCGGGCCATCTTCTCCTGCCGGGCCATCTTCTCCTGCCGGGCCATCTTCTCCTGCCGGGCCATCTTCTCCTGCCGGGCCATCTTCTCCTGCCGGGCCATCTTCTCCTGCCGGGCCATCTTCTCCTGCCGGGCCATCTTCTCCTGCCGGGCCATCTTCTCCTGCCGGGCCATCTCCTCCTGCCGGGCCATCTCCTCCTCCTCACCTTGGTCATCCCAGTACTCTTCCTTCCACTCTTCCCACAACATCTCCAATGAGATCTCGTCGGAGGCGGCAGTTGCCCCTCTCAGAGCCTCAGCCTCGTGGGAAGAGGGGAAGGAAGAGGAAGTAAGTATTTTTTGTCATGTTTATTTCGTTTTTATTTAATGTGTAATGGATAGGTATGTGATGATGTGGTTTTCATACACTTGTGGATCACACTCTGTATATAATCTACTTCTATGGGACCGGGTCCATGGAGGGAGATTGTTTGCAGGGTGTGGGTTAGAAGTGTGTGGACATCACATCATCACATACCTATCCTTGTTCATAATATTGATTGGTTTCTGTGATGTGATGTCCAAACTGTTTCCCTAATCTCAAACAAAATTACCATTACAATTATCCATGATGGCATATTACTGTTTGAATGCCAATAACACAGCTTAAAGGGACAGTCAGAACATTATTGATTACAAAGAAAACACTGTATTACGCATTATCAAGTTTGAAACCAAAAAACATGGAGAAATACGTGTGACTTATGTGCTTACCCTTGTATCTATGCCTTTGAAAAATGACCACTTATTTGTTGTTCTGACATAACAACATTTTAGACAATCAATTATCAATACATGGTAAATATGCTGTATGAGCTCAAGGTTTTCTATATACAAATGCTATCAAAATGCCCTCTAGTGGTCAAATTTCATTCTGATTACATGCACTCTTCAAGCTCTAAGAAATGAGCACACGAACCTCATAGGTTTAGCTAGAAAATAAAAATAACCACAGAAAAATGATTAATTGGTGAGAAACTTTTGATATCATTGATATTACAAAATTTGCTTTTTTAATAATGCAAAACATTATTTGTTTTCTAGACTGTCCCTTTAAAAAAATTACATATGCTAACATATAATATTTGGTGATTGTTGGTATATCTACATGTACTTGTTCAAACAAGAAATATTGCCAAAAGATTTCTATTGACGTGTTAAATAAAGTCTATTTTCTTAAATAAACTAGAGATTTCAATCAATGACATGAATAAAGAGGACAAAGAATCGTGGAATGACATGTCTTTTATTAGTATGTCAGAAAACATCATATAAATAATATTTTAAAGATCAGGAAAATTGGAGCCATATGACAAGGTAAAAGAATGCATCACAGTCCACGAAGAGAGTTGCCAAGGGCCAGCATAGCCCCATTGGAGCCATTTGACAAGGTCAAAGAGTGCATCACAGTCCATGAAGAGAGTTGCCAAGGGCTAGTATAGCCCCATTGGAGCCATTTGACAAGGTAAAAGAGTGCATCACAGTCCATGAAGAGAGTTGCCAAGGGCCAGCATAGCCCCATTGGAGCCATTTGACAAGGTAAAAGAGTGCATCACAGTCCATGAAGAGAGTTGCCAAGGGCCAGCATAGCCCCATTGGAGCCATTTGACAAGGTAAAAGAGTGCATCACAGTCCATGAAGAGAGTTGCCAAGGGCCAGCATAGCCCCATTGGAGCCATATGACAAGGTAAAAGATTGCATCACAGTCCATGAAGAGAGTTGCCAAGGGCCAGCATAGCCCCATTGGAGCCATTTGACAAGGTCAAAGAGTGCATCACAGTCCATGAAGAGAGTTGCCAAGGGCCAGCATAGCCCCATTGTAGCCATTTGACAAGGTAAAAGAGTGCCTCACAGTCCATGAAGAGAGTTGCCAAGGGCCAGCATATCCCCATTGGAGCCATTTGACAAGGTAAAAGAGTGCATCACAGTCCATGAAGAGAGTTGCCAAGGGCCAGCATAGCCCCATTGGAGCCATTTGACAAGGTAAAAGAGTGCATCACAGTCCATGAAGAGAGTTGCCAAGGGCCAGTATAGCCCCATTGGAGCCATTTGACAAGGTAAAAGAGTGCATCACAGTCCATGAAGAGAGTTGCCAAGGGCCAGCATAGCCCCATTGGAGCCATTTGACAAGGTAAAAGAGTGCATCACAGTCCATGGAGAGAGTTGCCAAGGGCCAGCATAGCCCCATTGGAGCCACATGACAAGATAAAAGAGTGCATCACAGTCCATGAAGAGTTGCCAAGGGCCAGCATAGCCCCATTGGAGCCATTTGACAAGGTAAAAGAGTGCATCACAGTCCATGAAGAGAGTTACCAAGGGCCAGCATAGCCCCATAGGAGCCATATGACAAGGTAATAGAGTGCATCACAGTCCATGAAGAGAGTTGCCAAGGGCCAGCATAGCCCCATTGGAGCCATTTGACAAGGTCAAAGAGTGCATCACAGTCCATGAAGAGTTGCCAAGGGCCAGCATAGCCCCATTGTAGCCATTTGACAAGGTAAAAGAGTGCATCACAGTCCATGAAGAGAGTTGCCAAGGGCCAGCATAGCCCCATTGGAGCCATTTGACAAGGTAAAAGAGTGCATCACAGTCCATGAAGAGAGTTGCCAAGGGCCAGCATAGCCCCATTGGATCCATTTGACAAGGTCAAAGAGTGCATCACAGTCCATGAAGAGAGTTGCCAAGGGCCAGCATAGCCCCATTGGAGCCATTTGACAAGGTAAAAGAGTGCATCACAGTCCATGAAGAGAGTTGCCAAGGGCCAGCATAGCCCCATTGGATCCATTTGACAAGGTCAAAGAGTGCATCACATTCCATGAAGAGAGTTGCCAAGGGCCAGCATAGCCCCATTGGAGCCATTTGACAAGGTAAAAGAGTGCATCACAGTCCATGAAGAGAGTTGCCAAGGGCCAGCATAGCCCCATTGGAGCCATTTGACAAGGTAAAAGAGTGCATCACAGTCCATGAAGAGAGTTGCCAAGGGCCAGCATAGCCCCATTGGAGCCATTTGACAAGGTCAAAGAGTGCATCACAGTCCATGAAGAGAGTTGCCAAGGGCCAGCATAGCCCCATTGGAGCCATTTGACAAGGTCAAAGAGTGCATCACAGTCCATGAAGAGAGTTGCCAAGGGCCAGCATAGCCCCATTGGAGCCATATGACAAGGTAAAAGAGTGCATCACAGTCCATGAAGAGAGTTGCCAAGGGCCAGCATAGCCCCATTGGAGCCATTTGACAAGGTCAAAGAGTACATCACAGTCCATGAAGAGAGTTGCCAAGGGCCAGCATAGCCCCATTGGAGCCATTTGACAAGGTCAAAGAGTGCATCACAGTCCATGAAGAGAGTTGCCAAGGGCCAGCATAGCCCCACTGGAGCCATTTGACATGGTAAAAGAGTGCATCACAGTCCATGAAGAGAGTTGCCAAGGGCCAGCATAGCCCCATAGGAGCCATATGACAAGGTAATAGAGTGCATCACAGTCCATGAAGAGAGTTGCCAAGGGCCAGCATAGCCCCATTGGAGCCATTTGACAAGGTCAAAGAGTGCATCACAGTCCATGAAGAGAGTTGCCAAGGGCCAGCATAGCCCCATTGGATCCATTTGACAAGGTCAAAGAGTGCATCACAGTCCATGAAGAGAGTTACCAAGGGCCAGCATAGCCCCATAGGAGCCATATGACAAGGTAAAAGAGTGCATCACAGTCCATGAAGAGAGTTGCCAAGGGCCAGCATAGCCCCATTGGAGCCATTTGACAAGGTCAAAGAGTGCATCACAGTCCATGAAGAGAGTTGCCAAGGGCCAGCATAGCCCCATTGTAGCCATTTGACAAGGTAAAAGAGTGCATCACAGTCCATGAAGAGAGTTGCCAAGGGCCAGCATAGCCCCATTGGAGCCATTTGACAAGGTCAAAGAGTGCATCACAGTCCATGAAGAGAGTTGCCAAGGGCCAGCATAGCCCCATTGGAGCCATTTGACAAGGTCAAAGAGTACATCACAGTCCATGAAGAGAGTTGCCAAGGGCCAACATAGCCCCATTGGAGCCATATGACAAGGTAAAAGAGTGCATCACAGTCCATGAAGAGAGTTGCCAAGGGCCAGCATAGCCCCATTGGAGCCATTTGACAAGGTAAAAGAGTGCATCACAGTCCATGAAGAGAGTTGCCAAGGGCCAGCATAGCCCCATTGGAGCCATATGACAAGGTAAAAGAGTGCATCACAGTCCATGAAGAGAGTTGCCAAGGGCCAGCATAGCCCCATTGGAGCCATTTGACAAGGTCAAAGAGTACATCACAGTCCATGAAGAGAGTTGCCAAGGGCCAGCATAGCCCCATTGGAGCCATTTGACAAGGTAAAAGAGTGCATCACAGTCCATGAAGAGAGTTGCCAAGGGCCAGCATAGCCCCATTGGAGCCATTTGACAAGGTAAAAGAGTGCATCACAGTCCATGAAGAGAGTTGCCAAGGGCCAGCATAGCCCTATTGGAGCCATTTGACAAGGTAAAAGAGTGCAACAGGCACAACAATAATAACAAAAAGGCCAAATGGCAACCATAAAAATCAGAAAATCAACATGTGGACGGAAGATTCTTATCTGCGCCCTTGGAGCATCTCCAGATCCTCCACTTATTGGTCATCACCTTCATCGTCCTGTGCCTGTCCAGCTACAGATTCAAGCATTGTATTGAAACGCATGATCTGACGCAGAGTCAAATGCTGAACCTGTAGCTGGGCATGCATGGTGTCGTTCATCCCTCTCAGGAAAGCTGCATTCCTCAACACGGCCTGCTCTACACGTGCTAGACCTTCTAGCGTGAGCCATGTTGAGTCACATCCTAAAATAAAGAATAAATAAAATATTATTGATAATTACACAACTGAATAAACAATAAGCAAAGATACATTGTCATCATAAAGACAAATCATTCTTTAAATTAATTTGTTGAAATTGATTATTTACACATTAAATATGTTATTCAGACAGACCTAAACCTTTAAAGGGACAGTTTACTCAAACATGTTGTCCCCTTTAATTGGTTTTCGATGATCCACTTTTACAGCTTGAGTGTATAAAATCTGGTAAAAGGATTTACATTGTACTTACATTAGCAATTTTAAGATTTTAGTTATACTGTGGTAGGCACACCTATCCTTAAACATTTTGGCGTTGAGGCCAAGCTGTGTAAACATAGCAACCAGAAGAAATTACATTCCCACTGGGTTATAAAAGAGATAATGTATGAACATTTGTACATAAATTGTTGGATCCAAGTAGTGGTGATTGGTATATGTAGTGATATCAAATTAAAGGGACACTAAACCAAAATATTTTAGTTACTGATTCAGATAGAGCATGACATTAAAAATAATTATTAATTTACTCCTATTCTTTAAATGTTTGAATTCTCTAGCTATATTTTAAATGCAAGAATGTAAGTTTATAGGGCAGGCCATTTTTGGTTATCAACTTTGGTTGTCCCTGCTGATTGATGGATACATTCATCCAACAATAAAGAAATGATGTCCAGACTTTTTTTTATTTTCAAAATAATTATAGGCATTTCTTTGTTTCAATAAAGATAGCAAGAGAATGAAGAATAATTGATAAGAGTAGTAAATTATAAATTTGATTAACATTGCATGCTCTATTTGAATCACAATAAAAACAATTTGCCTTCAGTGTACCTTTAAGTATCTTATAATGTTGATTTTGAATGATACTTACAGCTGTGCCTGGGAAGGACAATCCGACACCCAGGACAATGAAGGTTGAGACAGGGGGGAGGGTTGGGATTGGGTTGAGGAGGGATGGGATTGGGTTGGGGAGGGATGGGCTGCTGCTCTGGGGTAGGCCGTACAGCTGGGGAGTGGTGAGTTGGGGCTGGGCAGCTGGGGTAGCTGTACAGGCCAAAAGACGAGGAGAGCGGCGAAGGGGCGTTTTTTGGGAGGGACAGGACAGAAAAATTTTGAAGGGCTGGGAGGGTTTAAGGTCTGTGGAGGGGCAGGGGTCTGGGCAGGGGACTGGGCAGGGGCGGAAAAATGATGACCAGAAGTGGAGGATCGATCTGAAATAAATAATAAAAATATATTAACATCTCATACATCATGAAATCAAATCAACACATTTCAACTTGATTATGTTTGCAATATACTTAGAAGTGTGTTTGAATTTCTAAACAATGATGACATGAGTATATGGTATGCATATAGGCACTCAGATGAATAGCAATGACTGTCTGTACAATTATAAAATTATGATTGTGGTTTGGCCTGGAATATGCATGTGACATCATGATGGCATGAATTACAAATCCAAAAAAAAAAGAAAAAGAATAATCCAAGCATATTTTCATGCTGCCTGATATAGAAAGGGGGCAGTAGTGTATTTGAACAGAAAAATAATATTCCTTTTTAAAGTGCAAAAGCTGTAGACTTTGAATGTCTTCAATAAAATGATTTCCAATAAAAAAAACATGTTGGATACATGTTAGATATATTTCACATACCATCAGACTCCAAGGGAGCCTCTTCCTCCTCCGTCCCACATGTTAAATCAATCTCTGTAAAACATAACATGTTGTGTACACGTTAAGATCAGATATTATAACATATGTTACTGTTGCTCAAAGACACACATCAATGTTGCACTAAAGATATACGCACCCAAAGTTATGATTTACATCATTTTGATGGAGCATACAAATGACATTAGATTTGTTATTCTCAATGATTCAGATTTTCGCTTTATTGTTTGTATTATTTTAAAAATCATAAAAGCATAGTACATTGAACATTTAAGATTTCTCATGTGTGTATCACTTGATGATTGTTGTCAAAATTGAAAATGTAAACAAACATATGCTATACATCTTCTGAATAACAAAGGTGTAGACTAAGAAAATTGTAATTCTTAATCTTTCAATATTAAACTAAAATTGATATATAATCAGAGGAGTAAATTATATGTTTGTTTCAAATGTTATGCTTCATCAGAATCATGCTCATAATATTGATTACCAATACACCTTCAATGACATATAAATGAGTCAATGGACTTACAAGAAGACTGCAAAGGCAGCTCTGTGTCGGTGCTGGATCCCTCTGGGCTCCCCACAACAACTCTCTCTATGAATGATATAGATATATATTAGTGAACACATTTTGGATAGCACTAAATCACATCTGTATCGATTTATAAGAATAATCAACTTGAAAATGTGAAGAATAGAGCAGTCATTAGAATAAAAAATGCTTGATTGAATCAAGGGGATTATGTAAAAAATGATGTATTTAACATATGTTTAATTTCTGACTATATTAGACATCAAACTCATCTCATACGATGTTATTGCATATCTAAATATACCCATTGATCAATGTTCTTAAAAGAATACACACAAACCACATTTTGAATAACAGCTGTTGACAAATATAAACAAAGACATGTGGCACATCGAGCCATTTGTGCAATGTACAGTAATCTTGTTTAGGACACAACACATATTGATCACAATACCAAACCAAATTGATTAGTACAAATATGTAATCATGGTGCTGTTAGAGTATGCTTATATCTAGAAAGTAACTCAAACAGTGAATATGTGAATTATATATCAATATTTTTTAATCCAAAGAATGTAAGGATTAATGAATCTATTGTTTATTAAAGGGACACTGACATGATTTATTTCTATCAGTGATTTCACTGTTCAAACTGTTCCAAATTATTTAACCTTGACTCCTATTATAATTTTTATTTTGCAACATTTTAATCTTAAAGGCAGATAAGCAATATTGTATTCAATAAATATTGTTTGTTGAAGGTATCCACCAATCATCAATAACAACCCAGGTTGGTCAACCAAAATGGAGCAGAAGATAAACGTACATTCTTGATTTTAAAATACATTTATCAATAGAATATTTAAAATATGATTACAGTATTATATTTAAATTTTGATTAATATTGCATGCTCTATCTGAATGACAACAGTAATAATTTTAGCTCAGTGTCCCTTTAATATAAAAATATATTGATTTGACAATGTCGCTGTTAATGAATTCTCTACTCCATATGTTGATGTAATGAATGGGATGGAGCATGCAATTACAATCTAATATGTTAGTTAAGGATATCATAAAAAATCTTTAATTATCCTCTCTTAAAGGGACATGAAGCTCAAAATGTGTAATTGTATACTTTTTGAAACTATGTACTACTGTTATCTGAACACATGATTTGAAATTATGAAAAAAGGCCAATTTATGCTTTAAAAAACAGCCGGATAATACCAGTAATGCATTGTTTAACCTAAACCAAAATCAATATGTTTTTAGAATAACTCAAACAATAGACTGAACTAGACATGTGCGGTTCGTTTCGGATTAATTCGGAAATTCAGAAAATTCGGTAAATTCGGAGATTCGGATCGATTCGGATTTCCGAATTAAAATACTTCCGAATCTACCGAATGAATCCGATATGGCTGCCGTATCTCCGAATAAATCCGAATTAGCTCGGTAAAATTCGGCATTTCCCCATAGGAAACAATGGGAGTTTCGGCTGAAAAAAAACTAACACCGCAGCCCCATTGTTTCCTATGGGGAAACACTAAGTCTGCACCTAACACCCTAACATGTACCCCGAGTCTCTAAACACCCCTAATCTAACACTTATTAACCCCTAATCTGCCGCCCCCGCTATTGCTGACACCTGCATTATTTTATTAACCCCTAATCTGCCCCCCCAACGTCGCCGCAATCTAACTACAATTATTAACCCCTAATCTGCCGACCCGATATCGCCGCCACCTACATTATAGCTATTAACCCCTAATCTGGTGTCCCTAACACCGCCGACCCCTACATTATAGTTATTAAACCCTAATCTGCCCCCCCCAACGTCGCCGCAATCTAACTACAAGTATTAACCCCTAATCTGCCGACCCGATATCGCCGCCGCCTACATTATAGCTATTAACCCCTAATCTGCTGTCCCTAACACCGCCGACCCCTACATTATAGTTATTAACCCCTAATCTGCCCCCCCCAATGTCGCCGCAATCTAACTACAAGTATTAACCCCTAATCTGCCGACCCGATATCGCCGCCGCCTACATTATAGCTATTAACCCCTAATCTGCTGTCCCTAACACCGCCGACCCCTACATTATAGTTATTAACCCCTAATCTGCCCCCCCCAACGTCGCCGCAATCTAACTACAAGTATTAACCCCTAATCTGCCGACCGCAAATCGCCGCAACTATAATAAATGTATTAACCCCTAAACCGCCGCACTCCCGCCTCGCAAACACTATAATACATTTTATTAACCCCTAATCTGCCCTCCCTAACATCGCCGCCACCTACCTACAATTATTAACCCCTAATCTCCCGCCCCCAACGTCGCCGCTACTATAATAAGGTTATTAACCCCTAAACCTAAGTCTAACCCTAACACTAACACCCCCTAACTTAAATATAATTTAAATAAAACGAAATAAGTTTACTATAGTTAAATAAATGAATCCTATTTAAAACTAAATACTTACCTGTAAAATAAACCCTAAGATAGCTGCAATATAACTAATAGTTACATTGTAGCTATTTTAGGATTTATTTTTATTTTACAGGCAACTTTGTATTTATTTTAACTAGGTACAATAGTTATTAAATAGTTAATAACTATTTAATAACTACCTAGCTAAAATAAATACAAATTTACCTGTAAAATAAATCCTAACCTAAGTTACAATTACACCTAACACTACACTATCATTTCATTAATTAAATAAATGAATCATATTTAAAACTAAATACTTACCTGTAAAATAAACCCTAATATAGCTACAATATAACTAATAGTTACATTGTAGCTATTTTAGCATTTATATTTATTTTACAGGCAACTTTGTATTTATTTTAACTAGGTACAATAGCTATTAAATAGTTATTGACTAATTAATAGCTACCTAGTTAAAATAATTACAAAATTACCTGTAAAATAAATCCTAACCTAAGTTACAATTAAACCTAACACTACACTATCATTAAATAAATTAACTACAAGTACCTACAATTAAATACAATGAAATAAACTAAACTAAAGTACAAAACCCCCCCCACTAAAATACAAAAAATAAAAAAATATTACAAGAATTTTAAACTAATTACACCTAATCTAAGCCCCCTAATAAAATAACAAAGCCCCCCAAAATAAAAAAAATGCCCTACCCTATACTAAATTACAAAAGTAATCAGCTCTATTACCTTACCAGCCCTTAAAAGGGCCTTTTGCGGGGGCATGCAACAAAGAAAACAGCTCTTTTGCCTGTAAAAAAAAACACAATACCCCACCACATTACAACCCACCACCCACATACCCCTACTCTAACCCAAACCCCCCTTAAATAAACCTAACACTACCCCCCTGAAGATCTCTCTACCGTGTCTTCACCCAGCGGGCCGAAGTCTTCATCCGATCGGGCAGAAGAGGACATCCAGACCGGCAGAAGTCTTCATCCAAGCGGGGCAAGAAGAGGTCTTCCATCCATCAGAAGTCTTGATCCAGGCGGCATCTTCTCTGTTCATCCATCCGGAGCGGCAGCATCCTGAAGACATCCCACGCAGAGCATCCTCTTCTTTCTTGATCCGACGACTAAGTGACTGTACCTTTAAGTGACGTCATCCAAGATGGCGTCCCTTGAATTCCGATTGGCTGATAGGATTCTATCAGCCAATCGGAATTAAGGTAGGAAAAATCTGATTGGCTGATTCAATCAGCCAATCAGATTCAAGTTCAATCCGATTGGCTGATCCAATCAGCCAATCAGATTGACCTCGCATTCTATTGGCTGTTCCGATCAGCCAATAGAATGCGAGGTCAATCTGATTGGCTGATTGGATCAGCCAATCGGATTGAACTTGAATCTGATTGGCTGATTGAATCAGCCAATCAGATTTTTCCTACCTTAATTCCGATTGGCTGATAGAATCCTATCAGCCAATCGGAATTCAAGGGACGCCATCTTGGATGACGTCACTTAAAGGTACAGTCCCTTAGTCGTCGGATCAAGAAAGAAGAGGATGCTCTGCGTGGGATGTCTTCAGGATGCTGCCGCTCCGCTCCGGATGGATGAACAGAGAAGATGCCGCCTGGATCAAGACTTATGATGGATGGAAGACCTCTTCTTGCCCCGCTTGGATGAAGACTTCTGCCGGTCTGGATGTCCTCTTCTGCCCGATCGGATGAAGACTTCGGCCCGCTGGGTGAAGACAAGGTAGAGAGATCTTCAGGGGGGTAGTGTTAGGTTTATTTAAGGGGGGTTTGGGTTAGAGTAGAGGTATGTGGGTGGTGGGTTGTAATGTGGGGGGGGGGTATTGTGTTTTTTTTTACAGGCAAAAGAGCTGTTTTCTATGGGGCATGCCCCCGCAAAAGGCCCTTTTAAGGGCTGGTAAGGTAATAGAGCTGATTACTTTTGTAATTTAGTATAGGGTAGGGCATTTTTTTATTTTGGGGGCTTTGTTATTTTATTATGGGGCTTAGATTAGGTGTAATTAGTTTAAAATTCTTGTAATTTTTTTTATTTTTTGTAATTTAGTGTTTGTTTTTTTTGTACTTTAGTTTAGTTTATTTCATTGTATTTAATTGTAGGTACTTGTAGTTAATTTATTTAATGATAGTGTAGTGTTAGGTTTAATTGTAACTTAGATTAGGATTTATTTTACAGGTAATTTTGTAATTATTTTAACTAGGTAGCTATTAAATAGTCAATATCTATTTAATAGCTATTGAACCTAGTTAAAATAAATACAAAGTTGCCTGTACAATAAATATAAATGCTAAAACAGCTACAATGTAACTATTAGTTATATTGCAGCTATATTAGGGTTTATTTTACAGGTAAGTCTTTAGTTTTATATAGGATTCATTTATTTAGTTAATTTAATGAAAGTGTAGTGTTAGGTGTAATTGTAACTTAGGTTATGATTTATTTTACAGGTAAATTTGTATTTATTTTAGCTAGGTAGTTATTAAATAGTTATTAACTATTTAATAACTATTGTACCTAGTTAAAATAAATACAAAGTTGCCTGTAAAATAAATATAAATCCTAAAATAGCTACAATGTAACTATTAGTTATATTGTAGCTATATTAATAGCTAGTAGGGGGCTTAGATTAGGTGTAATTAGTTTAAAATTATTGTAATATTTTATTATTTTTGGTAATTTAGTGTTTGTTTGTATTTTGGTACTTTTATGATGGATGGAAGACCTCTTCTTGCCCCGCTTGGATGAAGACTTCTGCCGGTCTGGATGTCCTCTTCTGCCCCATCGGATGAAGACTTCGGCCCGGCTGGGTGAACACGACTCAAGGTAGGGAGATCTTCAGGGGGGTAGTGTTAGGTTTATTTAAGGGGGGTTTGGGTTAGAGTAGGGGTATGTGGGTGGTGGGTTGTAATGTGGGGGGGGGATTGTGTTTTTTTTTTACAGGCAAAAGAGCTGTTTTCTTTTAGGCATGCCCCGCAAAGGGCCCTGTTCAGGGCTGGTAAGGTAATAGAGCTGTTAACTTTTGTAATTTAGTATAGGTTAGGGCATTTTTTTTTTATTTTGGGGGGCTTTGTTATTTTATTAGGGGGCTTAGATTAGGTGTAATTAGTTTAAAATTCTTGTAATATTTTTTTATTTTTTGTAATTTAGTGTTTTTTTTTTTTTTTAATTTAGTGGGGGGGTTTTGTACTTTAGTTTATTTAATTGTAGATAATTGTAGGTACTTGTAGTTAATTTATTTAATGATAGTGTAGTGTTAGGTTTAATTGTAACTTAGGTTAGGATTTATTTTACAGGTAATTTTGTAATTATTTTAACTAGGTAGCTATTAATTAGTCAATAACTATTTAATAGCTTTTGTACCTAGTTAAAATAAATACAAAGTTGCCTGTAAAATAAATATAAATGCTAAAATAGCTACAATGTAACTATTAGTTATATTGCAGCTATATTAGGGTTTATTTTACAGGTAAGTATTTAGTTTTAAATATGATTCATTTATTTAATTAATGAAATGATAATGTAGTGTTAGGTGTAATTGTAACTTAGGTTAGGATTTATTTTACAGGTAAATTTGTATTTATTTTAGCTAGGTAGTTATTAAATAGTTATTAACTATTTAATAACTATTGTACCTAGTTAAAATAAATACAAAGTTGCCTGTAAAATAAAAATAAATCCTAAAATAGCTACAATGTAACTATTAGTTATATTGTAGCTATATTAGGGTTTATTTTACAGGTAAGTGTTTAGTTTTAAATAGGATTCATTTATTTAACTATAGTAAACTTATTTTGTTTTATTTAAATTATATTTAAGTTAGGGGGTGTTAGTGTTAGGGTTAGACTTAGGTTTAGGGGTTAATAACCTTATTATAGTAGCGGCGACGTTGGGGGCGGGAGATTAGGGGTTAATAATTGTAGGTAGGTGGCGGCGATGTTAGGGAGGGCAGATTAGGGGTTAATAAAATGTATTATAGTGTTTGCGAGGCGGGAGTGCGGCGGTTTAGGGGTTAATACATTTATTATAGTGGCGGCGATTTGCGGTCGGCAGATTAGGGGTTAATACTTGTAGTTAGATTGTGGCGACGTTGGGGGGGGGGCAGATTAGGGGTTAATAACTATAATGTAGGGGTCGGCGGTGTTAGGGACAGCAGATTAGGGGTTAATAACTATAATGTAGGGGTCAGCGGTGTTAGGGACACCAGATTAGGGGTTAATAGCTATAATGTAGGCGGCGGCGATATCGGGTCGGCAGATTAGGGGTTAATACTTGTAGTTAGATTGCGGCGACGTTGGGGGGGGCAGATTAGGGGTTAATAACTATAATGTAGGGGTCGGGGGTGTTAGGGACAGCAGATTAGGGGTTAATAGTTATAATGTAGGCGGCGGCGATATCGGGTCGGCAGATTAGGGGTTAATACTTGTAGTTAGATTGCGGCGACGTTGGGGGGGGCAAATTAGGGGTTAATAACTATAATGTAGGGGTCGGCGGTGTTAGGGACAGCAGATTAGGGGTTAATAGCTATAATGTAGGTTGCGGCGATATCCGATCGGCAGATTAGGGGTTAAATAATGTTATTATAGGGTTTGTGATGTGGGGGGGCCTCGGTTTAGTGGTTCATAGGTAGTTTATGGGTGTTAGTGACTTAGTGTACTAAAACATACCGAATTTCGGAACCGAATAGAACCGAATTCAGCCGAATCAGAATAAATCCGAAACAAATTTATTCGGATCCGAATAAATCCGAAACGAATTTATTCAAATTTTGCCGAATCCGATTCGATCCGAAGCGAAATTCGAAAAGTCCGAATCGATCCGAACCGAAAACGAACCGAATTTTTTAGCCGTGCACATGTCTAGACTGAACCAATTTAGCTAATAAAATGTTTATACAAAACAATAAAATCACGTGTCGAAATCATTCAATGTAAAATTTAGTTGGCATGTCCCTTAAATGACGTGATCAATTACAAAAATTGAATCTATATTTTAAAAATCAAAACATATGCAAAAGTGTGTGAATGTTGTCAAAATGTATCCAAATAAGATTAAGTAATACACAGGGGAAGAATATAAATTGGACATTCGAAGAATCTTACATTAAAATGAAGATATCAAGAATAGATGGGATATCTTAAATTCGAAAATATTTCAGATTAGTATTACAATGTAATCCTATGTTTGTTTGTTTTTTATTCTTATTTGTAAATATTTTACAAATCCATTTTGAGGATACATATAAATATTGAACAATGTGGATTTTGTATGTAATGTTCTG
The DNA here is from genome assembly GCF_027579735.1 of Bombina bombina. Lineage (NCBI taxonomy): Eukaryota > Metazoa > Chordata > Amphibia > Anura > Bombinatoridae > Bombina > Bombina bombina. The sequence continues at coordinate 993,117,917 of NC_069504.1, forward strand.
TCCATGTTTCTAAGACAAATGTCAATTAAAATGAGACATACCATACTGTGACAAGCCCTGGCTTGAGGTTCCAGCACCAACATCACAATCTGTAATATATTAAATGAGGATTGGATATCATTAATACAATTCATGCCATGTTTAAAATCTTTACATTATTACCAAATCAATTAAAAACATGGTAGTCCCATGAGTTAATTGTTTCCTCAATTAAATTCATCATAAATATATCCAGTACTCTTATTTTCAATCAGTTATGTTGTTGACTGTAGCTTTAATTAATTTTTTGTGTTATTTCATTCTCATCAATTGATGGACATATTTTATTATTTATTTTGATTCTGCTAGTATCTTTTTTATTATGTATAATATTGAAAATAAAAATACTGTATTCTTCACATATATAATAATTCACATTTCATTTTGACCAACATGTGTAAAGCGATGCCACTTACAGCACACCCATGTTCACGTGTGTGCGCAATTCTATTTTTCGGGATCATTGCGCAATGATTCCAAGCGGAATTACGCATCCGTCATTTGACCAACATGTGTAAAGCAATGCCACTTACAGCAAACTCATGTTCACGTGTGTGCGCAATTCTATTTTTCGGGATCATTGCGCAATGATTCTAAGTGGAATTACGCATCCGTCATTTGACCAACATGTGTAAAGCAATGCCACTTACAGCAAACCCATGTTCACGTGTGTGCGCAATTCTATTTTTCGGGATCATTGCGCAATGATTCCAAGCGGAATTACGCATCCGTCATTTGACCAACATGTGTAAAGCAATGCCACTTACAGCAGTGATTTCACGGATGCGCAATTCCATTTTTGCTCTGTGACGCATATTCTGTAGAGCGCAAGAAACATCATTCCTATTTCATGTGTCACTAATCTAAAATCAGATATCTAAACATCATCTGTAGCGTATGTTGTGAGATCTATATAGGTTTAGTATATGACTATATACACATTTCTTAAAAATCTAATCAAATCTTAATATATTATATGAAGTTGGATAGTTACCTGGTTCAGATTCTCTGTCCGCTCCTCCCAGGCCACCGGATGGAGAAGCAGCTGCCCTGGCCCCCGGGTCAGGACTTTCAGATCCAGCAGCTGGGAGGGAAGAAGAGGAGGCCGAGGATGGAGAGGATCGAAATCTTTTGGGGACCCGGAGACTGACCAGCTCGCATAAAGTCACCTCATAAGGGAGTAGGTAGAGTTTCCGCGGGGCCTTTCTTTTGCCCCCTCTTTTACGGGCTTGTACCCACTCCATTATGAGGTCGACTTTTTTGGTCAAGCGCAACCTCATATCTCCGAATCTCCGCATGATCTGATCCTGGCTCCTCTGGACGCCACACACCAATTGAACCGCATTGGTGATAGACTCCCAGAGGGCCTTCTTAACATGCGCATCTGTCGACCTCCTCTTGTTCCCAAACAGCTGGGGATAAAAGTCCTGGACGGCGTGGACCGGTGCAGCGCTCTCCTGCTTGGTAAACCTGGGAGGTTTCATGCCTGCTAGCCCCAAACAAAATATTATAGAGATATAATATATATACAGCCTGCAGGCATTGGAGAACTGACAAAGATGGCAACGTGTAATGGACTTTTATATTGGGAAGTAAACATGAGATGAACCATGGGACAAGTTATCTGTACATCTGATTGGATAAAAGTTTGAAATATTGTTAGAATATCTGTGAGACCATCCTGACTCAAGTTGTGTTTGTGTGATGAACTCTGATTGGCCGTTCCTTAATGTTTCATATCTTAGCAACTTCCATACACATACCTCCTGGTGGTGCTGTTACTTCATTTTTCATGTAGAAGTATTTGTAACTCATGGGCCTGTCATGCGGATATGTGTGACGCAGATTTAATATCCGTGATCCATTAAATATTAATGTTTAAATTCTCGTTAAAATCTAATACTGTCACATTATTAAATGTTGTCGACATTACTCGGTTGAATAACGGTCTGTTTCTTTAATACAATTACGTTGGATTAATACACATTTAATATTGTATGTCTTTATTGTTCATAAAATAAATTTTGTGACTTATTGTGAAGTATTAACATTGCTCTATTAAATGTATTTATAATGCACATTGATTGTGTGCTATTGCGTGACATTAGACTCTAATGTTTAAAGATGCAAATCTGGTGTTTCAAGATGCGTTTCACACGCAACATTTCTGAATGTTCAATTTCAGGTTATAATTTCAGTAACTTGGATAATCTGTTTATAGATGTTAAACTACAGGTTTGTTTGTTATTAGTAAATAAACCTCGAGCTTGTATTTGTCTGAACTGCTCATATATGTTATTGTGCAATGGCGTCTTTATTTTTAAATAGACATTGCAACCAAACAATTGTATCAAATGATCTGTAGAGATCAAATATGTTTAGACTTTAAAATGCAACTCAATGGATCTTTGTATTTAGATATCCTCAACACCAGAAATTTAAATGCACGTGGTTGAGCCAATCACATAAGGCATCTCTGTGCATCCACCAATCTTCATCTACTGAGCCTATCTCGATATTCTTTTAAAGCAAAGTATGTCAAGATAATAAGATAAGAGAAGTAAATACACTCTTTAAATCTCTTAAAGGGACACTGTACAAAAAAATTTAGCGTTCGTGATTCAGATTGAGCATGAAATTTTAAGCAACTTTATAATTTAATCCTATTCTGAAATGTGAATAATTATCTTGGTATCTTTCTTGGCAAATCAAAAATGATATTTTATATTACGGACAGCTTTTTGCAAACAACCTGGGTTGTCCTTGATGATTGTTGGATAAATTAATCCACCCAAAAAAAAAGTTCTGTCCAGAGTACTGAAGCAAATAAATTATCAATTTAATGCATTATTTTTCAAGTAATGATAGCAACATAACGAGGAACATTGATAATATGAGTCAATTATAAAGTTGCTTAAAATTGAATACTCATTCAGAATGTATAAATAATTAATTTTTGAACAGTCTCCCTTTAAGTATATTTTGAGTTCATGTCCCTTTAAGGAGACATTTCGCAATAATGCTTGAAATATCATAAACCTAGGCACCTTCCTTTGTCAAAATTAGTATAACATATGACTAAAGTATATTTAGATTAACTTCTGGATTGTTTTACACACTGAATGAAATATATATTGTAATGGCTGTATTTCGCAGTCTTCCGCTTAGAGGGACATTAAGCTATATGTTATTTACGCATTTTGGAGAATAATATAATATTTTAACAACTTAATATTTTTTGTTATTCGATCATTAGATTTTAATTATATATATTCTTGGATTAAATACATATCTACATAGGCTATTTTGATGCTGATTGTTGGTTGCACATAGATGCCTTATGTCATTGTCTAAGACATGTGCATTGATATATCTTTTTCTAAGTATATTTAAAGACTGAATGTAATTAAATAGTACTTTCAAAATATTTTATAGATTATTTTGTTTTTTTTTAAATTCAATACACAATATATTTTCAGAATGTCCATTTAAGGACCAAAACATTCTGAATGTTGATTTAACATTGTAGAAATAAACTAAAGGGGAATGAAAATATATATAGATATGTGATGTCTAACCAAGAGGTAAGATTTTAAAAATTACATAATATTACTAACTATAGTTAAATGACCATTTAAATGAATCCACTAGAACATAAAATCAATTAACATGGCATCCAATAACTATCTTGTGCAAAATATGAAGTTAACTGACCTACCATTTTATTTTTTTTAAATATAAATTTAATTAAATTATGTTTTTAGATACCTAAGGAAGATACAAGATCTTCTAAAATAAATTTTACATTCAACAACACTGTCACTTTAATGTAAGTGAACCACTTCCCCTTCTTAAAAGTGAAAAAAATAAATTTATGTCAAATTATGACTACATATCCGAAGATATTTAAAAAAATTAACATCTAAAAATTACACAATAAAAGCATCGATGGATTTCACTCACCAATTAATTTAAAAAAGATAGTCGACTTTTATATTCTCTGAATCAGTGGATTTTCTCAAATTAATGCAATACATGATGCCTAATTTGATCTTATGCATGTGCTTGTAAAATAGACAACTACCAGTCATGGGAGTCAAATTGTTTTTATTGACAGATTATATGGATATTTATTATAATCTGTTCAAAAGAGGGTATTTAATAATAAAATGTTGATTACTACCATTTTTTTAAAAAATATTTTTCTTTTAACAAAAATAAAATAATATCCTGGAAGTCATCAGATGAAAATCTGTAAAAAAAAAAAAAAATTTTACAAAATGAATACACACGTTGTAAAATATTCATAAAATAAAATACATTTACAATCATCTTGTGTCTATGCTCTAACTTTGTGCAACATTTTATCAAGATATTTATGAATTTAAATTTTATTTTAAAAATAAAAAACACCATTATATTGTGTAATCCAAATTACATTTAAATATCAGCATTTCTAATTATACATAATAATGTATATCACATTTAAATAATCAAAAATACATATATGTATGCTGAACATAAATGTAATATTTCATGTCCATTCAAATACCTCTATATCATCTATAATATGTATTCCTTTGTCTGATTGTGATACATAAATATCTAATTATGAACAAAGTATGGGTAATGTATGTAAGCTACAAATATTCTAATTTAGGACATGTATCTTTTCAAAATATTTTACATTCTTCCTGTGATTCTTAACTAGCATGCATTTGAAAACCAACCTGGATAATGCATGGTCTTAGAAAGTCAATTCTGGAGAAAACAGTTGATCTTCAATAGGTGTCTTATTCATCATTTCAAAAATAGAGGACTGTTAAATACCATCTAAAAATTAAAAAATAATCTAAGTGTCTCCAATAGGATGCTTCCACAGCCTTATTCCATCAAATATTTGCCACTTACCATGTGAACATGTCTTTGTATGGTTTTCAAGGTCAGCAGATTTGAAAGATAATGACAGACATGATCCCATTGGTATTCTTCAATTTCAATCTTGGCTTTTTCACTGTCAGTCTGGGAATTCTTCACTGTCAGTCTTCGAATTCTTCACTGTCAGTCTTTAGATGAAGTCATCTCCCTAATGGCAGAAAAGGTTTTATTAAAATTATTACTACAAGTGTGTGAATCAGTTCTGTACCCCTCTCCCACCCCCCATTTCTGAATCAATTTCTGTCACTAGCTTACTAAGCGTGTGTAGCATCTTGTGTTATGTTCTATCAAGTGTGAAGATGAGTCATATTGAGCAGAACGAACCTCTAATGTGTGACTTAGAATCTAACTTTGAACCATAGTCATGTTAGAGGATAGTCATGCTAGAGGATCCCTTTCTGAGTATTTAAATTTTAAGTAATGTGTAAAGTAAATACTAGTTTTGAAAAATGTATGCCATATGATGTATTTTTTGTGTAAAATTCCTGCCAGCCACAGTCCATACATTTATACTTACCAGCTGATGTTGTCTTTAAAAACCAGGTGGCAAAGACTCGCTACAGGACCCAATGACCAGAGCATCACCTATATTAATAAATGAAACAAATTGTTATAATTTGATGAACAATCCTAACATGTTTGCACAATTCTCTACTTCACCAAGATAAACCGGCACAGGTATAAAACTTTAGAATGTTCTTTATTACTCCTTCTTAAAACACAGCTTGTTGTTAAAATCACAGCACAGATCTGATAGACATGTCTAACATGTTTCGGCTTTAGTTAGCCTTAATCATAGACTCTACTTGTCAAGGTCAATTGGTGACTTTTATTTCACTCCCTCTTCATTGATTGGTTATCTGTGCTAGATATTCCTAATTCTGTTACCCTATTCGTCAGAGGACACTAATAGCTTACTGGTGCTCACCTGGTACCTGAAAAATATTTGTTTCCCCATTTAGAAAGAAACTTGTTTAATAAACTATTTTGTAGTATTATATAAACATAGACATATAAGCACAATTTCGCTAAAAAAGTAGTTTTCATTTAGAAATGACTTGATGTTAGACTATTTCATAAATTTTCCAATAAAACACATATGCACAATTTTATTAGCATTAGATTATTTGCCTTAATCACTGTTAGAAAAAACTTTCATGCATCATTTATTTATATTTAATAATGCCCATTCTGATCTATTGCCTTTTACCAAAACTGGATGTGTCACCATATTATCATAGTATCACATAACTCAATCTGGTACATACTTCTGTGTACACACACATATGTTCCCTATTACTGTTATTGTTACTAGTAGATGTTATTTTCAGTAATTCATTTTAGTTGTAGAAATGAGAGGGAGAATTAATAAGTAAGGTGCAAAATAAGGTAACCTTTTAATCACTCTTGATGGTTAACCCATCATATTTAGTATGATAATGCCTTTAGTGCAGTATTCTTATGTGTTTGATCTCGCCACTAATAGCTAGAGCTAAAGCCATAATTGGAAAATTCAAATTGAACAGTATACCTCCTTTTATGCATTGGATTCTCACTTATTTATTGCCAATGATTAATCAGATCGGTCTCAATATTTAAACCTTTCGGCATACGTGTGTTCAATTTGAAGATCCAAAAGGCCTCTTTCTTATATAGCTCCTTTACTCTACTGCCTCCTCTCGGTTTGTTTTTAATGATATCTATAATCATCCAGGCAAATGTTTTAGCACTACCTCCATGCTCATGGATAAAGTGCTTGGATGCCCCAGTTGCTGTCCTCCCTTTCTCAATGCCGTTTAGATGTTCCTGTATACGTTCACGTGTCTCTCTTGTCGTACACCCTATATACTGTTTCTGACAATGTGTACAGGTGATTGCATAAATTGCAAATTCAGAGCGACAATTAGTATAGAAGTTACAGTCAAAAACTCGTTGTGTGTAGCATGATTGGAAAACCTTACTGCTTGTGGTGTAACCACATGCAGTACAGCCATGTGATCCACACTTGTAATGCCCTTTACAGCTAAGCCAGCTGCTTTCCTTCTGTGGTTTTTTGAGTGCACTGGGTGAGACAATCGTTAAGTTTCTTTTTGAAACAAATTGGCAACCTTTATCTATTACATCTTTCAGTGCTTCATCTGCCCTTAGGATTGTCAAATTCCTCTTAATAATCTCACAAACCTCCCTATATTGATTAGAATAGTTTGTCACAAATGTTATCTCGCTTGACCTTTTATTAGTACCTGATGTTTTTGGCTTTAGTAAATCTGCCCTAGAGATTTTTTGTACATCAAAGTAGGCCTTTCGTAGAGGCCCGTTGGGGTAACCCCTCGCCTTAAGTTTTTTCCATAGCAACTTGCTTTCTGTTTGATAGTCTGCTTCTCTGGAGCAGTTGCGTTTCAGCTTTATGAACTGTCCCTTTGCCACTCCATAATTCATATGGCGTGGATGACAGCTCCTTGCATGGAGAAATGCATTAGAAGTAATTGGCTTTACATATAAAGTTGATATTACCGCTCCTTCTGCTATATCCCCTTCCAATTCAACATCTAGATATGGTACTTTTTTGGTGTCAAAAGCATAAGTAAACTGTAAGCCAGCTCTATTGCAATTTAGGTATTCCATAAAGGACACACTTTCTGCTTCCATGCCTGACCAAACCATTATCAAATCATCAATGTAGCGTTTGTATGCTACAATTGAGTTTCTAAAAGGATTGTCATCTGCATAGACGTGGGACAGCTCCCACCAACCCATATAGATATTTGCAAAGTCCAGGGCAAATTTTGCCCCCATGGCTGTCCCACGCCTCTGCAGATAAAACAAACCATTAAACTCAAAATAGTTATGAGTTAATAGGAAGAGGAAGGTCCGCAGGATGAAGCTTTTGAGGTTGGTGTCATAATCACTGAAGCTGTCCAACATATATTTAACAGCTTCTAGGCCTTCCTTGTGGGGGATAGCTGCGTAAAGGCCCACCACATCTATGGTGAGCCAGTTGTAATTAGATTCCCAGACTAAGTCTTCTGTTAAGTTTAACAGGTGCTTAGTGTCCCTTAGAAATGATGGCAGTTTCCAGACGACGGGCTGGAGCAGAGACTCTATCCAGTTGGACAGGTTCTCAAATAGAGAACCTATACCAGACACTATTGGGCATCCTTTGACATCCTCCAAGGTCTTAAGCACCTTCGGCAAATGGTGGAAGATCAGGGTAACCGGCTCCTCCACCATCAAATACTCAAAGGTATCTGGATCTATTACCCCAAGCTCCAGCCCATCGTCCAGCAAACTCCTCATCTCTCTTTGGAAAGTCAAAACCGGGTTCCCCCGTAACACTAGGTACACCTCCTCATCATTGAGTTGTCTCAATGCCTCTTGGACATAGGAGCTTCTATCCATAATCACAATGGAGCCTCCCTTGTCCGAATTTTTTATTACCACATCTTCCCTTTGTTTCAGAAGTTTTAAGCCAATTTTCTGTTTAGCTGTTAGATTCTCTCTATGTGTTTTTCCTTTTGACTTCAGTATCACTAAGTCTTCCTCCACTCTCTTGTGAAATTGTTCTAATATGTTCCCTTTATTTCTAGTGGGGTAAAATGTTGACTTAGGTCTGTAACCTGTATGTGAACTTTTGGTGTCCTCAAGTGTATTGCTGTCTTTTTCTAGCTGATACAGAGTTAGGAAATCCACAGCGTCTTTTATCTGAAAATAATCATTTTCCACCCTCCTATCAACATTAGTGTTAACCTGTACAGCATCCTGTTCAACCATTTCTGCAGAAAAAAACTTTTTTAATGTTAATTTGTGAACCAACTTGTTCACATCAAGCAAAGTCTCGAATACATCAAAATCAACTGAGGGTACAAAGTTAAGACCCAGCCTAAGTACTTCCAACTCTGATTCTTCTAATGAGGCAGAAGATAAATTGATTATTTTCAAACTTTGTATTTGTTCTGCCCCCATGGCTGTCCCACGCCTCTGCAGATAAAACAAACCATTAAACTCAAAATAGTTATGAGTTAATAGGAAGAGGAGGGTCCGCTGTATGAAGCTTTTGAGTTTGGTGTCATAATCACTGAAGCTGGCCAACATATATTTAACAGCTTCTAGGCCTTCCTTGTGGGGGATAGCTGAGTAAAGGCCCACCACATCTATGGTGAGCCAGTTGTAATTAGATTCCCAGACTAAGTCTTCTGTTAAGTTTAACAGGTGCTTAGTGTCCCTTAGAAATGATGGCAGTTTCCAGACGACGGGCTGGAGCAGAGACTCTATCCATTTGGACAGGTTCTCAAATAGAGAACCTATACCAGACACTATTGGGCGTCCTTTGACATCCTCCAAGGTCTTATGCACCTTCGGCAAATGGTGGAAGATCGGGGTAACCGGCTCCTCCACCATCAAATACTCAAAGGTATCTGGATCTATTACCCCAAGCTCCAGCCCGTCGTCCAGCAAACTCCTCATCTCTCTTTGGAAAGTCAAAACCAGGTTCCCCCGTAACACTAGGTACACCTCCTCATCATTGAGTTGTCTCAATGCCTCTTGGACATAGGATCTATCCATAATCACAATGGAGCCTCCCTTGTCCGAATTTTTTATTACCACATCTTCCCTTTGTTTCAGAAGTTTTAAGCCAATTTTCTGTTTAGCTGTTAGATTCTCTCTATGTGTTTTTCTTTTTTACTTCAGTATCACTAAGTCTTCCTCCACTCTCTTATGAAATTGTTCTAATATGTTCCCTCTATTTCTAGTGAGGTAAAATGTTGACTTAGGTCTGTAACCTGTATGTGAACTTTTGGTGTCCTCAAGTGTATTGCTGTCTTTTTCTAGCTGATACAGAGTTAGGAAATCCACAGCGTCTTTTATCTGAAAATAATAATTTTCCACCCTCCTATCAACATTAGTGTTAACCTGTACAGCATCCTGTTCAACCATTTCTGCAGAAAAAAACTTTTTTAATGTTAATTTGCGAACCAACTTGTTCACATCAAGCAAAGTCTCGAATACATCAAAATCAACTGAGGGTACAAAGTTAAGACCCAGCCTAAGTACTTCCAACTCTGATTCTTCTAATGAGGCAGAAGATAAGTTGATTATTTTCAAACTTTGTATTTGTTCTGCCTCCCTCTCCTTAATGTGTATCTCTCCCTCTGTATCTGTGGCTGCTCTTCTCCCTGTGTCATTTGGGGTCTGTGTATCACACCTCGCCCCCTACCACCTCCTCCCTGTCCAGCTATGGCCTCGTGAAAAACCTGCGGCTGCTCTGTGTTTACCCCTTGTTTAGGGTGTCTATCACTCTCTAGAGCTCTACCATACCTATTTCTACCAGCCTGCTTATTCTTATGTTTAAGTATGCCTTCATTAGTTTTGCCCTGTGGAGGTTGGGGCTGGGTGTTATGGTGTGTTTCTAATGTATGCATCACATCAACATCATTAGACAGTTCGGCCTCATCTGATGAAGGCCCACTGGTCATAAAGTCCACAAACTCTTGTACTTCAAATTCGTCATTAGACTCAGGGTCCGTGTCTGAGAAAGTCACTTGTTTCTTATTATATGAAGACTGTTGTTGTTTGTGTGTCTCTTTAGGCTCTGTGTTTCCCCCTTTGTACTGCCTGCGTTGTCGTCTATTCCTTTTGTTTTGTTGCGTGTTCTTTAGGTAAACCCTATTATGGGTATAATCCTCAGAATCCCTTGTAAATTTTCGAAACTTAAATTTGTCAATGTCTCTTTTCATATTATCTACAGTTTGTTTAAGTAGATTGTCTAATTTCTCATAGCTGTTATGTCCTACAAAATTGTTTAAATCTTTTTGTATGTCTTGTATATTTTGTCTTGCCTCAATCAGTTTTTGTTCTTTGTGTTTAATTATCAGGTGCATAAGTCTTATTGAGCACTCTGTGAGTATGTCATTCCACTCATTCAGAAAGGCATCATCCATCTGAAGAAAAGTGGGCCTTTTCTTTAACCTTAGACCCCGAGGTATCATATTTAAGTCTATATATTTTTCAAGTGATTTCTTGTGCCACCATGTTTGGTATTCTCTCATTAGAGCTTTTTCCATTTTAAGAAACACCTCTGAAATTTCTTTAACTTCATTGTCTGGGTTAAATATGTCCTTTAATGTGGGTCTGCTCTTGTCCAATTCCTCTAAGTGTAATAGTGAATAGTAATTGCTGGTAGCCATGTTACATATAAGTTACCTTGAAACACTATTACTCTTCTAGCAATTTAGTAGTGTTAAGGTTTGAAGTAATAAAAAATGGATTATTGTAAAGTGACTTGTGTTGTCACCTACTCTCAATATTACTCATCCCACAGTAGTCACTATGGCCTAGATTTAGAGTTTGGCGGTAGCCGTCAAAACCAGCGTTAGAGGCTCCTAACGCTTGTTTTTTACGGACTCTGGCATTTAGAGTTTAGTTACCGACACTCAAAAATCACCCAACGCACAAATCTCTACCAACAGCTCTGACCCAGTAGTTAACATCTACCGACAAAATAAACATCCACGAATCACAAAACAAATATTACACAAAGTACACTTACACTCATACAAACACTACACTATATTTATTTTTCAGATTTAATAATTTTTCATCAAAATACAAAGTTGCGAGATCTCGGGTGTTAGAAAAAAAACAACACAAATCCATTTTGTCATTGACTTACATTGACACACGGGAAAAGACCCTCATATACCTACATCTAACCAATAAGATTATCACAAAAATACACTCATCGATGCATACAAACAATATACAACACATTACATACAAAAAAAAGTTATTTATTACAAAATGAACACGATTTAGTTACTTTTTCACACAAGCTCATGACGTCACTCACTTTACGAGGAAAACCAGTCTTTGAAAAAAAAAAATAACCAAAATTTGGAGCCTCCATTGACTTCTATGGGGAAGACGTGCTTGTGCACGCGACAGACAGATTTCCCTAACGCACGCAAATAGCGTAGACAAAAAAACTCCAAATACCAGCGCTAGAAATAGGAAAAAAATACATGCTTTTCTGCGTTAGACCCAGCTATGACAAATAGATCAAGAAATGACTATTTCCCTATGGTGGACTTATGGATTTTACTTATTGAATATTCACAACAGCATTAAATTGTTTCATACTTTTACATTACATCAACTACAAATCAACATCACTAGTAACAAACATTTTTACAAATAAAATCACATTTAAACGGACACAAAAAAAATTACAACATTTCAGGATTCACAAACAGTACACAATGGGAAACACCTCTCATATACCTTTATTATTGCATTTCATTTATTCAACTCATATGCTTGCAGCAACAGCATATCTACATAGGATTAACACATGATCAGTCATGGATGCACATACATTACTTTTAGCATTCACTCATACATGTGCATTCAAATGATGGGGGAAAACACATTACATTCTCTCTAGGAATCACAAAACAGAACATATGGATTTTACTGTACTTTTAACATCATGATTCCATCACAATAAACCATTAGGAATTACGTACAAGAAGAACATCATTACACAAGATTACAGATGTCACTTTATGGGAAGGAACAACAATGTCAGACCGCTATATAGAAGTCAGCATATGTGGGACACAATCACAATATATAAGTACATGTACATAACACGCATCACCCATCACGCAACCACAAAGCACACATTTATATTTTATTCAGCACACAATAACAATGTAGTACAATACAACAACACAATGAGGATTTCAGAACTACATAGGCAGGTTAATAATATGATGACGTCATTAGAAGATTCAACCATACACATTACAGATTTACGACTGTACCGCCCCTTTCAGAAATTTAACACTCAATACTACAATACAACATATACGTAAACAACAGTTTGGAACAGCATTATTAGGGCGATTTGAATGGGACAATTAAGAAATATTGTCAGATCGCAAATCACTTATATATATAATACTACAGATGACATCCGGAAGTTATTCAGTATTAGTGCCATTTTAATGGGACGCATACAATATTGACAGCTCGGCAATCACTTATATATACAATACTACAGATGACATCCGGAAGTTATTCAGTATTAGTGCCATTTTAATGGGACGCATACAATATTGACAGCTCGGCAATCACTTATATATACAATACTAGAGATGACAGCCGGAAGTTATTCAGTATTATTGAGATTTGAATGGGACGCATACAATATTGACAGTTCGGCAATCACTTATATATACAATACTACAGATGGCAGACGGGAAGTTCGGAATTATTATTGCGATTTTAAAGGGACGCATACAATATTGACAGCTCGGCAATCACTTATATATACAATACTACAGATGGCAGCTGTTGCTTTATCGTTTACAAACAATATTGCAGCAACATTGATAGATCACATTCGATGCACATTATACACAACTATGCACTTTCATTCATGTTAGCCTGGACGTGTGCTTGTTACTATAAGATCGCGTTTAATAAATATTGATTACGCATATGATCAAACATTACAAACATGCACTGTATGTGTGATATTTGACACTTTCACATTGAGATTCATTGGGGGAAAACAACATTTCAGCAAACAAAAAAAAGCGCCCACTGTGAAAGCATTCGCGCCGCTCACATACAAACAAGTGAATACAATTAGCAATCATTACAAACTCACTACCATTGGACTAATTGTACTATAAATCCCCCAAACAACATGGCCAAAGCATCACTTGTGATCCACATCAGATCAAGTGCATACCTTGTTACGCTGTTCTGAAAGATGGATGACGATGACATGGTAGACGCTGCTGGTGCTGCTATTGGCGAACTAGCTGTTGATCGAATCAGGCAGCCTCGGCGGCTCAGACTGAGACGAAGGGGTCGTCTGGTTCGAGGTCCTCGTGTCTACAGGGTGAGACCCACCTTGGAAAACATGAGCGACTTTGAGGTTTATGATAAGTATCTGCTCAATCGCGAACAGCTCATTGGCCTTTACGATCTTCTTAAACCTCATTTGGAGCCACGTATAAGAATAAGGACTGCTGTTCCCGCCATGAGTAAGATGCTAAGTTGTCTATACGTCCTGGCCTCCGGGAGTTTTCAATCCAGAGAAATGTACATGCATGGCCTGTCTCAAGGTACATTCTCTGGGGTGTTTGATAACTTTCTGGACGCCATGGTACGTATCAGTAAGCAATACATAGGATTCCCACAGAATGATGGTGATTGGAGGCGCCTGAAGCGGGAATTCTTTGCTATTGCTCAATTGCCCAATGTCTTGGGAGCCATAGATTGTACCCACATTGCGCTGCATGCTCCAATTGATGACTTGCCCTTCAGAAATCGCAAACATTTTCATAGCCTCAACGTGCAGTATGTTTGTGACGCACAGATGAGGATTATGCACATGTGTGCGAATTTTGGAGGAGCTTGTCATGATGCCCGCATCCTCGCTCAGTCGTCCCTGTGGAGACCGTTTGAGGAAAGACAAATGCCCCCTGGTTATCTCGTTGGTGAGTATTTGTGCACAACATGGTTAATTAGTTTGACAATTGCCACTGTAGTTTTAAAATGTTAGCGTAATGTTCAGCTATAGGATGCAATTTTTTTATATTTCCGCAAATGTCTAGCTTTAGTTCAATGCAGATATGTAGCATGTCTTACCTTAAATGCTTAGATAGAGAATCCAATGTAACCATTTAGTTGCCATTTTACACAAGGTCTGGTTTAGGAGAAATCTGCATATGTAGCATGTCTTAGATGAAATGGGAAGATATTAGCTAATGCAATTTAACCATGTCATTGTCTCTTTCCGCTAATGTCTAATTTTAGTTCAATGCAGATATGTAGCATGTCTTACCTTAAATGCTCAGATAGAGAATGCAATGTAACCATTTAGTTGCCATTTTACACAAGGTCTGGTTTAGGAGAAATACGCATATGTAGCATGTCTTAGCTGAAATGGGAAGATATTAGCTAATGCAATTTAACCATGTCATTGTCTCTTTCCGCTAATGTCTAATTTTAGTTCAATGCAGATATGTAGCATGTCTTACCTTAAATGCTCAGATAGAGAATGCAATGTAACCATTTAGTTGCCATTTTACACAAGGTCTGGTTTAGGAGAAATACGCATATGTAGCATGTCTTAGATGAAATGGGAAGATATTAGCTAATGCAATTTAACCATGTCATTGTCTCTTTCCGCTAATATCTAGTTTTAGTTCAATGCAGATATGTAGCATGTCTTACCTTAAATGCTCAGATAGAGAATGCAATGTAACCATTTAGTTGCCATTTTACACAAGGTCTGGTTTAGGAGAAATACGCATATGTAGCATGTCTTAGATGAAATGGGAAGATATTAGCTAATGCAATTTAACCATGTCATTGTCTCTTTCCGCTAATATCTAGTTTTAGTTCAATGCAGATATGTAGCATGTCTTACCTTAAATGCTCAGATAGAGAATGTAATGTAACCATGTAGTTAGCATTTTACACAAGGCTTGATTTAGGAGAAATACGCATATGTAGCATGTCTTAGCTGAAATGGGAAGATATTAGCTAATGCAATTTAACCATGTCATTGTCTCTTTCCGCAAATGTCTTTTAGTTCAATGCAGATATGTAGCATGTCTTACCTTAAATGCTCAGATAGAGAATGTAATGTAACCATTTAGTTGCCATTTTACACAAGGTCTGGTTTAGGAGAAATACACATATGTAGCATGTCTTAGCTGAAATGGGAAGATAGAGAATAATATTGAACTAGATTATTCTTTTAAAAAATAAACATTTGTTAGTGGATTATCGTGTACAAAAACTTTTATTGGACTCCAAATACTATTTTGAGGATTCATTTTGAATTATGTTCTGTTCATAATTTATAGGTGATTCTGGGTACATGAGCCGGCCTTGGCTTATTACCCCCTTGCGTAGCCCAACTGATGTGTCTGAGGAGCGCTACAATAGGGCTCATAAGAGAACCAGGGCGGTGGTTGAATGAATGTTCGGGCTCCTGAAGATGAGGTTCAGGTGCCTGGACAGGTCGGGAGGAGCCCTCCAGTACAACCCAAAGAAGGTGGCTAAGATCGTTATAGCCTGTAGTGTCCTGCATAATATTGCACAGCGGGCTGGGATGCTGCAGGGCGTCCCGGCGCACCGAAACCTCCTCAGAGATGAGGAGGATGATCCTGTTCTAGAGGGGCCATTCCGGGACGAGGGGCTCAATGTCAGAGCAGACATCATCAACCGCCACTTTAGACGGTAAATAATAGAAGTTAGACTGGAGTATTGTCAATAGATGTGAACTCTAGGGAAATGACAAGTAGAGAATTGTGCAAACATGTTAGGATTGTTCATCAAATGCTATAAATGTGTTTCATTTATTAATAGAGGTGATGCTCTGGTCATTGGGTCCTGTAGCGAGTCTTTGCCACCTGGTTTTTAAAGAGGACATCAGCTGGTAAGTATAAATGTATGGACTGTTGCTGGCATGAATTGTACACAAATACATCATATGGCATACATTTTCTAAAATAGTATTTAGTTTACACATTACTTAAAATTTAAATACTCAGAAAGGGATCCTCTAGCATAACTATCCTCTAGCACAGAGCTTTCCAAACTTTTTTAATGTTGGCGACACACTTTTTAGACCTACATCATTTCATGACACAGTAATTCAGTTGTACTAGCAAACAGGAGGTTAAACTAACTTGTTTTAAGAGATACGGACACATACATAAATGGTATAATAACGAAATGTTTTTACAAGTAACAGTATGTAAGTGTGCAAGAATTAAAAAAAATAGTATAGATAGGGTAATTTGAACAATCTAACTTAAAGAATTAAAAAAATGTTTAATAACACCAATAGCTACTAACTATTTTAGTGGGATGTATGAGGATGATGGGATAAACACAATTTCTGAATATTTGGTGGAATATTAGATAAAGACACTCGCATTTCATCATCAAGCATTTTTAAGCTTCCCCTTCTTATCCATATATCAAGAGCAGGAGCAGCAACGCACTACTGGGAGCTAGTCGCAAAAAAACCCCCACTGACTTCTGACTTCAGCTCAGCATTTAAGCTGCCACCCTCAGAGCTTGGTGAGTCCGATTGACTAATGCCCGCGCTGCAAACACACTGCTGTCCCACTCACTGACTTCACATGCAGTCACGAGCCAATTAAGGAGACTACACGTGCAGTCATGTGCCGCAAAAGCCGCCAATGGGAATAGTTTCAGTTCCCACTGAGCTGCACCAATAGGTTAAGATTATCTGTGACCCCCTAGGTATCAATCACGTGTCAACCATGTGATATGCGTAGCAGGCAAGCAAAAAGTCAGAAACCCCCCCAAAAAAATTAAATTACATTTAAAAAAAATTGTGCTGAAGCAGGGACACACCTACACACTGCTGCCGACACACTAGTGTGTCCTGACACACAGTTTGGAAAGCACTGCTCTAGCATGACTATGGTTCAATGTCACACATTAGAGGTTCGTTCTGCTCAATATGACTCATCTTCACACTTGATAGAACATAACACAAGATGCTACACACGCTTAGTAAGCTAGTGACAGAAATTGAGTAAGAAATGGGGGGTGGGAGAGGGGTACAGAACTGATTCACACACTTGTAGTAGTAATTTTAAAAAACAATTTTATGCCATTAGGGAGATGACTTCATGTAAAGACTGAAAGGGAAGAATTCGAAGAATGACAGTGAAGAATTCCCAGACTGACATTGGAAAAAGACAAGATTGAAATTGAAGAATACCAATGGGATCATGTCTGGCATTATCTTTCAAATCTGCTGACCTTGAAAACCATACAAAGACATGTTCACATGGTAAGTGCCAGCTATTTGATAGAATAAGGCTGTGGAGGCATCCTATTGGAGACACTTAGATTATTTTCTAATTTTTAGATGGTATTTCACAGTCCTCTATTTTTGAAATGATGAATAAGACACCTATTGAAGATCAACTGTTTACCCCTGAATTGACTTTCAAAGACCATGCATTATCCAGGTTGGTTTACCAATGCATGCTAGTTAAGAATCACAGCAAGAATGTCGAATATTAGTAGCTTACATACATTAGTCAAACTTTGTTCCTAATTAGATATTTAGGGATCACAATCAGACACTTAGATTATTTTCTAATTTTTAGATGGTATTTCACAGTCCTCTATTTTTGAAATGATGAATAAGACACCTAATGAAGATCAACTGTTTACCCCTGAATTGACTTTCAAAGACCATGCATTATCCAGGTTAGTTTACCAATGCATGCTAGTTAAGAATCACAGCAAGAATGTCGAATATTAGTAGCTTACATACATTAGTCAAACTTTGTTCCTAATTAGATATTTAGGGATCACAATCATACACTTAGATTATTTTCTAATTTTTAGATGGTATTTCACAGTCCTCTATTTTTGAAATGATGAATAAGACACCTATTGAAGATCAACTGTTTACCCCTGAATTGACTTTCAAAGACCATGCATTATCCAGGTTGGTTTACCAATGCATGCTAGTTAAGAATCACAGCAAGAATGTTGAATATTAGTAGCTTACATACATTAGTCAAACTTTGTTCCTAATTAGATATTTAGGGATCACAATCAGACACTTAGATTATTTTCTAATTTTTAGATGGTATTTCACAGTCCTCTATTTTTGAAATGATGAATAAGACACCTATTGAAGATCAACTGTTTACCCCTGAATTGACTTTTAAAGACCATGCATTATCCAGGTTGGTTTACCAATGCATGCTAGTTAAGAATCACAGCAAGAATGTTGAATATTAGTAGCTTACATACATTAGTCAAACTTTGTTCCTAATTAGATATTTAGGGATCACAATCATACACTTAGATTATTTTCTAATTTTTAGATGGTATTTCACAGTCCTCTATTTTTGAAATGATGAATAAGACACCTATTGAAGATCAACTGTTTACCCCTGAATTGACTTTCAAAGACCATGCACTATCCAGGTTGGTTTACCAATGCATGCTAGTTAAGAATCACAGCAAGAATGTCGAATATTAGTAGCTTACATACATTAGTCATACTTTGTTCCTAAT
Organism: Bombina bombina; assembly: GCF_027579735.1. Lineage (NCBI taxonomy): Eukaryota > Metazoa > Chordata > Amphibia > Anura > Bombinatoridae > Bombina > Bombina bombina. Next base: position 993,137,000 of record NC_069504.1, read on the forward strand.
TAGATATTTAGGGATCACAATCAGACACTTAGATTATTTTCTAATTTTTAGATGGTTTTTCACAGTCCTCTATTTTTGAAATGATGAATAAGACACCTATTGAAGATCAACTGTTTACCCCTGAATTGACTTTCAAAGACCATGCATTATCCAGGTTGGTTTACCAATGCATGCTAGTTAAGAATCACAGCAAGAATGTCGAATATTAGTAGCTTACATACATTAGTCAAACTTTGTTCCTAATTAGATATTTAGGGATCACAATCATACACTTAGATTATTTTCTAATTTTTAGATGGTATTTCACAGTCCTCTATTTTTGAAATGATGAATAAGACACCTATTGAAGATCAACTGTTTACCCCTGAATTGACTTTCAAAGACCATGCATTATCCAGGTTGGTTTACCAATGCATGCTAGTTAAGAATCACAGCAAGAATGTTGAATATTAGTAGCTTACATACAGTAGTCATACTTTGTTCCTAATTAGATATTTAGGGATCACAATCAGACACTTAGATTATTTTCTAATTTTTAGATGGTATTTCACAGTCCTCTATTTTTGAAATGATGAATAAGACACCTATTGAAGATCAACTGTTTACCCCTGAATTGACTTTCAAAGACCATGCATTATCCAGGTTGGTTTACCAATGCATGCTAGTTAAGAATCACAGCAAGAATGTCGAATATTAGTAGCTTACATACATTAGTCATACTTTGTTCCTAATTAGATATTTAGGGATCACAATCAGACACTTAGATTATTTTCTAATTTTTAGATGGTATTTCACAGTCCTCTATTTTTGAAATGATGAATAAGACACCTATTGAAGATCAACTGTTTACCCCTGAATTGACTTTCAAAGACCATGCATTATCCAGGTTGGTTTACCAATGCATGCTAGTTAAGAATCACAGCAAGAATGTCGAATATTAGTAGCTTACATACATTAGTCATACTTTGTTCATAATTAGATATTTAGGGATCACAATCAAAAAAAGGAATACATATTATAGTTGATATAGAGGTATTTGAATGGACATGAAATATTACATTTATGTTCAGCATACATATATATTTATTATTGAAATGTGATATACATTATTATGTATAATTAGAAATTCTGATATTTACATTTACTTTTTATTACATCATATAATGGTGTATGGTTTGTTTGGTTTTTAATCAAAAAATTTAATTCATAAATATCTTGATAAAATTATGCACAAAGTTAGAGCATAGACACAAGATGATTGTAAATGTATTTTATGAATATTTTACAACGTGTGTATTAACTTTGTAAAATTTTGTTTTTTAATTTCAGTTTGTCATCTGATGACTTCCAGGAATATTTTTTTTTGTTTTGTTTTTGTTAAAAAAACTTTTTTATTTTAAATGGTAATAATCAACATTTTATTATTAAATACCCTCTTTTGAACAGATTATAATAAATATCCATATAATCTGTCAATAAAAAACAATTTGACTCCCATGACTGGTAGTTGTCTATTTGACAAGCACATGCATAAGATCAAATTATGCATTAATTTTAGAAAATCCACTGATTCAGAGAATATTAAATTAAACTATCTTTTTTAAATTAATTGGGGAGTGAGATCCATCAATGCTTTTCTTGTGAAATTCTTAGATGTTAAAATAATTTCGGATATGTAGTCAGAATTTGACATAAATTTTTTAGTTTCACTTTTAAGAAGGGGAAGTGGTTCACTTACATTAAAGTGACAGTGTTGTTGAATGTAAAATTAATTTTATAAGATCTTGTATCTTCCTTAGGTATCTAAAAACATTATTTAATTAAATTTATAAATTAAAAAATGGTAGGTCATTTAACTTCATATTTTGCACAAACTAGTTATTGGATGCCATGTTAATAGATTTTATTTTCTAGTGGAGTCATTTAAAGGGACATTTAACTATAGTAATTAATATTATGTAGTTTTTAAAATCTTACCTCTTGGCTTAGACATCACATATCTATATATAATTTTCATTCCCCTTTAGTTTCTTTCGACAATGTTAAATCAACATTCCGAATGTTTTGGTCCTTAAAGGGACATTCACAAAGTATATAGTGTATTGAATTTTAAAAAATCATAAAAGAATTTAAACATATTTAGAAAGTACTATAGAATTACATTCAGTCTTTAAATATACTTAGAAAAAGATACATCAATGCACATATCTTAGTCAATTACATAAGGCATCTATGTGCAACCAACAATCAGCCTCAAAATAGCCTATGTAGATATTTTTTAATCCAAGAATATATATAATTACAATCTAATGATTGAATAACAAAACATATTAAGTTGTTCAAATATTATAATCTTATCCAAAAAGCATAAATAACATATAGTGTAATGTCCCTTTAAGCTGAAGACTGCGAAATACATCCATTACAATATATATTTCAGTCAGTGTGTAAAACAATCCAGAAGTTAATCTAAATAGGCTTTACTCATATGTTATACTAATTTTGCAAAAGGAAGGTGCTTAGGTTTATGATTTTTAAAGCATTATTGTGAAATGTCTCCTTAAAGGGACATGAACTCAAAATATACTTAAAGGGAGACAGTTAAAAAATTAATGATTTATACATTCAGAACGAGTATTCTATTTTAAGCAACTTTATAAATTGTCTCATATTATCAATGTTCCTCGTGATGTTGCTATCATTACTTTAAAAATAAGGCATTACATTGATAATTTATTTGCTTCAGTACTCTGGACAGATTTTTTTTTTTTTTTGGTGGATTAATTTATCCAACAATCATCAAGGACAACCCAGCTTTTTCGCCAAAATTGTCCGTAATCTAAAATATCATTATTGATTTGCAAAGAAAGATAACAAGATAATTCTTAATATTTGAGAATCGGATTAAATTATAAAGTTGCTTAACATTTCATGCTCAATCTGAATCACGAATGCTACATTTGTTTGGACAGTGTCCCTTTAAGAGGTTTAAAGAGTGTATTTACTTCTCTTCTTATCTTGACATACTTTGCTTGAAAAGCATATCGAGATAGGCTCAGTAGATGAAGATTGGTGGATGCACAGAGATGCCTTATGTGATTGGCTCAACCATGTGCATTTAAATTTCTTATGTTGAGGATATCTAAATACAAAGATAAATTGAGTTACATTTTAAAGTCTAAACAATTTTCTATCTCTACAGATCATTTGATACAATTGTTTGTTTGTAATGTCTATTTAAAAATAAAGACGCCATTGCACAATAACATATATGAGCAGTTCAGACAAATACAAGCTCGAGGTTTATATACTAATAGCAAACAAACCTGTAGTTTAACATCTATAAACAGATTATCCAAGTTACTGACATTATAACCTGAATTTGAACATTCAGAAATGTTGCGTGGGAAACGGATCTTGAAACACCAGATTTGCATCTTTAAACATTAGAGTCTAATGTCACACAATAGCACACAATCAATGTGCATTATAAATACATTTAAGAGAGCAATGTCAATACTTCACAATAAGTCAACAAATTGATTTATGAACAATAAAGACATACAATATTAAATGTGTATTTGTATTAAAGAAACAGACCGTTATGAAACCGAAAAATGTCTACAACATTTAATAATCTGACAGTATTAGATTTTAAAGAGAATTTAAACATTAATATTTAACGGATCACGGATATTAAATCTGCGTCACACATATCCGCATGACAGGCCCATGAGTTACAAATACTTCTACATGAAAAATGAAGTAACAGCACCACCAGGAGGTATCACACAAACACAAACACAACTTGAGTCAGGATGGTCTCACAGACATTCTAACAATATTTCAAACTTTTATCCAATCAGATGTACAGATAACTTGTCCCATGGTGCATCTCATGTTTACTTCACCATATAAAAGTCGATTACACGTTGCCATCTTTGTCAGTTCTCTAATGCCTGCTGGTATATTATTCTATCTACAAACATCTCGGCAGGCATGAAACCTCCCAGGTTTACCAAGCAGGAGAGCGCTGCACTGGTCCACGCCGTCCAGGACTTTTATCCCCAGCTGTTTGGGAACAAGAGGAGGTCGACAGATGCGCCTGTTAAGAAGGCCCTCTGGGAGTCTATCACCAATGCGGTTCAATTGGTGTGTGGCGTCCAGAGGACCCAGGATCAGATCATGAGGAGATTCAGAGATATGAGGTTGCGCTTGACAAAAAAAGTCAACCTCATAAGGGAGTGGGTACAAGCCCTTAAAGAGGGGGCAAAAGAGAGGCCCAGCGGAAACTCTACCTACTCCCTTATGAGGTGACTTTATGCGAGCTCCTCACTCTCCAGGTCCCCAAAAGATTCAGATCCTCGCCATCCTCGGCCTCCTCTTCTTCCCTCCCAGCTGCTGGATCTGAAAGTCCTGACCCGGGGGCCAGGGCAGCTGCTTCTCCGTCCAGTGGCCTGGGAGGAGCTGATAGAGAATCTGAACCAGGTAACTATCCAACTTCATATAATATCTTAATATTTGATTATATTTTTAAAAAATGTGTATATAGTCAGATACTAAACCTATACAGATCTCACAACATACACTACATATGATGTTTAGATATATGATTTTAGGTTAGTGACACATGAAATAGGAATGATTTTTCTTGCGCTCTACAGAATATGCATCACAGAGCGAAAATGGAATTGCGCATACACGTTAACATGGGTTTGCTGTAAGTGGCATTGCTTTATACATGTTGGTCAAATGACGGATGCGTAATTCCGCTTGGAATCATTGCGCAATGATTGTGAAAATGGAATTGCGCATACACGTTAACATGGGTTTGCTGTAAGTGGCATTGCTTTATACATGTTGGTCAAATGACGGATACGTAATTCCGCTTGGAATCATTGCGCAATGATCGCGAAAATGGAATTGCACATACAGGTTAACATGGGTTTGCTGTAAGTGGCATTGCTTTATACATGTTGGTCAAATGACGGATGCATAATTCCGCTTGGAATCATTGCGCAATGATCGCGAAAATGGAATTGCGCATACACGTTAACATGGGTTTGCTGTAAGTGGCATTGCTTTATACATGTTGGTCAAATGACGGATGCGTAATTCCGCTTGGAATCATTGCGCAATGATCGCGAAAATGGAATTGCGCATACACGTTAACATGGGTTTGCTGTAAGTGGCATTGCTTTACACATGTTGGTCAAAATGAAATGTGAATTATTATATATGTGAAGAATACAGTATTCTTATTTTCAATATTATACATAATAAAAAAAAAGCAGAATCAAAATAAATAATAACATATGCCCATCAATTGATGAGAATGAAATAACAAAAAAAAAATAATTAAAGCAAAAGTAAACAACACAACTGATTGAAAATAAGAGTACAAGATATATTTATCATGAATTTAATTGAGGAAACAATTAACTCATGGGACTACCAAAAGATTAATAGTTTTTTTTTTTTAAATAATTTTTTTATTGAGGTTTTTTGCGTATAACATACATAAAACACAATACACCATTTTGTAAAAAGAACAAAATACAAAATACAAACATAGTTACATGAAAAATTTCGGAGGTCATACAATAGCTTGGTGAAAGGTTAGTGAAACCTCGATTTTTCAATAATATATCACATGTGACTGACCTGATAGGAACAAAGATTCAGGCCCTATGGGCCAAAAATATGAAAAATAATAGCTATCTGAAGGTCAGGAGTCAAGCTCGCTAGGAGCTTCAGAGTATATCATGCGTAACTGGCATCTGAGGGGCTTTGTTTTAGGCCCAATGGACCTAAAGTATAGGATATAATAGATAACTGATGACCAGAAATCTAGTTCTTTAATAGCTTCAAACGGAGCATGAATACATGTGTAATAAATGGGGGAAGGGGGATATTCAGCGGGTAAGCACCGCTATGTATATTAGGGAGAGAGTGGAGGGAGTGGAGGGCGGAGCCATAGGAATATAGGAGTATAGTAGGAGACTTGGAGGGGCCTATTAATCATAGCAATATAGCAAAGTAAATGGGCTAAGATATCTAGTTACCCAGCCATGAATTATTAGTCATGTGAACATGTGGCATATGCCTGCCACTTGGGAGCCTTTGCTTAACTAATATAATGAGGCTAAATTATAATATATTAGAAGGGACCATTGGCATGGTAATCCTATAGCACATAAGAAAACTGTCCCAGTGTCTACATGTAAAGGATCTATGACTGTACCAGCCTAAATCTGCTTTAGAATCTACATAGATATGTATCTATGTATAAATTATTTGCTGCATACTTAGGTTTACACTACGGCTAGGGCAAGAAAGTAGGGAGGGAACTCCACAGTTTTTCTGCATCTCAAGATGTAAAGCCAGAAATTTTTATATCTCCCTGAGCTAGGGTTATTAAGACAATGTCTTAGTGTATACCATGCACATAAGGGGGACAGAAGGTGCAGGTTAAGAGCACTGTAGTCTTACTGTTATCTCTATGTAAAATGTGTAAATCTTATGTAGGAGACTGATAGAAGACAGTTATTAAATGAAAACTGCCTATATGACTTATGAGGTTATTTTCAAACAAATCAGCCTTACTTTTTTCCTCCTCTTATATCTCTCAGAGACCTTCACATTTAGCTCATAATATACGTATATATAGTTAAAAACACACAAATAACTAGTATAAGAACAGTTTTAGTAGTGACAGTACTAGGGAAGCATAAAAGTTCACCCTCAGACAATACTGTCGTCATCCAAACCCTAGGTATAAAGTCATTGTTCCAGAGAGATGTTAGCTCATATAGACATAATGTCTAGACAAATATATACTGTAAGTCCAGCAAATTATAGCAGATTGGTGCATTGCTAGTGTTAAATATTATACATGAAACTGGAGCATAGTGAACAATTTAATAAAGTCACAAGGTATATAGCAATAACTTATAGCAATTTATCTAACTATAGATCACAACACCTATTCCACATTAGCAATAACGTAGAGAGTAAACAGATCAACATTTATGAAATTTTACATTCTAAGTGACAAAGACTATATAATAGTAAGGGGTAGGACACAGCAGGCCCCATGACATGTAACCCAACCACAGAAAAGGATTCTTGGTATAATGATGTCAGCAGTCATAGTTGTCCTCCTGGAGGGATTTTAAATATATATACAATCTAGGTAGGGACCAGTATACCGTGGGGCATATGGGTCTGAGTTAGTATAGACAGTGTGTTATGGTAGATATATCACATAAGGTAGATACATAGGAGTGAGTGCCAAATTGGTTAGATAACAAAAACCCCAGGAATATGAGAACTCTGTGTTTAAGTAGACTCTGTGGTTATAAATAGTGCACAACTGGCTAAACATAATAACAAACAGGTGATTAGTATTACAAGCCATTGGCCAGTATAAAAATATAATTTTACTAACATGGAAACTGTTGGACGCTACACAACCCCATTATGACATCTTAAACTTTAGGGCTAATATTAGCATTAGGACATTTAGGATAGATAAGATAGATAAGTAGGAACTTTTTATATAAGCTTAGGATCTTCATCATCACAATTCTGAGTGAGCCTAGAGAGATCTAACAACAGCAGGCTATCAGCGTCATGAGGGTAATAGGTATGACTGTATATTAACATGGATATAGCTTTCCATGCGGCCATCAGACAGTTTTAAGGGAAACTATTCAGAAGGGGAGAATGAAAAATAGCGTCCCGCCATTAATTCAGCTTTTAAGAAATGGGATGTCACTGAATATATTACCCAATACCAGTGATAGCAGGTAGTAAAAATATTAACACGACAGGGCATATCCTGTTCTTTAGATAGTTAAATAATGTAAACAGTGTTATATAGGAATAAACTAGTATAGAGTAGAGGCTGGACACGCAAATTATAATTCTTATAGGGCAGTATATGACATACATTCTGCAAGTGAATAAAGCTAAAACTCTGCTGATAATGTAGATATGGAGCAGTATAGGCATATAAACACTGGGTAACTCAGTCCCCACAAAGTTCCAATTAAGATGAGCCTGAGTTCACAGACCTCAGTCTTAGTGCCTCCGGAGCACAGCCTAAGGATTAGTGGGGATAGGAAAAATAAAGCTCAACCACCCGGGTCAAAAGGGCTCTTCAGCCGTCCAGTATGCATCGTGGGGGTCAGCTTTTGGTTTCTCTGGCGCTGTGCTGTTGAAATCCCTAAAAGTACGGGGCTGTACGTTACCCTTTCTGCTTCAATAGTGCTCACGGCAGTGAGTGATATGAGCGGCTGGAGTAGTTGTTTCGTTGAGTGCCCGCCGGGTTCTACTGTCCAGCTCGATAACACAAAAGTTCTAGGGCTCAGGCACAGCTGGAGATTTCGGCGGAGTGACATGGCATGGATCGGGCGTTGTATTGCCTTAATCCGTGGGAGACCCTCCATTCCCGGCATGTCAGTTACAGCGTGGAGTGTGTCATCCGTGCTTGATTGCACCGGGTTACCCTCTGTAAATCTAAATAAAGTACTGGTGAGGTCTCCTCCGGGCTGCTCTCCTTGTAGTTGTGCAGGGTAAAGTTGCGGAAGCGGTGGGTCTTCTGTCCGGTCCTCCTTGTAATTGCCATAGTTGGGTAGGCGCGAAACGCCATCTTGGCTGCGCAGCTCTATGATAATGGACCGCAAGCTGCTAAAGTGGCTGTCAGCTCTATCCAGTAAATCTGTCAGCAGAGAGGAAAGGTGTTCAGGAACGTACTCCATCTTACGGGTAGAATATGATATAGACATAAGTTCTTAGGATTCCATATATTGGAGTTTTATCAGTTAGATTCCGGGAGCACTGCTATGGTACGTCTTTCTCCTTAGGCAGTTGGCTCCGCCCCCCCAGATTAATAGTTTTTAATTGATTTGCTAATAATGTAAAGATTTTAAACATGGCATGATTTGTATTAATGATATCCAATCCTCATTTAATATATTACAGATCTGGATGTTGGTGCTGGATCCTCAAGCCAGGGCTTGTCACAGTATGGTATGTCTCATTTTAATTGACATTTGTCTTAGAAACATGGACAGAACATTACATACTAAATCCACATTGTTCAATATTTATATGTATCTGCAAAATGGATTATTAAAATATTTACAAATAAGAATAACAAAATAAACAATATAGGATTACATTGTAAGACTACTCTGAATTTTTATCGAATTTAAGATATCCCATCTATTCTGGATGTCTTAATATTAATGTAAGATACTTTGAATGTCCAATTTATATTCTTCCCTTGTGTATTGCTTAATCTTATTTGTATACATTTTTAAAAAATTCACACATTTTTGCATATGTTTTGAATTTAAAAATATAGATTCCATTTTTGAAATTGATCACGTCATTTAAGGGACATGCCAACTAAATTTTACATTGAATGTTTTTTAAACGTGATTTTATTGTTTTGTTTAAGCATTTTATGAGCTACATTGGTTCAGTCTATTGTTTTAGTTCTTCTAAAAACATATTGATTTTGGTTTAGGTTAAACAATGCATTACTGGTATTATCCGGCTGTTTTTTTATGCATAAATTGTCATTTTGTCAAAAGTTAAAATCATGTGTTCAGATAACAGTAGTACATAGTTTCCAAAAGTATACAATTACACATTTAGAGCTTCATGTCCCTTTAATAGATGAAAATTAAATAATTCTTAGGATATCCTTAAATAACATATTAGATTAGAATTGCATGCTCAATCCCATTCATTACATCAACATATGGAGTAGAGAATTCATTAACACCAACATTGTCAAATCAATATATTTTTATATTAAAGGGACACTGAGCTAAAATTATTAATGTTGTCATTCAGATAGAGCATGCAATATTAATCAACATTTAAATATAATACTATAATCATATGTGAAATATTCTATTGCTAAATGTATTTTAAAATCAAGAATGTATTTTTATCTGCAGCTCAATTTTGGTTGACCAACCTGGGTTTTTATTTATGATTGGTGGATACCTTCAACAAACAATATTTTTTGAATCCAATATTGCTTATCTGCCTTTAAGATTAAAATGTAGCAACATTAAAATTATAATAGGAGTCAATGTAAAATCATTTGGAACAGTTTGAACAGTGAAATCAATGATTGAAATAAATCATGTCAGTGTCCCTTTAATAAATAATAGATTCATTAATCCTTACATTCTTTGGATTAGAAAATATTGATATATAATTCACATATTCACTGTTGGAGTTACTTTATAGATATAAGCATACTCTAACAGCACCATGATTACATATTTGTACTAATCAATTTGGTTTGGTATTGTGATCAATATGTGTTGTGTCCTAAACAAGATTACTGTACATTGCACAAATGGCTCGATGTGCCACATGTCTTTGTTTATATTTGTCAACAGCTTTTATTCAAAATGTGGTTTGTGTGTATTCTTTTAAGAACATTGATCAATGGGTATATTTAGATATGCAATAGCATCGTATGAGATGAGTTTGATGTCTAATATAGTCAGAAATTAAACATATGTTCAATACATCATTTTTGACAGAATCCCCTTGATTGAATCAAGCATTTTTTTTTGCTAATGACTGCTCTATTCTTCACATTTTCAAGTTGATTATTCTTATAAATCGATACAGATGTGATTTAGTGCTATCCCAAATGTGTTCACTAATATATATCTATATCATTCATAGAGAGAGTTGGTGTGGGGAGCCCAGAGGAATCCAGCACCGACACAGAGCTGCCTTTGCGGTGTTCTGGTAAGTCCATTGACTCATTTATATGTCATTGAAGGTGTATTGGTAATCAATATTATGAGCATGATTCTGATGAAGCATAACTTTGAAACAAACATATAATTTACTCCTCTGATTATATATTAATTTTATTTGAATATTGAAAGATTAAGAATTAAAACTTTCTTAGTCTACACCTTTGTTATTCAGAAGATGTATAGCATATGTTTGTTTCCATGTTCATTTTTGACAACAATCATCAAGTGATACACACATGAGAAATCTTAAATGTTCTATGTACTATGCTTTTATGATTTTAAAATTAATACAAACAATAAATTCAAAATGTGAATCATTGAGAATAACAAATCTAATGTCATTTGTATGCTCCATCAAAATGATGTAAATCATAACTTTGGGTGTGTATATCTTTAATGCAACATTGATGTGTGTCTTTGAGCAACAGTAACATATGTTATAATATCTGATCTTAACGTGTACACAACATGTTATGTTTTACAGAGATTGATTTAACATGTGGGACGGAGGAGGAAGAGGCTCCCGTGAAGTCTGATGGTATGTGAAATATATCTAACATGTTTCCAACATGTTGCTTTATTGGAAATCATTTTATTGAAGACATACAAAGTCTACAGCTTTTGCACTTTAAAAAGGAATATTATTTGTCTGTTAAAATACACTACTGCCCCCTTTATATATCAGGCAGCATGAAGATATGCTTGGATTTGTTTAAATATTTGGATTTGAAATTCATGCCATCATGATATCACATGCATATTCTAGGCCAAACCACAATAATAATTTTATAATTGTGCAGACAGTCATTGATATTCATCTGAGTGTCTATATGCATACCATATCCTCATGTCATCATTGTTTAGAAATTCAAACACACTTCTAAGTATATTGCAAACATAATCAAGTTGAAATGCGTTGATTGGATTTCATGATGTATGAGATGTTAATATATTCATAATATTTATTTCAGATGGATCCTCCTCTTCTGGTCATCATTGTTCCTCCCCTGCCCAGTCCCCTGCCCAGTCCCCTGCCCAGCCCCCTGCCCAGCCCCCTGCCCAGTCCCCTGCCCAGCCCCCTGCCCCTCCACAGACCCTCCCGGCCCTTCCCATTTTTCCTATCCTGTCCCTCCCAAAAAACGCCCCTTCGTCCCCCTTCGCCGCTCTCCCCGTCTTTTGGCCCGTACAGCTACCCCAGCTGCCCAGCCCCCAACTCACCACTCCCCAGCTGTACGGGCTACCCCAGAGCAGCAGCCCATCCCTCCCCAACCCAATCCCATCCCTCCCCCCTGTCTGAACCTTCATTTTCCTGGGTGTCGGATTGTCCTTCCCAGGCACAGCTGTAAGTATCATTCAAAATCAACATTATAAGATACTTAAAGGTACACTGAATGAAAATTTTTCTCTTGTGATTCAAATAGAGCATGTAATGTTAATCAAATTTATAATTTACTACTCTTATCAATTATTCTTCATTCTCTTGCTATCTTTATTGAAACAAAGAAATGCCTTTTTTTTTTTCTTTCCAAAAAAATCTGTACATCATTTCTTTATTGTTGGATGAATGTATCCATCAATCAGCAGGGACAACCAAAGTTGATAACCAAAAATGGCCTGCCCTATAAAATTACATTCTTGCATTTAAAATATAGCTCGAGAATTCAAACATTTAAAGAATACGAGTAAATTAATAATTCTATTTAATGTCATGCTCTATCTGAATCAGTAACTAAAATATTTAGGTTTACTGTCCCTTTAATTTGATATCACTACATATACCAATCACCACTATTTGGATCCAAAAATTTATGTACAAATGTTCATACATTATCTCTTGTATAACCCAGTGGGAATGTAATTTCTTCTGGTTGCTATGTTTACACAGCTTGTCCTCAACGCCAAAATGTTTAAGGATAGGTGTGCCTACCACAGTATAACTAAAATCTTAAAATTGCTAATGTAAGTACAATGTAAATCCTTTAACAAGATTTTTGACACTCAAGCTGTAAAAGTGGATCATCAAAAAACAATTAAAGGGGACAACATGTTGGATTAAAATGTCCATTTAATGGTTTAGGTCTGTCTGAATAACATATTTCATGTGTAAATAATCAATGTCAACAAATTAATGTAAAGAATTATTTGTCTTTATGATGACAATGTATCTTTGCTTTTTATTTTGTCTGTTGTGTAATTATTATTTTTTTTTTTCTTTATTTTAGGCTGTGACTCAACATGGCTCACGCTCGAAGGTCTAGCACGCATAGAGCAGGCCGTGTTGAGGAACGCAGCTGTCCTGAGAGGGATGGCCGACACCATGCAGGCCCAGCTACAGGTTCAGCATATGACTCTACATCAGATGAGGCACTGGAACTCAATGCTTGAATCTGTAGCTGGACATGCACAGGACGATGAAGGGGATGACCAGTAAGTGGAGGATCTGGAGTTGCTCCAAGGGCGCAGATAAGAATCCTCCGTCCACATGTTGATGTTTTTTTTATGTTTATTGTTGTGCCTGTTGCACTCTTTTACCTTGTCATATGTCTCCAATGGGGCTATGCTGGCCCTTGGCAACTCTCTTCATGGACTGTGATGCACTCTGTTACCTTGTCATATGTCTCCAATGGGGCTATGCTGGCCCTTGGCAACTCTCTTCATGGACTGTGATGCACTCTGTTACCTTGTCATATGTCTCCAATGGGGCTATGCTGGCCCTTGGCAACTCTCTTCATGGACTGTGATGCACTCTGTTACCTTGTCATATGTCTCCAATGGGGCTATGCTGGCCCTTGGCAACTCTCTTCATGGACTGTGATGCACTCTGTTACCTTGTCATATGTCTCCAATGGGGCTATGCTGGCCCTTGGCAACTCTCTTCATGGACTGTGATGCACTCTGTTACCTTGTCATATGTCTCCAATGGGGCTATGCTGGCCCTTGGCAACTCTCTTCATGGACTGTGATGCACTGTGTTACCTTGTCATATGTCTCCAATGGGGCTATGCTGGCCCTTGGCAACTCTCTTCATGGACTGTGATGCACTCTGTTACCTTGTCATATGTCTCCAATGGGGCTATGCTGGCCCTTGGCAACTCTCTTCATGGACTGTGATGCACTCTGTTACCTTGTCATATGGCTCCAATTTTCCTGATCTTTACCAGATTATTTATAAACGTTGTTGATGTTTTCTGACATACTAATAAAAGACATGTCATTGCACGATTCTTTGTCCTCCTTATTCATGTCATTGATTGAAATCTCTAGTTTATCTGGTTGATCCTTAAAGGGACCTACCAAAAATAATGGTGTTTCCAGAATCATATATGTAATACAATTGTAAATGACTTTAAGATTAACATCTCCAATGTAATTTTATTATTTGTCTTTATATATTTTTCTAAAAGCTTTATCATTGCATGATTATGATTAGCATAGTAATTCTTTTATATATGTATATATAGATTGTTATTTGTGTATATATATGTATATTTCAAATTTCACATCCATGTGTGTATTTATAAACTCTGCATGATTTGATGCACCTTTAACAAATGATCTGAGGATTGATACAATGATATAATCCCTGTAAAGTGTTCATTTTATTGAAATAGTATTGTCTCTGTGTATCCTCTTTTTAAAAATAAAAATCATGTCCCTTTAAGTGATGCTGAGCACAATTGTTAATGAATGGATTTCCATTTCTAAAGCGTTTTTGTCCTTTTTACATGAACAAGGACATATAATCTTATTAATAAACAATCTTATTGTAATGTTGACAGCACATGTATTTCATTTTCTATTCTATCTTATTGTAAAAGTGTAACCAAATCAATCTCTGTGTGTAATGCGCATATTTTAGATGAGGAATATGTTTGTAAAAATATTTTAAACAAATACTTCTCCTCCCATATATGGCTATAGGTAGGCTGACCATATTTCAACTTGAATAAATGACACCTTTGATCAATACATGTGTCATTATTGTTATTACAAAACAATCTAAACATATCTTAAAACATCAATGGCATATGTATTTCTCATGTGTATCTTTTAAATGTTAAAGATATACACCATAGCTATAGTTAAAGGGACAGTCAAGTCCGAAAAGATGATTCATGATTTCGTGACATTCCTAGATAGCAATCTAGACACATACTAGTTACTAAAACATAAATACGTTTCTTATTGATATGCCAAGCTGTCAACTGAGTCCTTGTATTGGCTGCGGTTTTTCAGCGATCTCGGATGCGCCATGTTGCTTAAGACGTCACCTGCCAGGCTGTCCAATGATTACTTGTATTGACTGACGTTTTTACGCGATCAAGGATGCGCCTTTATTTGGTTTGCGTTCTTACGTGATCAAGAATGCGCCTTTTATTGGATTGCGTTCTTACGTGATCAAGGAAGCGCCATGTTAATTAAGACGTCACATGCAAAGGTAAAAAAAACGTCTGATTGTATTACGTAGTCCCGCAATATTTGTTTGTGCACGTTACACACGTTTGTGAATGAGAAGACAAGTTTAAAAACATGGCGAATATGGATTGTTTGCATCATGTTACATTGTTGACCCATAGCTGATAAACACCACCACATTCTCTTTTGCTGGATGTCTGGTTGAATAAACGAACGAAAGCAAAATGTTTTCATGCATAAGATATTTCGAGGCAAGTGCAAATCTCTATAGTCCATGTTGTTTAATATGTTTGTCAACAATATGTTCCTTTTTATGAAAAATGACTGTTGTGTTTAATGTTAAAGATATCTAATTCATAAATATACGCTATTGTGTTAGAATAAAGTAATCAATATGCATTTATCTTTATCATATGCTAAATATATGATGCCGACTTCTTCTAAATGTAATTTCGTCGTATATTTTATTAAAGGCTCATTAGACACTCACATTCAAAACCAAAATATTTTATTTGGTCTCTAGTCATATAGTCCATTGTTTAACAAATACACGTCTCATTTTGCTTCTGTTCAAATTAAACTGTAAGTAATTTTCAGACTCCTCACCAAGCCTCAAAGTTTCATGTGAGTACCATCTCCAGCTTTCTCCTGTTTGTGTAAAGGGTCTTTTCATATGTTAATGATGGGGTATTGTCTTGTTTTACAGTTGTAATGGGGGTTCATCTATATTTTCAATAGAGATAACCCGATTTTCTTAGAAAGTGTTTAAAGCTTTGTAATATTGATATCAGTATATGTTAATCTTGTTGTTTCTAGTAGTGTCTATTACATGCAGTTCTGTGAAAAAGATAGTATACTGTCCCTTTAATGCAAATGTTGATTTTTGTATCATGTATGAGTTCCACATTGGTTAATCTCCAAATATATTATTGTTAGCATATTTCCCCCCCCCACACTCCTAAAAGGACTTTAAACCATATTCATTGTTAAAACAAATGTATTTCTAAAAAAAAATTAACACAATAATGTCTCTTTAAGAAAATAGACTTTATTTAACACGTCAAATATAAATCTGTTTTCAATATTTATTGTTTGAACAAGTACATGTAGATATACCAACAATCTGTAAATATTATATGTTAGCATATGTAATTTTGTTAAAGGGACAGTTTGGAAAACAAATAATGTTTTGCATTATTAAAAAAGTCAATTTTGTAATATCAATGATATCAAAGGTTTCTCACCAATTAATCATTTGTCTGTGTTTATTTTAATTTGCTAGCTAAACCTATGAGGTTCGTGTGCTCATTTCTTAGAGCTTGAAGAGTGCATGTAATCATTATGCAATTTGACCACTAGAGGGCATTTGGATAGCATTTGTGTATCTAAAACCTTGAGCTCATACAGCATATTTACCATGTATTGATCATTGATGTCTAAAATGTTGTTATGTCAGAACAACAAATAAGTGGTCATTTTTCATAGGCATAGATACAAGGGTAAGCACATAAGTCACACGTATTTCTCCATGTTTTGTTGTTTCCAACTTGATAATGCGTAATACAGTTGTTTTCTTTGTAATCAATAATTCTGACTGTTCCTTTAAGCTGTGTTATTGGCATTGAAACAGTAATATGCCATCATGGATAATTGTAATGGTAATTTTGTTTGCGATTCGGGAAACAGTTTGGACATCACATCACAGAAACCAATCAATATCATGAACAAGGATAGGTATGTGATGATGTGGTTTTCACACACTTATAACCCACACTCTGCAAACAATCTGCCTCCATGGACCCGGTCCCATAGAAGTAGATTATATACAGAGTGTGGTCCACAAGTGTATGAAAACCACATCATCACATACCTATCCATTACACATTAAATAAAAAAAACATTAAACATGAAAACAAATACTTACTTCCTCTTCCTTCCCCTCTTCCCACAGGGCTGAGGCTCTGGGAGGGTCAACTGCCGACTCCGACGAGTTCTCATTGGAGATGTTGTGGGAAGAGTGGAAAGAAGAGTACTGGGACGACCAAGGTGAGGAGGAGGAGATGGGCCGGCAGGAGGAGATGGCCCGGCAGGAGAAGATGGGCCGGCAGGAGAAGATGGCCCGGCAGGAGAAGATGGGCCGGCAGGAGAAGATGGCCCGGCAGCAGGAGGCCCAGCAGCAGGAGGCCCAGCAGCAGGAGGCCCAGCAGCAGGAGGCCCAGCAGATGGCGGCCCAGCAGCAGGAGGCCCAGCAGATGGCGGCCCAGGAGCAGGAGGCCCAGCAGATGGCGGCCCAGGAGCAGGATGCCCAGGAGCAGGAGGCAGACTAGCAGGCAGACCAGCAGGCAGACCAGCATGCGGCTCCCGGAAGAAATTAAACATCTGTTGTTGGAGTCTAAAGGTTCTGTTTTGGGCTTTTTCTATTCGAGTAAGGAGGTGTATGATTTGGGTTTGTCCTTCAATGATTTGGGTTTGTCCTTCAATGATTTTGTTTTGTCCTTCAATAATTCTAGTTCTGCCTTCTATATTTTGTATCCGGGAGTTACGCATCTGGTCAATGTAGTCTAGTAGAACCCGCACCTCCGCTATTTTCTCTTGTTGTGCACGGCGGGGTGCCCGTGCACGGCGGCCTGCTGGTGCACGGTGGCCTGCTGTTCCTTCAGGGGCTTCTGCTTCCGCGGCATCTTCCTCTGCTTCCGGGGCCTCTTCGTCAAGGGGGGCCTCTTCGTCAAGGGGGGCCTCTTCCCTCCGAGGTGGAGATTCATCCCCACCACTCTCATCCCGGGGAAAAGGAGGAGCTTTGCTGCCTCCTCCCCAGACTCTGTATATTTGAAAAATAAATAAATGTATATATTAGCATATTTCAAAATAAAGGTTTAAATTACTTAGCTTACGATACAATTACAAATGCAGCCTCATTAATCCACTTTGAAATCTAACAATCAATACGATTTCCGCATTTTCTAAACCGTGTTTGTGATATCTCTGGTCAATCTGAATGTTTTAGCGTTTGTTTTCAGTATGTTTAAATGCACACCTAACCTATAGCCTAGATACTGATGTAACCGCAAAGTAATTGTGAATGCGTGTAAACAACGTAATAGCATTAATCTGATCCTTAAAGGGACATGAAACCCAATGTTTTATCTTTCATGATTTCGAAGCATACAATTATAATCAACTTTCTAATGTACTTTTCTTATCTAATTTGCTTCATTCTCTGGATATTCTTTGCTGAAAAGCATATCTAGATATGCTTAGAAGCTGCTGATTGGTAGCTGAATATAGCTGCCTCCTGTGATTGGTTCACCGTGTGCATGGCTATTTCTTCATTAAAGTATATCTAAAGAATGAATCAAATTAGGTAATATAAGTAAATTGGAATGTTGTTTAAAATTGTATTCTCTACCTTAATCATGAAAGTAAAGGGTTGCGTATAGTGTCCCTTGAAATACATTCGTATGTTAATTTATTCTTAAATGAGCTTACCGTCAGATGAGAATGGCAGGTTCCCGGTATCAATTCCTCCGATACCGACTATATCCACCTCGGAGATGCTGGGACGCAACATTTCCTCCCATCGGCAGTAATCGATTTCCAGTGCAGGGCCGCCACCGGTTCCTGCGGCATGTCGGGCCTCCAGGCTTAACTTTTTCTTAAGATCCATCTTGCAGTCCCGGTATCGATGTTTAATAGAGTCCATATCTCTGTTCCAGGCCACCCACTGCATTGACTGCATTCCTTATCTCATGCCAGAGCTTCCTCTTCTCAGTTGGGGTGGTCTTCTGATGCTGAAGCCTCCTATACCTGGCCATATAGGCTTCTACGAGGGCCTCCTTCTCCTCCATCGAAAACCTCGCCTCCCTAGTCGCCTTGGCCTTCCCCTGTGACGATGCCCTCTGTTTCCCGGACTGTGAAGCCCTACTCTGTCCGCCACTGGGCCCAGCCACTTGTTCATCTTGAACCAAGTGGCTGGGTCCACCCACCGCTTCCACCCCCGCTTCCTGCCCCCCTTCCTGCCCCCCTTCCTGTCCTGTTGCTCTCCCCCTCCCTCTCCTCCCCCCTCTACCTCTCCCCTGCCTGCCCTCCATCTCTTCCCTAAACTAAACCCCAACTAAGCAAACAAAAAGTGAGTGTGATCAAATGAAAGGGGTCAAAATAAATAACTAAAAAGAACAAAATAAGTGCTGAAAGTGTGAAAGGGATATAAATAAAAGAGGGTAAGGAGTATTTAAATGAACAAAATGAAGAAGAAGACTAAAAGGAGGATATGTAAACTAAATGTAACTAGGGGATGGGATGGGGATGGGGTATGGGATAAGAGTAAATGGGATGAAAGGGAATGGGACTACAGGGAATGGGGTATGGAGTGTAGTATGAGAGGGTATGGGGTATGGAGTGTATGTAGTGTTATTGATAAGTAGACATGTGCGGTTCGTTTCGGATTAATTCGGAAATTCGGTAAATTCGGTAAATTCGGTAAATTCGGACATTCGGATCGATTCGGATTTCCGAATTAAAATACTTCCGAATCTACAGAATGAATACGAAATAGCTGCCGTATCTCCGAATAAATCCGAATTAGCTCGGTAAAATTCGGCATTTCCCCATAGGAAACAATGGGAGTTTCGGCTGAAAAAAAACTAACACCGCAGCCCCATTGTTTCCTATGGGGAAACACTAAGTCTGCACCTAACACCCTAACATGTACCCCGAGTCTCTAAACACCCCTAATCTAACACTTATTAACCCCTAATCTGCCGCCCCCGCTATCGCTGACACCTGCATTATTTTATTAACCCCTAATTTGCTGACCGAATATCGCCGCCACCTACATTATAGCTATTAACCCCTAATCTGCTGTCCCTAACACCGCCGACCCCTACATTATAGTTATTAACCCCTAATCTGCCCCCCCCAACGTCGCCGCAATCTAACTACAAGTATTAACCCCTAATCTGCCGACCCGATATCGCCGCCGCCTACATTATAGCTATTAACCCCTAATCTGGTGTCCCTAACACCGCCGACCCCTACATTATAGGTATTAACCCCTAATCTGCCCCCCCCAACGTCGCCGCAATCTAACTACAAGTATTAACCCCTAATCTGCCTACCCGATATCGCCGCCGCCTACATTATAACTATTAACCCCTAATCTGCTGTCCCTAACACCGCCGACCCCTACATTATAGTTATTAACCCCTAATCTGCCCCCCCCCAACGTCGCCGCAATCTAACTACAAGTATTAACCCCTAATCTGCCGACCCGATATCGCCGCCGCCTACATTATAGCTATTAACCCCTAATCTGGTGTCCCTAACACCGCCGACCCCTACATTATAGTTATTAACCCCTAATCTGCCCCCCCCAACGTCGCCGCAATCTAACTACAAGTATTGACCCCTAATCTGCCGACCGCAAATCGCCGCAACTATAATAAATGTATTAACCCATAAACCGCCGCACTCCCGCCTCGCAAACACTATAATACATTTTATTAACCCCTAATCTGCCCTCCCTAACATCGCCGCCACCTACCTACAATTATTAACCCCTAATCTCCCGCCCCCAACGTCGCCGCTACTATAATAAGGTTATTAACCCCTAAACCTAAGTCTAACTCTAACAATAACACCCCCTAACTTAAATATAATTTAAATAAAACGAAATAAATTTACTATAGTTAAATAAATGAATCCTATTTAAAACTAAAGACTTACCTGTAAAATAAACCCTAATATAGCTGCAATATAACTAATAGTTACATTGTAGCTATTTTAGGATTTATTTTTATTTTACAGGCAACTTTGTATTTATTTTAACTAGGTACAATAGTTATTAAATAGTTAATAACTATTTAATAACTACCTAGCTAAAATAAATACAAATTTACCTGTAAAATAAATCCTAACCTAAGTTACAATTACACCTAACACTACACTATCATTTAATTAATTAAACCCTAATATAGCTGCAATATAACTAATAGTTACATTGTAGCTATTTTAGCATTTATATTTATTTTACAGGCAACTTTGTATTTATTTTAACTAGGTACAATAGCTATTAAATAGTTATTGACTAATTAATAGCTACCTAGTTAAAATAATTACAAAATTACCTGTAAAATAAATCCTAACCTAAGTTACAATAAAACCTAACACTACACTATCATTAAATAAATTAACTACAAGTACCTACAATTATCTACAATTAAATAAACTAAAGTACAAAAACCCCCCACTAAATTACAAAAAATAAAAAACCGCTAAATTACAAAAAATAAAAAAATATTACAAGAATTTTAAACTAATTACACCTAATCTAAGCCCCCTAATAAAATAACAAAGCCCCCCAAAATAAAAAAAAATGCCCTACCCTATACTAAATTACAAAAGTTACCAGCCCTGAACAGGGCCCTTTGCGGGGCATGCCCCAAAGAAAACAGCTCTTTTGCCTGTAAAAAAAAAACACAATCCCCCCCCCCCACATTACAACCCACCACCCACATACCCCTACTCTAACCCAAACCCCCCTTAAATAAACCTAACACTACCCCCCTGAAGATCTCCCTACCTTGAGTCGTGTTCACCCAGCCGGGCCGAAGTCTTCATCCGATGGGGCAGAAGAGGACATCCAGACCGGCAGAAGTCTTCATCCAAGCGGGGCAAGAAGAGGTCTTCCATCCATCATACAAGTACCAAAATACAAACAAACACTAAATTACCAAAAATAATAAAATATTACAATAATTTTAAACTAATTACACCTAATCTAAGCCCCCGACTAGCTATTAATATAGCTTCAATATAACTAATAGTTACATTGTAGCTATTTTAGTATTTATATGTATTTTACAGGCAACTTTGTATTTATTTTAACTAGGTACAATAGTTATTAAATAGTTAATAACTATTTAATAACTACCTAGCTAAAATAAATACAAATTTACCTGTAAAATAAATCATAACCTAAGTTACAATTACACCTAACACTACACTATCATTAAATTAACTAAATACATGAATCCTATATAAAACTAAAGACTTACCTGTAAAATAAACCCTAATATAGCTGCAATTTAACTAATAGTTACATTGTAGCTATTTTAGCATTTATATTTATTGTACAGGCAACTTTGTATTCATTTTAACTAGGTTCAATAGCTATTAAATAGATATTGACTATTTAATAGCTACCTAGTTAAAATAATTACAAAATTACATGTAAAATAAATCCTAACCTAAGTTACAATTAAACCTAACACTACACTATCATTAAATAAATTAACTACAAGTACCTACAATTAAATACAATTAAAAAAACTAAACTAAAGTACAAACCCCCCCCCCCCACTAAATTACAAAAAATAAAAAAAATTACAAGAATTTTAAACTAATTACACCTAATATAAGCCCCCTAATAAAATAACAAAGCCCCCCAAAATAAAAAAATGCCCTACCCTATACTAAATTACAAAAGTTAACAGCTCTATTACCTTACCAGCCCTGAACAGGGCCCTTTGCGGGGCATGCCCCAAAGAAAACAGTTCTTTTGCCTGTAAAAAAAAAACACAATCCCCCCCCCACATTACAACCCACCACCCACATACCCCTACTCTAACCCAAACCCCCCTTAAATAAACCTAACACTACCCCCCTGAAGATCTCCCTACCTTGAGTCGTGTTCACCCAGCCGGGCCGAAGTCTTCATCCGATGGGGCAGAAGAGGACATCCAGACCGGCAGAAGTCTTCATCCAAGCGGGGCAAGAAGAGGTCTTCCATCCATCAGAAAAGTACAAAAAAACAAACAAACACTAAATTAGCAAAAATAATAAAATATTACAAAAATTTTAAACTAATTACACCTAATCTAAGCCCCCTACTAGCTATTAATATAGCTACAATATAACTAATAGTTACATTGTAGCTATTTTAGGATTTATATTTATTTTACAGGCAACTTTGTATTTATTTTAACTAGGTACAATAGCTATTAAATAGTTAATAACTATTTAATAACTACCTAGCTAAAATAAATACAAATTTACCTGTAAAATAAACCCTAACCTAAGTTACAATTACACCTAACACTACACTGTCATTAAATTAACTAAATAAATTAATCCTATATAAAACTAAATACTTACCTGTAAAATAAACCCTAATATAGCTACAATATAACTAATAGTTACATTGTAGCTATTTTAGCATTTATATTTATTTTACAGGCAACTTTGTATTTATTTTAACTAGGTACAATAGCTATTAAATAGATATTTACTGTTTAATAGCTACCTAGTTAAAATAATTACAAAATTACCTTTAAAATAAATCCTAACCTAAGTTACTATTAAACCTAACACTACACTATCATTAAATAAATTAACTACAAGTACCTACAATTAAATACAATGAAATAAACTAAACTAAAGTACAAAAAAACAAACACTAAATTACAAAAAATAAAAAAAATTACAAGAATTTTAAACTAATTACACCTAATCTAAGCCCCCTAATAAAAAAACAAAGCCCCCCAAAATAAAAAAATGCCCTACCCTATACTAAATTACAAAAGTAATCAGCTCTATTACCTTACCAGCCCTTAAAAGGGCCTTTTGCAGGGGCATGCCCCAAAGAAAACAGCTATTTTGCCTGTAAAAAAAAAAACAATACCCCCCCCCACATTACAACCCACCACCCACATACCCCTACTCTAACCCAAAACCCCCTTAAATAAACCTAACACTACCCCCCTGAAGATCTCTCTTCTGTGTCTTCACCCAGCGGGCCGAAGTCTTCATCCGATCAGATAGGATTCTATCAGCCAATGGGAATTAAGGTAGGAAAAATCTGATTGGCTGATTCAATCAGCCAATCAGATTCAAGTTCAATCCGATTGGCTGATGGAATCAGCCAATCAGATTGACCTCGCATTCTATTGGCTGTTCCGATCAGCCAATAGAATGTGAGCCCAATCTGATTGGCTGATTGGATCAGCCAATCGGATTGAACTTGAATCTGATTGGCTGATTGAATCAGCCAATCAGATTTTTCCTACCTTAATTCCGATTGGCTGATAGAATCCTATCAGCCAATCGGAATTCAAGGGACGCCATCTTGGATGACGTCACTTAAAGGTACAGTCACCTAGTCGTCGGATCAAGAAAGAAGAGGATGCTCTGCGTGGGATGTCTTCAGGATGCTGCCGCTCCGCTCCGGATGGATGAACAGAGAAGATGCCGCCTGGATCAAGACTTCTGATGGATGGAAGACCTCTTCTTGCCCCGCTTGGATGAAGACTTCTGCCGGTCTGGATGTCCTCTTCTGCCCGATCGGATGAAGACTTCGGCCCGCTGGGTGAAGACACGGTAGAGAGATCTTCAGGGGGGTAGTGTTAGGTTTATTTAAGGGGGGTTTGGGTTAGAGTAGGGGTATGTGGGTGGTGGGTTGTAATGTGGGGGGGGGGTATTGTGTTTTTTTTACAGGCAAAAGAGCTGTTTTCTTTGGGGCATGCCCCACAAAAGGCCCTTTTAAGGGCTGGTAAGGTAATAGAGCTGATTACTTTTGTAATTTAGTATAGGGTAGGGCATTTTTTTATTTTGGGGGGATTTGTTATTTTATTAGGGGGCTTAGATTAGGTGTAATTAGTTTAAAATTCTTGTAATTTTTTTTATTTTTTGTAATTTAGTGTTTGTTTTTTTTTGTACTTTAGTTTAGTTTATTTCATTGTATTTAATTGTAGGTACTTGTAGTTAATTTATTTAATGATAGTGTAGTGTTAGGTTTAATAGTAACTTAGGTTAGGATTTATTTTACAGGTAATTTTGTAATTATTTTAACTAGGTAGCTATTAAACAGTAAATATCTATTTAATAGCTATTGTACCTAGTTAAAATAAATACAAAGTTGCCTGTAAAATAAATATAAATGCTAAAATAGCTACAATGTAACTATTAGTTATATTGTAGCTATATTAGGGTTTATTTTACAGGTAAGTATTTAGTTTTATATAGGATTAATTTATTTAGTTAATTTAATGACAGTGTAGTGTTAGGTGTAATTGTAACTTAGGTTAGGGTTTATTTTACAGGTAAATTTGTATTTATTTTAGCTAGGTAGTTATTAAATAGTTATTAACTATTTAATAGCTATTGTACCTAGTTAAAATAAATACAAAGTTGCCTGTAAAATAAATATAAATCCTAAAATAGCTACAATGTAACTATTAGTTATATTGTAGCTATATTAATAGCTAGTAGGGGGCTTAGATTAGGTGTAATTAGTTTAAAATTATTGTAATATTTTATTATTTTTGCTAATTTAGTGTTTGTTTGTTTTTTTGTACTTTTCTGATGGATGGAAGACCTCTTCTTGCCCCGCTTGGATGAAGACTTCTGCCGGTCTGGATGTCCTCTTCTGCCCCATCGGATGAAGACTTCGGCCCGGCTGGGTGAACACGACTCAAGGTAGGGAGATCTTCAGGGGGGTAGTGTTAGGTTTATTTAAGGGGGGTTTGGGTTAGAGTAGGGGTATGTGGGTGGTGGGTTGTAATGTGGGGGGGGGGGATTGTGTTTTTTTTTACAGGCAAAAGAGCTGTTTTCTTTAGGGCATGCCCCGCAAAGGGCCCTGTTCAGGGCTGGTAAGGTAATAGAGCTGTTAACTTTTGTAATTTAGTATAGGGTAGGGCATTTTTTTTTATTTTGGGGGGCTTTGTTATTTTATTAGGGGGCTTAGATTAGGTGTAATTAGTTTAAAATTCTTGTAATATTTTTTTATTTTTTGTAATTTAGTGTTTGTTTGTTTTTGTAATTTAGTGGGGGATTTTTGTACTTTAGTTTATTTAATTGTAGATAATTGTAGGTACTTGTAGTTAATTTATTTAATGACAGTGTAGTGTTAGGTTTAATTGTAACTTAGGTTAGGATTTATTTTACAGGTAATTTTGTAATTATTTTAACTAGGTAGCTATTAATTAGTCAATAACTATTTAATAGCTTTTGTACCTAGTTAAAATAAATACAAAGTTGCCTGTAAAATAAATATAAATGCTAAAATAGCTACAATGTAACTATTAGTTATATTGCAGCTATATTAGGGTTTATTTTACAGGTAAGTATTTTGTTTTAAATATGATTCATTTATTTAGTTAATTTAATGATAGTGTAGTGTTAGGTGTAATTGTAACTTAGGTTAGGATTTATTTTACAGGTAAATTTGTATTTATTTTAGCTAGGTAGTTATTAAATAGTTATTAACTATTTAATAGCTATTGTACCTAGTTAAAATAAATACAAAGTATTTCACACGCGTTAGGAGTATCGTTAGATGTTTTTTTTTAACTCTAAATACCGGAGTTAAACAATGCCGTGCGTTAGACATAAACCATGCGTAGTGTTAGCACCCCATCTACCGCCAAACTCCAAATCTAGCCGTATGTTAATGTAACTTTAGGAAGTGACATTCCATTTCTATGTATTGTAATCCAAAAGTGTGTTTGTATACAAATATCACTCCTTGTGCTCAGTCCATAACAGCAGAATTAGGAATATCTAGCACAGATAACCAATCAATGAAGAGGGAGTGAAATAAAAGCTGTGTTTAAAGAAGGAGTAATAAAGAACATTCTAAAGTTTTATACCTGTGCCGGTTTTTCTTGGTGTTGCTGCAATACGGCATAGGAGAGTGCCGTCCGGTCAGGTTTCAGTAAAACGTTTAGCTACCAATTCCCAGTGGTATCTGAGTCATCCCACAGGACTTCCAAAGTGGACCGCCAGGACCAGTGACACCCAAATCCAAAGAGGAACCCCCCAGACCGAACTGAGACACCAGAGGCAGAGAGGAATTCACATGACCGGGTAAGCCGGGTGACGTCAGACGCCGCATACTTGTGAGGGGAGCAGAGGCTGAGCGGCAATAGTCAGCACTTTCAAATTGGAAACTGGAGTAGGTGAGCCGTGAAGAGCCGCCGGGAGCCGCCAAAGATTGCTGCACATTAATTTCTGCATTCGGCAGTGGGCAGAGTATTGATCCGGAGAGGAACCGTAGAGAACGGGGTGTCACTGAGAGCGGTAAGACTACCTTTGCTCACTACATAGTGTTTTCTTGGCATATCTTAAAATTCTCTACTTGTCATTTCCCTAGAGTTCACATCTATTCACAATACTCCAATCTAACTTCTATTATTTACCGTCTGAAGTGGCGGTTGATGATGTATGCTCTGACATTGAGTCCCTCGTCCCGGAATGGCCCCTCTAAAACAGGCTCGTCCACCTCATCAAGGAGGAGGCGTCGGGGCGCCTGGACGGCCTGCAGCATCCCAGCCCGCTGTGCAATATTATGCAGGATGCTGCAGGCTACAACGATCTTAGCCACCTTCCTAGGGCTGTACTGGAGGGCTCCTCCCAACCTGTCAAGGCACCGGAATCTCATTTTGAGGAGCCCAAACATTCTCTCGACCACAGCCCTGGTTCTCTTGTGCGCCCTATTGTAGCGCTCCTGAGCCTCATCAGTAGGGTTGCGTAACGGTGTGATGAGCCAAGGCTGGCTCATGTAACCAGAATCACCTATAAATTATGAACAGAGCACAATTAAATCAAATTAAAATAATTTTTTTTGTACACGATAATCCACTAAAAAATGTTTAAATTTAAAAAGAATAATCTAGTTCTATCTTATTCTCTATCTTCCCATTTCAGCTAAGACATGCTACATATGCGTATTTGGCATAAACCAGACCTTGTGTAAAATACAAACTAAAAGGTTAAATTGCTTTTTCGATCTGAGCATTTAAGGTAAGACATGCTACATATCTGCATTGAACTAAAACTAGACATTTGCGGAAAGAGAGAATGACATGGTTAAATTGAGTTTGCTATCTTCACATTTCAGCTAAGACATGCTACATATGCGTATTTGGCATAAACCAGACCTTGTGTAAAATACAAACTAAAAGGTAAAATTGCTTTTTCGATCTGAGCATTTAAGGTAAGACATGCTACATATCTGCATTGAACTAAAACTAGACATTTGCGGAAAGAGACAATGACATGGTTAAATTGAGTTTGCTATCTTCCCATTTCAGCTAACACATGCTACATATGCATATTTGGCATAAACCAGACCTTGTGTAAAATACAAACTAAAAGGTTAAATTGCTTTTTCGATCTGAGCATTTATGGTAAGACATGCTACATATCTGCATTGAACTAAAACTAGACATTTGCGGAAAGAGACAATGACATGGTTAAATTGAGTTTGCTATCTTCCCATTTCAGCTAAGACATGCTACATATGCGTATTTGGCATAAACCAGACCTTGTGTAAAATACAAACTAAAAGGTTAAATTGCATTTTCTATCTGAGCATTTAAGGTAAGACATGCTACATATCTGCATTGAACTAAAACTAGACATTTGCGGAAAGAGACAATGACATGGTTAAATTGAGTTTGCTATCTTCCCATTTCAGCTAAGACATGCTACATATGCGTATTTGGCATAAACCAGACCTTGTGTAAAATACAAACTAAAAGGTTAAATTGCTTTTTCGATCTGAGCATTTATGGTAAGACATGCTACATATCTGCATTGAACTAAAACTAGACATTTGCGGAAAGAGACAATGACATGGTTAAATTGCATCCTATAGCTGCACATTACACTAACAGTTTAAGACTACAGTGGCAATTGTCTAACTAATTAACCATGTTGTGCACAAATACTCACCAACGAGATACCCAGGGGGCATTTCTCTTTCCTCAAACTGCCACCACAGGGTGGACAGAGAGAGGATGCGGGCATCATGACTAGCACCCCCAAAATTCGCACACACATGCATAATCCTCATCCGTGCGTCACAAACATACTGCACGTTGAGGCTATGAAAATGTTTGCGATTTCTGAAGGGCAAGTCATCAATTGGAGCACGCAGCGCAATGTGGGTACAATCAATGGCTCCCAAGACATTGGGCAATTCAGCAATAGCAAAGAATTCCCGCTTCAGGCGCCTCCAATCACCATCATTCTGTGGGAATCCTATGTAATGCTTACTGATACGTACCATGGCGTCCAGAAAGTTATCAAACACCCCAGAGAATGTACCTTGAGACAGGCCATGCATGTACATCTCTCCTGATTGAAAACTCCCGGAGGCCAGGACGTATAGACAACTTAGCATCTTAGTCATGCCGGGGACAGCAGTCCTTATTGTTATACGTGGCTCCAAATGAGGTTTAAGAACATTGTAAAGGCCAATGAGCTGTTCACGATTGAGCCGATACTTATCATAAACCTCGAAGTCGCTCATGTTTTCCAAGGTGGGTCTTACCCTGTAGACACGAGGACCTCTAACCAGACGACCCCTTCATCTCAGTCTGAGCCACCGAGGCTGCCTGATTCTATCAACCGCTAGTTGGCCAATAGCACCACCAGCAGCGTCTACCATATCATCGTCATCCATATTTGCCAAGCTTAGCAGCACGAAGCCAAACAGCAGAGCAAACACAGCGCAAGGAGTAACAGGGTATGCAAAAACACAGAAGCGAATTGATACGATGTTGATCACCATGGACGCTTTGGCCATGTTGTTTGGGGGATTTATAGTACAATTAGTCCAATGGTAGTGAGTTTGTAATGATTGCTAATTGTATTCACTTGTTTGTATGTGAGCGGCACGAATGCTTTCAAAGTGCGCGTTTTTTTAAGGTGTTTGTTGAAATGTTGTTTTCCCCCAATGAATCTCAATGTGAAAGTGTAAAATATCACACATACAGTGCATGTTTGTAATGTTTGTTCATATGCGTAATAAATATTTATTAAACGCGATCTTATAGTAAAAAGAACACATCCATGCTAACATGAATGAAAGTGCATAGTTGTGTATAATGTGCATAGAATGTGATCGATCAATGTTGCTGCAATATTGTTTGTAAACGATAAAGTAACAACTGTCATCTGTAGTATTGTATATATAAGTAATTAGCGAGATGTCAATATTGTACATGTCCCATTAAAATCGCACTAATACTGAATAACTTCCGGCTGTCATCTGTAGTATTGTATATATAAGTGATTGCCGAGCCGAAAATATTGTATGCATCCCATTCAAATCGCACTAATACTGAATAACTTCCGGCTGTCATCTGTAGTATTATATATATAAGTGATTGCCGAGATGTCAATATTGTATGCGTCCCATTAAAATCGCCCTAATAATGATGTTCCAAACTGTCATTTACGTATATGTTGTATTGTAGTATTGAGTGTTAAAGTTCTGAAAGGGGCGGTACAGTCGTAAAGCTGTAATGTGTATGGTTGAATCTTCTAATGATGTCATCATATTATTAACCTGCCTGTGTAGTTATGAAATCCTCATTGTGTTGTTGTATTTGACTACATTGTTATTGTGTGCTGATTAAAATATAAATGTGTGCTTTGTGGTTGCGTGATGTGTGTTATGTACATATACGTATATATTGTGATTGTGTCCCACATATGCTGACTTCTATATAGCGGTCTGGCATTGTTGTTCCTTCCCATAAAGTGACAGCTGTAATCTGTTGTAATGATGTTCTTATTGTACGTAATTCCTAATGGTTTATTGTGATGGAATCATGATGCTAAAAGTACAGTAAAATCCCTATTTTCTTTTTCGTGATCCCTAGAGAGAATGTAATGTGTTTTCCCCCATCATTTGAATGCACATGTATGAGTGAATGATAAAAGTAAAGTATGTGCATCCATGACTGATCATGTGTTAAGCCTATGTAGATATGCTGTTGCTGCAAGCATATGAATTGAATAAATTAAATGCAATAATAAAGGTAAATGAGAGGTGTTTCCCATTGTCTACTGTTTGTGAATCGTGAAATGTTTTTAATTTTTTTGGTGTCCGTTTAAATGTGATGTAATTGTTGTAAATGTTTGTTACTAGTGATGTTGATTTGTAGTTGATGTAATGTAAAAGTATGAAATAATTTAATGTTGTTGTGAATTTGCCATAAGTAAACTCCATAAGTCCACCATAGGGAAATAGCCATTTCTTGATCTATTTGTCATAGCTGGGTCTAATGCAGAAAAGCATGATTTATTTTCCGATTTCTAGCGCTGGTATTTAGAGTTTTTTGTCTACGCTTTTTGCGTGCGTTAGGGAAATCTTTCTGTCGCGTGCACGAGCACGTCTTCCCCATAGAAGTCAATGGAGGCTCAAAATTAGTGTTAAAAAAATTTCAAAGACTGGTTTTCATCGTAAATTGAGTGACGTCATGATCTTGTGTGAAAAAGTAGCTAAATCGTGTTCATTTGGTAATAAATAACTTGTTTGTGTATGTAATGTGGTGTATATTTTTTGTATGCATCGATGAGTGTATGTTTGTGATAATATTATTAGTTAGATGTAGCTATATGAGGGTCTTTTCCCGTGTGTCAATGTAAGTCAATGGCAAAATGGATTTGTGTTGGGTTTTTTTCTAACACCCGAGATCTCGCAACTTTGATCATTTCTATTTTGATGTTAAAAAAAAAATTAAAAAAAATAAATATAGTGTAGTGTTTGTATGAGTGTAAGTGTACTTTGTGTAATATTTTTTTTTTTGATTCGTGGATGTTTATTTTGTCGGTAGATGTTAACTACTGGGTCTGAGTTGTCGGTAGAGATTTGTGCGATGGGAGATTTTTGAGTGTCGGTAAGTGAACTCTAAATACCCGAGGGCGGTAACAACCAGCGTTAGAAGCCCTATACGCTTGTTTTGACGGCTACCGCCCAACTCTAAATCTAGCCGTTACTGCGTATATCAGCTTATTTGATATACTGGCATATATTTAATTTTCTAGTCGCATCTTATCTAGAAATCTCATCTTTACATCAGTTCTTCCTGTAATGTTCACTAGATTTCTGGAAAACAAAGAAATAACTTAAACATTTATAAATACTAATGTAGTTGTTCATTTAATGTATTACAAATCTGACATGCATTTCTCAGATCCATGTACATATACATTTTTATACAAGACTGAAGTATACCTTATTGAAAATTAAACCTAAGATGTAATTTAAAAATGAATTTGAGAGTTACAATGCAAGACATGTTTCTGCTTGGCTCAGTACAGCTGTGTATCTAACACCACAGGGGTAATCAGCTCTTGCTATTTTACCCATTTGAGACATATGTCTGAGCTTCGTGTATTCAAACACAGCAGGGGTAATTCATTTTTGAATATGCTTAAACCTTAAAGAGATTTTCCCCAGACCTAGCGATTGTTCTTTACAGGGGTCTGATAAGTTTATTACCCATCTTGGGCAGGAAATCAACTTTAAACAGAACCATGTAGTGAACATCTTGTTGGAATAGATTACCTTTTTCTAATTGAACGTTTATTCCTTTGTTCTTATTTAGATGTATTGTAAACAGGAAAAAGGGGTGTTGGGGCTGGTCTGCTATGAGACCAATTCACTTCAAAATGAAATATTAGATTCTATGATACATCTGTAGTTTATTTAATGTTACTCACAGATACCCTGACACCCCTCCCTTCAGAGACTAGGCTGCATGGCAGTATTCTAACATGATAACGACCCCAAACACACCTCCAAGACGACCACTGCCTTGCTAAAGAAGCTGAGGGTAAAGGTGATGGACTGACCAAGCAGGTCTCCAGACCTAAACCATATTCAGCATCTGTGGGGCATCCTCAAATGGAAGGTGGGGGAGCGCAAGGTATCTAACATCCACCAGCTCTGTGATGTTGTCATGGAGGAGTGGAAGAGGACTCCAGTGGCAACCTGTGAAGCTCTAGTGATTTCCATGCCCAAGAGGGTTAAGGCAGTGCTGGAAAATAATGGTGGCCACACAAAATATTGACACTTTGTTCCCAATTTGTACATTTACAATTAGGTGTGTACTCACTTTTGTTGCCAACGGTTTAGACATTAAAGGGATACTAAGCCCAATTTTTTTATTTCATGATTCAGATAGAGCATGCAATTTTAAGCAAATTTCTAATTTACTCCTATTAATTTTTCTTGCTATCTTTATTTGAAAAAGAAGGCATCAGTACCCTGGACAGCACTTGTTTATTGGTACTGTCCAATCAGCAAGGACAACCCAGGATGTGAACTAAAAATGGGCCAGCTTCTAAACTTACATTTCTTGCTTTTCAAAAAAAGATAGCAAGAGTGAAGAAAAATTGATAATAGGAGCAAATTAGAAAGTTGCTTAAAATGACATGCTCCATCTGAGTCATGAAGGAAAACATTTGGGTTCAGTGTCCCTTTAAGGCTGTGTTTTGAGTTATTTTGAGGGGACAGCAAATGTACACTGTTATACAGGCTGTACACTCACTACTTTACATTGTAGCAAAGTGTCATTTCTATAGTGTTGTCACATGAAAAGATATAATAAAATATTTACAAAAATGTGAGGGGTGTACTTACTTTTGTGGGATACTGTATAATGCATATTATTTTAAGTATTGCATCTAATTTAATATGTAGTTATTTTTTATTGTTCATTTTATTATTTTAAACATAAATATATCATTTAAATGATATTTTATGTTTTATGTTAAAATAATAAAATTAACAGGTTTTTTTATTTTTAGATTTTTTTCCAGGAGTGAAACTGACTCATTTCTCAACCCTTTTGACAGATTAAAATAAACAGTAAATTAAAAAAAAAATGGTGAAATAAGGGAACTAAAAAAAAAAAAGCTTAAACACAGCATTTATTCTAACATTACAATAACCCCTTTAGTACAGATCAGTAAATGGAATGTTTCTCAAAACCAGTTCTCAGGACTTACTAACAGGAATGAGCATCTGGGTATTATATCAGCACCAGTGATATACTTTATGTCTCCCTTCCTTGCTAACAGGTATTGCTGACTAGAGTTGAGAAACGTCCATCACTGTAAACTACATGTTAAATGGCCTTTCAATCTTGAAAGTAGAATTGAACCTTCCCTTGTTGCTTAAGGGTTAAACGTTTACAGAGAATAGCTCGTTAACTGACAATTCAAATAGTCTGTGCTAAATCTGAGTGGTATTAATCCAGTCTCCTCCCCATCAGGTGTTGCTCATGGGATAAAAGTCTGATCTCTGGCTGGGGAGAACATTCTCTAATCACAGCAAGATGGGTTTCTCTGTTTTGCTGTGGGTTCTAGGTTTGCTTCTGAGCTGTAAGTTACAATGCTTGGTTTGTGAAGTACAAACTTTTTTGGAGGAATCTTCACAGCTGCGTTGTGGTTTGACCAGCCTCCAATTTTCTCTTCCTTCACTGGGTAATGATATTGCTTTTTCCCTGAAAGTACTAGGTGAGTGAATGGTAACAGTAAACATCTCATGTATGTGTGCCAGCAAAAGCAATGGTGCAGATACCAGTAAAATTTTGTTTTGAAGACTTTTTATATCATCTTATGGGACCCCCTTCCCCTCCTTCTTCCTCCTTTTTTTTTTTTTTTTTTTTTTTTTTTTCCCCTCTCCATCTTCTCTCCACTATTGTTAGATGGGGGGCTATGTAAACACAGCCAGCAGATGAAATTACAGTCTCTATGAAGTGTGGCATAGTTGAGCATTGTTAATTTTCCATTGTTTTCTCAGAATTGAGCTTTGGTTTACAGACCAATCTAAGATAAGGGAGCAAGTGTGTACACAAAGTGATAACATAATGAGATGTTAACTGCAAACTCAATCCATTGTAATAGCTGGTTTTCTGATTTTAAACCACAGCATATTTCATATACACAAACCTGAAAATGCAAATTCTGCAGCAAGTAATTGAAAATACATAAATGGAAAAACAATTTTACTGTGTACTGTCCCTTTAAGAGAATTTCAACTACTTTTAAGCTTATTTTTATGTAAGCATATCTTCTGTAATAGATTTATATGCAGTGATAGTTTTAAAGGGCCATTGAATAGGGTAGTGTCATAAAGCCAAATGCAATAACATTCTGAATTTCAAACTTTATTATTTTTATTTATTTTTTCTGACAAATTAGTTCCTTTCTCTCTCTCCCTGTATCAAGACTGCCATCAGCTAATCACAAAATGCATAAGTGTATATAATGTGAACTCTTTCACATACTCAGTAGGAGGTTGTGCATATAAATTGTGCACAAATTTGATAATGATGATATAGAGGTGGGTCTACAGGAAATATCACCATATACCAAGCAAGGTCTGGTAAACTTGAAGGTTTATAACTTTAAGCACCAGATAGAGGAAATGTATTTGTACAGCCTCTGCTAGCCACATTTTATCTTCTGATTTGCCACATGCTCTTCTCTTAGAGGTGTGTTGTGTTTAAGTTTTATTTTAATATGAAGTGTGTTTACCTGCATGTGGGTCACGTGTTTAAGATAGATCCTAAAATAAATGTAAATAGCAACTTATATTCTCGGATCCCGCCCCCCCCCCCCCTTTCCTGTATTTACTTGCAATGTTTGGGGGATATAGAAAGATCTCTAAATTAACTTAAACAGATAAAAGTTGAGGGTCTCAAAATAAAATGTGGGGGGATTGCTCATTTTTGTATTCAGTGGTAAACATTTGCTTTGGACAATACAAAGTCTGGTTGTTTTAGTTTATTTAAAGGTAAATGATGATGTTCTTTCATAGATAACCAAGGAGAGTCTCATTATCTACACAATAGCTCAGAGTGTGGCACCTGGGTTGGACAGGAACCAGATGGCTCTGTGGTTGTTGGTGCTGCTTATGATGGCTGTTATGTGACGGAGCAGGTAAAGAGCATTTCTTGGTTTGGGACAACTGTAAAGACTTATTCTGAACCATGTGTAGACTGGCAAATGAGCTATTGCTGTATTAGTTCTGAGTAAACCATGTGCTACCTCTTAAATGGACCTGTGTATCTTTCAAGATCACACAAGTCTGAATTTTAAAGGAATATAAACTGGTCCCCATTAAGTGTCATGGTTTATGTCTGCTATAAACAGTATACGTATCCTTTAGTCTTACTTGTAGTTTAAAATGTCAAAGATCCTCTAAACCTGATCAGATCTTTAATAATCCTACTAAATAGTAGCAATGTTAAATTGTCTGGCACTTCCTATACTAGTGGTTGCTGGGAATTGGTCTCCTACATTGTAACTTTGTTCATTCACTACAATGTGATTTCTACACTCACAGGAAGACACCTATCTAATGACAATTCTTCTGAAAGAAGCCCTACTTGATGGAGAGATTCAGCACCATAAAAAGGAGCTTAAATGTCCAGTCTTACCAGGTAAACTCTCTATGGTTTATCAAATCACGTTGCACCTTTCAATTAATTTTAACCTTTTCTTCTATAGTGACAAGGTCTAGTATATTAATCGGAGGTTAATTTAAAAGGATATTAAACATTTATTTGAAGTAACAAAAATCAGACTAATACTTAAATGGACATTAACCCCCCCAACTATTAGGGGGGAAAAAAAAAATATTTCATGATTTAGAAACGGCATGCAATTTCAAGGAAACTTTCTAATTTATTTCTATTATCATATTTTTTTTTTTTTCTAGAAAGCTTATCTAGGCTCCAAAGCTGCTGATCGTTGGCTGCACACATGCCTTGTGTGATTGGCTCAACCATGTGTATTGCTATTAAACCAAGGATATCTAAATAATGAGGCAAATTAGATGTTAGAAGTTAAATGCAAAGTTGATTAAATTGTATTTGACTGACAACATTTTGGTTTAATGTCCCTTTAATAGAAATAATTACATTATGTATAATCCATGATTTTTACTTTTTTAAAATTACATTCCCTATTTGAATCATGAAATTTTATTTTGGACTTGACTGTCCCTTTAAACAACTTTCCAATTTACTTATCACCAATTTTGCTTTGTTCTCTTCCTTAGTTGAAAGTTAAACCTAGGTAGGCTCATACTAATTTCTTAGACCTTGAAGGCTGCCTATTATCTGAATGCATTTTGATCACTAGAGGGCATTAATTCATGTGTCATATAGATCAGTGGTTCTCAACCAAAGTGACCTCAAGGCCCGGTAAATTTTAGCTGGACATGTCCAGGGCCCGGTAGTTTTTTTTTTTTTTTTTTTTTTATATATATATATATATATATATAATATATATGTGTGTATGCGCATGCAGAAGGGATTTGCCCTATCAGTAACTAAGCAGTTCAATTTGGGGGTCCTGCCGAGGGTCTGTCGCTGTGAGGGACATGGAGTGTGAGGTCTGGCCCTGGAGGTTGGGGGCCCTTTCTTTGGCCCTTAATGTTAGGGGTCCTGGCTCTGAGGTTGATGGGCCTGTTGGGGTTAGGGCAGGGAGGCTACCATGTTCATTTGCATAAATTTGAATACATTTGGGTCAGTGTGAGACAGTTTTCCTGGGGCCTTGATTGGTCTCAGTCTGCCCCTTGTGTGCAGTGGGGGCATGACAGGTCAGGGCCCACCAGCAGGGCTATCACGGCCTGGCTGTTGAGAAACCAGGATATAGATAACATTGAGCTCACGCACAAAGTTACCTAGAAGTTGGCACTGGCTAAAATGCAAGTCTGTCAAAAGAACTGAAATAAGGGGGCAGTTTGCAGAGGCTTGGATACAAGGTTATTAGAGAACATGTATTAATATAACTGTTGGTTATGCAAAACTAAGGAATGGTTAAAGGGAGTATCTATCTTTTTAAAGTCTATTGTTGACTGTCCCTTTAAATTCTTCTTTCAAAGGGACAGTATCTGCTACAGGTTTTTTTTTGTTTTTTTTTTTTTTTAAATCTCTCACCAATTCCAGTTTTTGCATAACAAACCTTGTACTATTAATTTTTTTTTTTTTTTTTTTTTTTTACTTCTGATTACCTTGTATCTAAGCCTCTGCAGACTGTCAAAAGAACTGAAATAAGGGGCAGACTTGCATTTTAGCCAGTCGGGGCTGACTCATAAATAACTCCACAGGAGTGAGCACAATGCCATCTATGTGGCGTACTAGCTGTGAAACTGTCAAAATGCTAAGAGGCGGCCTTCAAGGGCTTTGAAATTGGCATATAAGCCTACCTAGGTTTATTCTATCAACAAAGAACAAGTGAACAATGCAAACTTGATGATAAGAGTAAATTGGGAAAGTTGTTTAACATTGCTATCTGAATCATGCAAGTTTAGTTCTGACTAGACTGTCCTTTACTTCCAGTTGAGGCGGCCTCCTCTGAGGGGCTGTGATAGGAAAGCAAAGGTATAGTGCTGCTAGGAGAAACCATCAAATGGCTCCAGTCAGTTTATTGCTATTGTTAAAATAGGATTTTTGCTACGTATTTAGGGTTTGCAATGTCTGCTTCCTTGTCTAGCTGTGGGCAGCCAGGGGCTATACTGATTTCTACCCTTCCTTAATAAATTACTGTTTTACTATAATATAAACTGAGAATTTCTCAACTTCCTACACATTGTGTAGGAAGATAGTTTAGGGCATATTGCTAAATCTTTTATACCCTTTGTCTGTAATGGTCAGTAAGCTAGAGATGAAAGTATTCAAAACCGGAGATTAAATACATAATATCTCTATGCTTTATTTTCCTTGCTGCTGACTCGAGTGTTCTGATCTCTTAAAGCTATGGATGCTCCCAGCCCAGATGTTTGTGCTGCCATTGCCAGAGGGGACAGGGTGTCCTGTGCCAATGCCCCAGTATCCAGAGACCTCTGTGAAAGCCTTGGGTGCTGCTTCACTCCTTTGGATTCTAGTATTTCCTGTTACTATGGAAACAAAGGTGAGTTACCAGCAAACTCCCCCCCCCCCCCCACCCTTGTGTAAAAAGGAGATTACAAATTAATAATTCGATCTCATGAGGTACACATCTGACGGTAACATTAAAGGCATTACTTATAAATGGGTTTGTTTGTTTTTTTTTTTTTTTTTTTTTTTTCCTCCAGTGACTGCACAGTGTACAGCTGATAACCAGGTTATAGTTGCCCTCGCTAAGGATGTGACAGTCCCTCCATTGATACTGGACTCTGTAAATGTGCTGTCTGTGAACACAGCTACTTGCAGTGGGTTGCAAATCACCAGGAATAACCTCTTTGTTGTCTTCCAATTTCCTTTGTCCTGTGGAAGTGGCCATATGGTAAATGGAGGCATGGGTAAAACAATACTTGGCTATATAGTGAGGTGTAATAGGTTCCAGTTAGCAATTGGGTTTAAAATATGTATCTAATGCATACAGTATCTTACATGCCATAGCTAGATTTCAACTGCATTTTTTTTAATAAAACAGAATCTAAAATATTTTAGAGCAAAGCTAATACCTCAATAGTATTGAGCTGTTTGAAAGAACTGCAAAAACCATGAAATAAGCTCCTTGAAAGTAACAAACCTGACCTTTCTTCCCTACAGACAGATGTTAGTCAGATTTATGAAAACGTCTTTGAAGCAACAAGAGATGTAAGGAACTGGCAAGGGGCATCAATCGCTAGAGACAGTACAATGAAGTAAGTTGGGATTGGTTGATTTAATCACCTAGCAGGTCCATCCATTTCAGATTCACTTTAAAATTATAATGTAACTATACAAAGTGCTTCTGAAGGGAGCTGCTTTACACTTATACCACTTTGCTTTTCTAGGCTGACTGTTCGCTGCAGCTATTCCAGAACCAGTGCTGTACTACTAAACGTAGATGTTGTCACCCTGCCGCCACCACCTCCTGTCTCCACCACTGGACCTCTTTCACTGGAGATGAGGATAGCTCAAGGTAACTCATTAATTCTAAACCTAGCCAAGCTTGCTAGCCTTTGTCATAAGAGCACCTTTGTCATGATTTATTTTCAATATCTAGATGCATCCTATACCAGATACTATGTAGATGGAGACTACCCTGTTGTAAAGGTTCTGAGAGATCCAGTCTACCTGGAGGTCAGGATTCTGAGGCGCACAGACCCTAACCTTGTGCTGATACTAAATGATTGCTGGGCTACCCAATCTACTAATTCCTTCCAGCAGCCACAGTGGCCTGTCCTGGAGAAAAGGTAGTATTGCAAACCCTCTATACTGCATCAAGCTAAGGTCTTAAAATTCTGACTTTAAATGTTTTTGTTTTATTTTCAGTTGTCCTTTCACTGGAGATAATTACCTTACACAGTTGATTCCAGTTGTTGCATCACCAACTTACCCAACACATTACCAACGCTTTTCCATCAGCACTTTCACATTTGTGGATGAAAAGACCCAACTTTCTCTTGGTGGATTGGTAACTTTGCTTGAGTTTTTATGTATGGTCAGATTGCTTTTTAACTGTAGTGGAAAAACTACCACATCTAAAACTTGTCCTCAGTAAAATCTTAAACTTTAGAGTGTGAAATATAAAATCAAACACTGCTATTTCTGTGAAGGCCAATTTCCCTGCACTTGCTCCTTTATCTAGTAATGGTGGTAACATTCTTTCCTCCCCAGGTCTACTTCCACTGTAGTGCCTCTGTATGTGTTCCATCTAACTTTGATTCCTGCAGAAGAACTTGTTCTTCAAGAAAGCGTAAGACATCTAGAACCCTTCTTTACTATCTAATGCCCTTAACGACTCTTACATTCATTGTATGCCTTCATTTATATGCCTAATTCAGGGAGAATGGTACCTGTGGAGGACACCATGACCATAGTCACATCTGAGGGACCCATTTACTTTGACAGTGCTAGCATGGTGAAGGCTGAGATACCAGGTAATCTGAATCATACTTGCACTCTTGGCTACAACAATTGCTTCATGCACTTAATAATTCTGTAAATGCATTTTCATTTTACCTTGTCCAACATTTTTGATAAGTCTTTGCCATTTATCTTACTATAATGGTCTGGTTACCCATCTAACTATGGCTTATTCCTACAGGTGACAATGATTCTGGTTAC
This sequence comes from Bombina bombina, assembly GCF_027579735.1. NCBI lineage: Eukaryota > Metazoa > Chordata > Amphibia > Anura > Bombinatoridae > Bombina > Bombina bombina. The sequence continues at coordinate 993,178,065 of NC_069504.1, forward strand.
AAACCTTTAGCCTGGGCCAGAGGCACAGCAATTGCCGGAGGTGTTCTGTCCATAATTTTTGTTATAGGTGTCTGGAATTACAAGAGATTTCACATAACAAAAAGTCAACAAGTGTAAATAAAATGGATTTCTACAAAAATCATGTTGTCTTTATTTCTTTAAACTTACAAAAGTAACGGTTGAGGAAGAACTTGTACATTGCTTGTACAAAAGATTGACTTCAGGATTAACCACCACTATTGCATATAGGCAATATAATTTTTTTTTTTTTTAAATTTCCCAGTTACATTCTAATGAATACATTTCTAGCATATCAAGCAGTTTCAGAAACTTTGAACTATGAAATGCAGAAATTAAACTGATCTCTGCCTACATAGTAAACCTTCTTGGCTCCACAGTTGGCAAGTTTACTTCCCAAAGCTCCAACTGTGGAATGAGGTTTACTATGTAGGCAGTTTAACTTCTGCATTTTGTGGGTAGATATTCTCTAGTGATAGTTACAGCTACCAAGAAATCGGCTTACCATAAATATACTATATTGGGTGTTCAGTGTTGCCAAAATCACCCTTCTACAAAGTAACTATTGTCTAGTATATGTTATGACAATCACTTGGCAGCTATATGAACATAGGATAACTGCTTTGAGAGAGGATGCTGTCCCTTACAAAGTCTCCTTTATATGTTAACAGCAAGAGGGGGCAGATTAGCTATTAGTACACCACTTGATTATGTTCCATATGCCTATTGTTTGATCAGGTGGCCCACTGTTGCATGGGATTAATTTATGTTTTCCCTCACAAAAGAGGGACTGTTTATAGTCACTATGTAAGGGGATGTTGGGGTCCCTTTTTGTTTAACGTGTGGGGGTTTTTTGTCATAAAAGAAAAATACCTTCATAATTGGATAATAGACAATAATGCATAACATTACTATATTTGCCCACATACAGTACTGCATCATTGTCCTGACAGAGATACAAGAGGACAACCCGAATAAGAAAGATAAAAGAGCAATACAAAATGCAACTTATGAGGTTTTGTTAAATCAACAGACGACATTTAAATTCTTTGAATTCCAAACATGACAAAAGCAATGAAATGAGTACCTCATATTCAGTACAATTTCTTATTCAGAAAAATGAATATTCTAGCTCCTTCCAGTATATTACTACAAAACACTGGTGTGATCTCATGGACACATTTCAAACAGTAACAAAGGATGATGGGAGGGAAGAAAAAGAAAGTATATGAAAAGGTCTAAAGAGAGGAGAAAAAAAATAATTTTGGCTTGCTCACCGTAGCACCCACTTCCACCATCTATAGTATGCTAAGCTTACCAGATATTTTCCTCTGATTTGAGCCTCTTGAAAGTAAACTGTATAAAGGGGTGGGTTATTTGTTTTGAAGACTGCGATTTTATGTAATATTTGGCTCCCCCCCCCCCACAATCTTTGGGGAAAAAATATAATATCATACATCAAATTTGGGGAGCTTGGGGATTTCCAAGTGGAGAAGATTATATTACGTCCACATAAAATATTACTTTTTTTTTTAGGAAGATATCTAGCATGTTAATCTAAATTCTAGAGTGCTATATGTGAGCGACACAGTGTGTGTGAGAGATTATAACCCAGATTTCTTTCATGTAATTAGCAAGAGTCCATGAGCTAGTGACGTATGGGATATACATTCCTACCAGGAGGGGCAAAGTTTCCCAAACCTCAAAATGCCTATAAATACACCCCTCACCACACCCACAAATCAGTTTTACAAACTTTGCCTCATATGGAGGTGGTGAAGTAAGTTTGTGCTAGATTCTACGTTGATATGCGCTCCGCAGCAGGTTGGAGCCTGGTTTTCCTCTCAGCGTGCAGTGAATGTCAGAGGGATGTGAGGAGAGTATTGCCTATTTGAATGCAATGATCTCCTTCTACGGGGTCTATTTCATAGGTTCTCTGTTATCGGTCGTAGAGATTCATCTCTTACCTCCCTTTTCAGATCGACGATATACTCTTATATATACCATTACCTCTGCTGATTTTCGTTTCAGTACTGGTTTGGCTTTCTACAAACATGTAGATGAGTGTCCTGGGGTAAGTAAGTCTTATTTTCTGTGACACTCTAAGCTATGGTTGGGCACTTTTTTATAAAGTTCTAAATATATGTATTCAAACATTTATTTGCCTTGACTCAGGATGTTCAACATTCCTTATTTTCAGACAGTCAGTTTCATATTTGGGATTATGCATTTGAATCAATCATTTTTTCTTACCTTAAAAATTTTGACTTTTTCCCTGTGGGCTGTTAGGCTCGCGGGGGCTGAAAATGCTTCATTTTATTGCGTCATTCTTGGCGCGGACTTTTTTGGCGCAAAAAAAAAAAAAATCTTTTCTGTTTCCGGCGTCATACGTGTCACCGGAAGTTGCGTCATTTTTTGACGTTCTTTTGCTCCAAAAATGTTGGCGTTCCGGATGTGGCGTCACTTTTGGCGCCAAATAATGTGGGCGTCTTATTTGGCGCTAAAAAAATATGGGCGTCGCTTTTGTCTCCACATTATTTAAGTCTCATTTTTCATTGCTTCTGGTTGCTAGAACTTGTTCCTTGGCATTTTTTCCCATTCCTGAAACTGTCATTTAAGGAATTTGATCAATTTTGCTTTATATGTTTTTTTTTCTCTTACATATTGCAAGATGTCTCACGTTGCATCCGAGTCAGAAGATACTTCAGGAAAATCACTGTCTGGTGCTGGAACTACCAAAGCTAAGTGTATCTGCTGTAAACTTTTGGTAGCTGTTCCTCCAGCTGTTGTTTGTACTAATTGTCATGACAAACTTGTTAATGCAGATAATATTTCCTTTAGTAATGTACCATTACCTGTTGCAGTTCCATCAACATCTAATGTTCAGAGTGTTCCTGATAACATAAGAGATTTTGTTTCTGAATCCATTAAGAAGGCTATGTCTGTTATTCCTCCTTCTAGTAAACATAAAAAATCTTTTAAAACTTCTCTTTATACAGATGAATTTTTAAATGAACATCATCATTCTGATTCTAATGACTCTTCTGGTTCAGAGGATTCTGTCTCAGAGGTTGCTGCTGATAAATCTTCATATTTATTTAAAATTGAATTTATTCGTTCTTTGCTTAAAGAAGTACTAATTGCTTTAGAAATTGAGGATTCTGGTCCTCTTGATACTAAATCTAAATGTTTAGATAAGGTCTTTAAATCTCCTGTGGTTATTCCAGAAGTTTTTCCTGTTCCTGGTGCTATTTCTGAAGTAATTTCCAGAGAATGGAATAATTTGGGTAATAAATTTACTCCTTCTAAACGTTTTAAGCAATTATATCCTGTGCCATCTGATAGATTAGAATTTTGGGACAAAATCCCTAAAGTTGATGGGGCTATTTCTACCCTTGCTTAACGTACTACTATTCCTACGTCAGATGGTACTTCGTTTAAGGATCCTTTAGATAGGAAAATTGAATCCTTTCTAAGAAAAGCTTATCTGTGTTCAGGTAATCTTCTTAGACCTGCTATATCATTGGCTGATGTTGCTGCAGCTTCAACTTTTTGGTTGGAAACTTTAGCGCAACAAGTAACAGATCATGATTCTCATAATATTATTATTCTTCTGCAACATGCTAATAATTTTCTGTGATGCCATTTTTTTATCAGAGTTGATGTCAGGTTTATGTCTCTAGCTATTTTAGCTAGAAGAGCTTCATGGCTTAAAACTTGGAATGCTGATATGTCTTCTAAATCGACTCTACTTTCCATTTCTTTCCAGGGACAGAATTGGTTTCAAGATAAGACCTCCTGCAAAGAGATTTTTTCTTTCCCGTGTCCCAGTAAATCCAGTGAAAGCTCAAGCATTTCTGAAATGTGTTTCAGATCTAGAGTTGGCTGGAGTAATTATACCAGTTCCAGTTCTGGAACAGGGGCTGGGGTTTTATTCGAATCTCTTCATTGTACTAAAAAAGGAGAATTCCTTCAGACCAGTTCTGGATCTAAAAATATTGAATCGTTATGTAAGGATACCAACATTCAAAATGGTAACTGTAAGGACTATCTTGCCTTTTGTTCAGCAAGGGCATTATATGTCCACGATAGATTTACAGGATGCATATCTACATATTCCGATTCATCTAGATCACTATCAGTTCCTGAGATTCTCTTTCCTGGACAAGCATTACCAGTTTGTGGCTCTGCCGTTTGGCCTAGCTACAGCCCCAAGAATTTTTACAAAGGTTCTCGGTGCCCTTCTGTCTGTAATCAGAGAACAGGGTATTGTGGTATTTCCTTATTTGGACGATATCTTGGTACTTGCTCAGTCTTTACATTTAGCAGAATCTCATACGAATCGACTTGTATTGTTTCTTCAAGATCATGGTTGGAGGATCAATTCACTAAAAAGTTCATTGATTCCTCAGACAAGGGTAACCTTTCTGGGTGTCCAGATAGATTCAGTGTCCATGACTCTGTCTTTGACAGACAAGAGACGTCTAAAATTGATTTCAGCTTGTCGAAACCTTCAGTCACAATCATTCCCTTCGGTAGCCTTATGCATGGAAATTCTAGGTCTTATGACTGCTGCATCGGACGCGATCCCCTTTGCTCGTTTTCACATGCGACCTCTTCAGCTCTGTATGCTGAATCAATGGTGCAGGGATTACACAAAGATATCTCAATTAATATCTTTAAAACCGATTATACGACACTCTCTGATGTGGTGGACAGATCACCATCGTTTAATTCAGGGGGCTTCTTTTGCTCTTCCGACCTGGACTGTAATTTCAACAGATGCAAGTCTTACAGGTTGGGGAGCTGTGTGGGGATCTCTGACGGCACAAGGAGTTTGGGAATCTCAGGAGGTGAGATTACCGATCAATATTTTGGAACTCCGTGCAATTTTCAGAGCTCTTCAGTCTTGGCCTCTTCTGAAGAGAGAATCGTTCATTTGTTTTCAGACAGACAATGTCACAACTGTGGCATACATCAATCATCAAGGAGGGACTCACAGTCCTCTGGCTATGAAAGAAGTATCTCGAATTCTGGTTTGGGCGGAATCCAGCTCCTGTCTAATCTCTGCGGTTTATATCCCAGGAATAGACAATTGGGAAGCGGATTATCTCAGTCGCCAAACGTTGCATCCGGGCGAATGGTCTCTTCACCCAGAGGTATTTCTTCAGATTGTTCAAATGTGGGAACTTCCAGAAATAGATCTGATGGCGTCTCATCTAAACAAGAAACTTCCCAGGTATCTGTCCAGATCCCGGGATCCTCAGGCGGAGGCAGTGGATGCATTATCACTTCCTTGGAAGTATCATCCTGCCTATATCTTTCCGCCTCTAGTTCTTCTTCCAAGAGTAATCTCCAAGATTCTGAAGGAATGCTCGTTTGTTCTGCTGGTAGCTCCGGCATGGCCTCAAAGGTTTTGGTATGCGGATCTTGTCCGGATGGCCTCTTGCCAACCGTGGACTCTTCCGTTAAGACCAGACCTTCTGTCGCAAGGTCCTTTTTTCCATCAGGATCTCAAATCCTTAAATTTAAAGGTATGGAGATTGAACGCTTGATTCTTGGTCAAAGAGGTTTCTCTGACTCTGTGATTAATACTATGTTACAGGCTCGTAAATCTGTATCTAGAGAGATATATTATAGAGACTGGAAGACTTATATTTCTTGGTGTCTTTCTCATCATTTTTCTTGGCATTCTTTTAGAATTCCGAGGATTTTACAGTTTCTTCAGGATGGTTTAGATAAAGGTTTGTCTGCAAGTTCCTTGAAAGGACAAATCTCTGCTCTTTCTGTTCTTTTTCACAGAAAGATTGCTAATCTTCCTGATATTCATTGTTTTGTACAAGCTTTGGTTCGTATAAAACCTGTCATTAAGTCAATTTCTCCTCCTTGGAGTTTGAATTTGGTTCTGGGGGCTCTTCAAGCTCCTCCTTTTGAACCCATGCATTCATTGGACATTAAATTACTTTCTTGGAAAGTTTTGTTCCTTTTGGCCATCTCTTCTGCCAGAAGAGTCTCTGAATTATCTGCTCTTTCTTGTGAGTCTCCTTTTCTGATTTTTCATCAGGATAAGGCGGTGTTGCGAACTTCTTTTGAATTTTTACCTAAGGTTGTGAATTCCAACAACATTAGTAGAGAAATTGTGGTTCCTTCATTATGTCCTAATCTTAAGAATTCTAAGGAGAAATCGTTGCATTCTTTGGATGTTGTTAGAGCTTTGAAATATTATGTTGAAGCTACTAAGTCTTTTCGAAAGACTTCTAGTCTATTTGTAATCTTTTCCGGTTCTAGAAAAGGCCAGAAAGCTTCTGCCATTTTTTTGGCATCTTGGTTGAAATCTTTAATTCATCATGCCTATGTTGAGTTGGGTAAAACTCCGCCTCAAAGGATTACAGCTCATTCTACTAGGTCAGTTTCTACTTCCTGGGCGTTTAGGAATGAAGCTTCGGTTGATCAGATTTGCAAAGCAGCAACTTGGTCCTCTTTGCATACTTTTACTAAATTCTACCATTTTGATGTGTTTTCTTCTTCTGAAGCAGTTTTTGGTAGAAAAGTACTTCAGGCATTGGTTTCAGTTTGAATCTTCTGCTTATGTTTTTCATTAAACTTTATTTTGGGTGTGGATTATTTTCAGCAGGAATTGGCTGTCTTTATTTTATCCCTCCCTCTCTAGTGACTCTTGCGTGGAAAGATCCACATCTTGGGTAGTCATTATCCCATACGTTACTAGCTCATGGACTCTTGCTAATTACATGAAAGAAAACATAATTTATGTAAGAACTTACCTGATAAATTCATTTCTTTCATATTAGCAAGAGTCCATGAGGCCCACCCTTTTTGTGGTGGTTATGATTTTTTTGTATAAAGCACAATTATTCCAATTCCTTATTTTATATGCTTTCGCACTTTTTTCTGATCACCCCACTTCTTGGCTATTCGTTAAACTGATTTGTGGGTGTGGTGAGGGGTGTATTTATAGGCATTTTGAGGTTTGGGAAACTTTGCCCCTCCTGGTAGGAATGTATATCCCATACGTCACTAGCTCATGGACTCTTGCTAATATGAAAGAAATGAATTTATCAGGTAAGTTCTTACATAAATTATGTTTTTTTTTTTTTTTACTTTTGGACATGATCCTAAGCAGTGTATGTTAGCACTGTTCTGACTAGATTCAATTTTGTGAGCTTATCTGGAGTGATGTAGGTAAAATTGATCAATTTGAGATGCTTTATATGCTCTTTCAATACTTTTGCTAATTAAATCATGGATCTCTTTTCTCCATTTTGCAGTTGTTTCGTGATGTTATTCTTACCTTCCATTTTAAGCATCAGTCTGTACCAGTATGCAATTGAAGAGATGCCCTTTTTTGAAAATGTTTATCCTGGCCTCTGTCTTTCCAACATTCTGGTGCCGACTTAAGTTTAAGAGAAGTACAGTAATGTCTAGCTTGAAGAAAAGTAAAAACTTTTATTTTCAATATTAAACGGTTTAATTTGTTCGGATTTAACCGTGCTCCAATTAGTCTTGAGTATTTGAGCCATGTACTCCAAACCTTGTTGCTTCCATTGGTTAAAAATGTCTGATCTTATCCCTTTTGTGAAATAGGGGTTAATGGTAAGAATTTGGAGAAGTTTGGAAGGGCATTTAATTTACAAATCTTTTGCCATGCTATGATTGGATTTTTACTATATATATATATATATATATATATATATATATATATATATATATATATATATATATATATAATTTTTTTTTTTTTTTAACCTTCTGATAATCTTTTTACTTGCATATGAATTAATGCCTTTCCTGAGAATGGTGCTACCATATTTTCTTCAGTACTTTTTAAAACCGTTATCTTTCTCTATCAAATCTATTATTACCTTTGCCATACATACCCAATTATATTTTTGCAAGGAGGGTAAGTTGAACCCAGCCATATGTTGCACTTGATTTAAACGATGTATAGAGATTTTAGATTTACCTCCCCCCCTCCCCATAGGAACCTACGAAACCCTTTATGTAAAGTTTGTATTTGAGAAATAATGGAAGATTTTGTAATAGATATTGGAGCTTGGGAAAAGCCACCATTTTGCTCAAATTTATTTTAGTCATAAGTGATGATTGAAGCGATGCCCTTCTCTTTAAATCGTCACAGATTTTTATTAATTTGCGGAAAATTATATGCGTACCACACCTTTTAGGGATCTGGAAATATTGATGCCTAAATAATTTATATGAGAATTAGCGTCTTTAAATGTAGAACTGGAATCAAAACTTTATCTATAGAACCACTTATTTTTCTGTATTTACTCGGTATCCAGTAAAGGAGCTGAAGTCCTGAAAGATTTGTGCAAGTATAGGCATGTTTATTTTTGTTACTGATGAATACTTGTAAATTGTCAACATACAATAATACTTGTAGTTCATTATTTCCTATTTTAATTACTTTTATTTTACTTATTGTAGATGCTAGTGGCTCTATTGCTAAATTAAAGAGTAGGGGTAAGAGTGGGCATCCCTGTCTTGTACCTTTTTGCTAGTTGAAAACCTGGGGAAATAGCACCATTGATAATTATGGCCAACTGAGGGCATCTATATAACTGTTTAAGGAGATTTTTTCCAAGGCAGAATATAAATGATCCCAGATCATGTAATCAAACGCTTTTTCTGCATCGACTGATTATAGCTCTCTGTATTGCCTTTTTTATTTTTTTTATATATTCTCGTTGTGCGAATAAAAAAAAAGTCCAGTGTAAGGACCTCTTAGATTCTTCCAGACATAAACCCTGTTCGGTCAGAATGTATTAATTCCCCTAAAAAAGTGTTCATTCTTTTAGCTATAATCCCTGTTAGTTTATAATCTACATTGAGTGAAATGGGGTGGTATGCAGTCAGATTTAAAGGATTGTTATTTTTTTTGTAAATTCCTGAGGATTTTTTTTTCCTTTTTTTTAGTGTAATAGCAATTCAGTAAGTCAAGAAGGTGTTTATTTATATAATCTGCAAGGATTTTGTAGTATTCAGCAGGGAGGCTATCTGGGCCAGCTGCTTTTTTTTTTTTTATATAAATTGCATTATCTACTTCATCTAGTTCTATTTAAATGTTGTAATTTATCTGGATCTATTTGTGACTAGTTATGTCGCGAACAGTCCCGGCGAACATAGCTTGTTCGCCGCGGCGGGCGAACATATGCGATGTTCGATCCGCCCCCTATTCGTCGTCATTGAGTAAACGTTGACCCTGTATCTCAGTATGCAGACACATTTCAGAAAATCAGCAGCAGACACTCCCTCCCAGCCCCTCCCAGCTAATGGGCAGCAGCCATTTTAGATTCATTCTGATCCTGCATTCTTAGTGAGAGGTGGGATAGTGCTGCTGATTTTATAGGGAAATTGATAGCTAGGCTAGTGTATTCAGTGTCCACTACAGTCCTGAAGGACTCATCTGATCTCTGCTGTAAGGACAGCACCCCAAAAAGCCCTTTTCAGGGCTAGAACATAATTTTTTTTTCTTTGTAATCTAATTGCATTTGCCTACCTGTCAGCGTGTGTCAGGCTCACAGCATATACTGTGCCTACTTGCTCAGTGCCACAACCAGTCATATCTGGTGTAACAGTAGTGTAAATTTAAAAAAAACAAAAAAAAAAACTAACATCAGTCTGCTAGTGTAATCTAATAGCAGTTGCCTGCCTGCCACTGCCAGCCTGTGTGTCAGGCTCACTTGCTCGGTGCTACCACTCATATCTGGTGCAACAGTAGTGTAATTTTTTTTTACATCAGTCTGCTAGTGTAATCTAATTGCAGTTGCCAGGCCAGCCTGCCACTGCCAGCGTGTGTCAGGCTCACGGCGTACACTGTGCCCACTTGCCCACTCATATCTTGTTTAATAGTAGTATAAATGTACATTTAAAAATAAAAAAAACTATTTTGACTTAGAAACATCAGTCTGCTTTTTTTGTGTCAGGCTCACAGCATATACTGTGCCTACTCACAGTAGCTTGCATGCATAGTAGCACTAATTGAAAAAAAAAAAAAATGACAGGCAGAGGCAGGCCAACCCGCAGGGGCAGTCGTGGTGCTGTGATTCTCTTTGGCCATAGAATAATGCCCAGTGTTAGGCCACGTACCATGAACACGAAAAGTTCTGATGAAATAGTTGACTTTATAACACAGGACACCCAATCTTCTACAGCTTCCGCTCGTAACCTTGACGTACCATCCTCTAGCTTAGCTTCGGGCACCTCTCAACTTACCACTCGCCCGCCTGCCGCCACCACCGACACTAGCACCACAGCCGCCTCACTTGATCTGTCAGAGGAGTTATGTACACCTCAGTGTGAAGAAATGAGTGAAGCATAACCATCATTGACAGAGGATGTGGAAAACTGTGATATGTCTCAGTCAGGCAGCATTAGAGAAATGGACAACGCACGGTGTGATGATGATGATGTACCCGCCGTTGCTTCCGTTGTTGAGTTGTCAGATACAAGTGAAGGGGTCGATGATGACGATGCGTCCGTGGATGTCACGTGGGCGCCCGGTAGAAGAGAAGAACAAGGGGAAAGTTCAGATGGGGAGACAGAGAGGAGGAGGAGACGAGTTGGAAGCAGGGGGAGGTGGTCGCAAGGAGCTAGTGGCACAGTCAGACAGCATGCATCTGCACCCGGGGTCAGCCAGACAGCACGCCAATCAACACATGCTGTTGCCACCACCAGAATGCCGTCATCGCAGAGCTCAGCAGTGTGGCATTTTTTTTTATGTGTCTGCCTCTGACAACAGCAATGCCATTTGCAACCTGTGCCAAAAGAAACTGAGTCGTGGGAAGTCCAACACCCACCTAGGTACAACTGCTTTGCGAAGGCACATGATCTCACATCACAAATGCCTATGGGATGAACACATGAGGACAAGCAGCACACAAACTCAAAGCCGCCATCCTCCTCCTGTTCCAGCATCTTCAGCCACGTCAACCACTGCTGTGCTCCTTGCCCCCTCTCAACCATCCGCCAATCCGTCTCTCTTCCAGAGCAGTTCCTGCTCATCTGCCCACAGTCAGGTGTCTGTCAAGGACATGTTTGAGTGTAAGAAGCCAATGTCACCAAGTCACCCCCTTGCCCGGCGTCTGACAGCTGGCTTGTCTGAACTCTTAGCCCGCCAGCTCTTACCATACAAGCTGGTGGAGTCTGAGGCTTTCAAAAAATTTGTAGCTATTGGGACACCGCAGTGGAAGGTACCCGGCCGAAATTTCTTTGCACAAAAGACAATCCCCAACCTGTACTCGATTGTGCGAAAGGAAGTAATGGCATGTCTGACACACAGTGTTGGGGCAAGGGTCCATCTGACCACTGATAGCTGGTCTGCAAAGCATGGTCAGGGCAGGTATATCACCTACACTGCGCATTGGGTAAACCTGCTGATGGCTGCCAAGCATGGAATGCCTGGCTCTGCAGAGGATGAGTTGGTGACACCAATACGACTTTCAGGCAGACCTGCTGCCACCTTCTCTACTCCTCCTCCTACTCCATCCTCTTCCATAACCTCGGCTGAGTCCTCTTCTGCTGCTGTGTCTTGCTCCACATCAACTGCACCCCCCAGCTCCCCAGGTACTATTCAACATCCCGGATACGACAGTGTCACGCCATCTTGGGGTTGACTTGCCTGAAAGCAGAGAGTCACACCACAGCAGCACTCCTGTCCGCCCTGAACACACAGGTGGATCAGTGGCTGACTCCGCACCAACTGGAGATTGGCAAAGTGGTTTCTGACAATGGAAGTAATTTGGTGGCAGCATTGAAATTGGGCAAGTTGACACATGTGCATTGCATGGCACATGTGTGTAATCTGATTGTACAATGCTTTGTGCATAAGTACCCAGGCTTACAGGACGTCCTGAAGCAGGCCAGGAAGGTGTGTGGCCATTTCAGGCATTCCTACACAGCCATGGCGCACTTGTCAGATATCCAGCGGCAAAACAACCTGCCAGTGAGGCGCTTGATTTGCGACAGCCCGACACGTTGGAATTCAACACTCCTAATGTTTGACCACCTACTCCAACAAGAAAATGCCGTTAACAAGTATTTGTATGACCGGGGTGCTAGGACAGCCTCTGGGGAGCTGGGAATTTTTTTTGCCATGTTACTGGACGCTCATGCGCAATGCCTGTAGGCTCATGCGTCCTTTTGAGGAGGTGACAAACCTAGTCAGTCGCACCGAAGGCACCATCAGTGACATCATACCATTTGTTTTCTATCTGGAGCGTACCCTGCAAAGAGTGCTGGATCAGGCCGTAGATGAGGAAGAGTTGTGGTCACCACCAGAAACAGCCTTATCAGCATCGCTTGCTGGACCAGCAGCAACGCAGGAAGAGGATTGTGAGGAAGAGGAGTCAGAGGAGGAATGGGGCTTTGAGGAGGAGGAGGAAGACCAAGCACAACAGGCATCCCAGGGTGCTCGTTGTTGTCACCTATCTGGTACCCGTGGTGTTGTATGTGGCTGGGGGGAAGAAGATACCTTCAGTGAGATCAGTGAGGACGAGGAATGGGACATGAGTAGCTTGGCATCCAACCTTGTGCAAATGGGATCTTTCATGCTGTTGTGCCTGTTGAGGGACACTCGTATAAAAAAGCTGAAGGAGAACGAACTGTACTGGGTGTCCATGCTACCAGACCCCCGGTATAAGCATAAAGTGACTGAAATGTTACCGAATTCCCGCAAGTCGGAAAGGATGGAGCAGTTCAAAAATAAATTAAAAAGTATGCTTTACACAGGGTGATTTCACAGCACAACAGGAATCTAACAGGGGAAGAGGTGAAAGTAATCCTCCTCCTCTCACGACCACGCCGGCAAGGACAGGACACTTTCCAGACGTGTTGTTGATGGAGGACATGCGGACCTTTTTAACTCCTATGCATCGCCACAGCCCTTCGGGATCCTGCCTCAGAGAACGACTCAACCGACAGGTAGCAGACTACCTTGCCTTAACTGCAGATCTCGACACTCTGAGGAGCGATGAACCCCTTTACTACTGGGTGTGCAGGCTTAACCTGTGGCCTGAGCTATCCCAATTTGCAATTGAACTTCTGGCCTGCCCCGCTTCAAGTGTCCTGTCAGAAAGGACCTTCAGTGCAGCAGGAGGTATTGTCGCTGAGAAGAGAAGTCGCCTAGGTCAAAAAAGTCTAGATTATCTCACCTTTATTAAAATGAATGAGGGATGGATCCCGAAGGGACTGACATTGAGTGATACATTCGAGTAAAAAAGGCCTGATGAGATGAGCTGCCTTGGGCTAAAAATGGTCCACACGCTGCTGTATTTTATCTTCGAATGCTGGATGACTTGCGTGACTTATCCGCCAACAACTAGGGTTCAAGCCGCAATGTTTTAGGGCACTTTCTAACTGTCAAAACAAACATCAATTTTTCTGGACGCTGCTACAGCAGCGTCTGCAACAATACCTAATTTTTCAGGCATGTGTACATGCCTAATTTTTCTGGCCTCTGGTGCTGCACTGTGGCTTCTAAACCCAAACCAAAAAAAGGCACATAACAGGGATTAAACTGCTAAGAACAGTACTATTTAACACACCCCTCATATCTGGTGGCACAGTAGATTGTACGCGCAGTGCCCCAAATTTGAAGTAGGAGGACTGTTGAGGGTCGGGGACCCTCGTATAAAAAGGCTGGAGAACGACCTGTACTGGATGTCCAAGCATCTTTCTTTCATGTAATTGGCAAGAGTCCCTGAGCTAGTGACGTATGGGATATACATTCCTACCAGGAGGGGCAAAGTTTCCCAAACCTCAAAATGCCTATAAATACACCCCCCACTACACCCACAATTCAGTTTTACAAACTTTGCCTCCTATGGAGGTGGTGAAGTAAGTTTGTGCTAGATATGTGCTACGCAGCAGGCTGAAGCCCGGTTTTCCTCCTGTGTGCAGTGAATGTCAGAGGGATGTGAAGAAAGTATTGCCTATTTGAATACCATGGTCTTCCTCTAGGGGATCTATTTCATAGGTTCACTGCTATCGGTCATAGAGATCTCTTCTCCTACTCTTATATACCATTACCTCTACTGATTCTCGTTTCAGTACTGGTTTGGCTCATCTATATGTAGATGAGTGTCTTTTGGTAAGTATGTCTAATTTTATTTATGACACACTCAGCTATGATTTGGCACTTTATATGTAAAGTTCTAAATATATATGTTTTATACTTATACTGATTAACCTGAAAAATGGCAAATATATTTCCTTCATTCAGACTGTTTCATTTTTTGGGAAATGCATATGAATAATTTTTTTTTTTTTTCTTACCTGAAAATTTTTCAAATTGACTTATCTTTCTAAATTGCAGGCTGTTAGGCTCGCGGGTGCAAAAAATGCTAGAATTTATTGCGTCATTTTTGGCGCAAGACTTTTTTGGCGCAAAAATTACGTTTGTTGACGTTTATGACGTCATTTCCGGCATCGTAGTTGACGCCGAGAGTTTTTACGTAGTTGCGTCATCTATGACGCTCATGTTTGTTGCAGACGTTTTTGGCGCCAAAAAAATTGTCAATTGTGGGCGTCATACTTGGCGCCAGTTGTTTTTTACATTATTTAAGTCTGTTTCTTTTTGCTTCTGGTTCCTAGAGGCTTGTTCTGTTTGCATTTTTTCTCATTCCTGCAACTGTCATTTAAGGAATTTGATAATTTTGCTTTATATGTTGTTTTTTTCTATTACATATTGCAAGATGTCGCAATCTGACCCTGTATCAGAATCTACTTCTGGAAAGCTGCTGCCTGATGTCGCTTCTACCAAAGCTAAGTGCATTTGTTGTAAACTTGTGGTAACTGTTCCTCCGGCTGTAGTTTGTGTTAGTTGTCATGATAAATTTTCAAAAGTAGATAATATTTCCATTAGTAGTAGTCCATTACCTGTTGTTGTTCCTTCAACATCTAATGTTAAGGATATTCCTGTTAATGTAAGAGAATTTGTTTCTAATTCTGTTCAGAAGGCCCTGTCTGTTATACCACCTTCTAATAAATGTAAAAGGTCTTTTAAAACTTCTCATAAATTAGATGAATTTTTATATGACCGCCAACATTCTGATTTATCTATATCTAATGAGGATCTATCTGGTTCAGAAGATTCTGCCTCAGATATTGACACTGATAAATCTTCATATTTATTTAAGATGAAGTTTATTCGTTCCTTACTTAAAGAGGTGTTGATTGCATTAGATATGGAGGAGTTTAGTCCTCTTGATATTAAAACCAGTAAACGTTTAAATTCGGTTTTTAAACCCCATGTAGTTATTCCAGAGGTTTTTCCAGTTCCTGATGCTATTTCAGATGTAATTTCGAGAGAATGGAATAGTTTGGGTACTCAATTTACTTTTTCTTTAAGGTTTAAAAGACTGTACCCTTTGCCGGCTGATAGATTGGAGTTTTGGGAGAAAATCCCCAAAGTTGATGGGGCTATCTCTACTCTTGCTAAGCGTACTACTATTCCTACGGCAGATAGTACTTCTTTTAAAGATCCTTTAGATAGGAAACTTGAATCTTTTTTAAGGAAGGCTTATTTATGTTCAGGTAATCTTCTTAGGTGTGCTATTTCTTTGGCTGATGTTGCTGCAGCTTCAACTTTTTGGTTGGAGGCTTTAGCGCAACAAGTACCAGATCATGTGTATAGCATTGTTTAGCTTCTTCAACATGCTAATAATTTCATTTGTGATGCCATTTTTTATATCATTGGAACTGATGTCAGGTATATGTCTTTAGCTATTTTAGCTAGAAGAGCTTTGTGGCTTAAATCTTGGAATGCAGATATGACTTCTAAGTCAACGTTGCTTTCTCTTTCTTTCCAGGGTAATAAATTATTTGGTTCTCAGTTGTATTCTATAATTTCAACTGTCACTGGGGGGAAGGGAGCTTTTTTGCCTCAGGATAAAAAATCTAAGGGTAAATTTAGGGCTGCTAACCATTATAGTTCCTTTCATCAGAATAAGGAACAGAAGCCTGACCCTTCCCCTAAAGGAACGGCTTCCAATTGGAAGCCTTCTCCAGTCTGTAATAAATCCAAGCCCTTTAGAAAATCAAAACCAGCCCCCAAGTCCGCATGAAGGTGCAGCCCTCAGTCCAGCACAGCTGGTAGGGGGCAGGCTACGATTTTTCAAAGATGTTTGGATCAATTCAGTCCAAAATCATTGGATTCAGAACATTGTTTCTCAAGGGTACAGAATAGGTTTCAAGGTAAGAGGTTTTTTCTCTCACACATTCCAGTGAACCCAGTAAAGGCTCAGGCTTTCCTGAAGTATGTTTCAGACCTGGAGTCTTCTGGGGTAGTTGTGCCAGTTCCATATCTGGAACGGGGTCTGGGGTTTTATTCAAATCTGTTCATTGTACCAAAGAAAGAGAATTCTTTCAGACCAGTTCTGGATCTAAAAATTTGGAATCGTTATTTAAGAATACCAACATTCAAGATGGTGACTAAGGACTATTCTGCCTTTTGTTCTGCAAGGGCAATATATATCTACAATAGATCTACAGGATGCTTATCTTCATATTCCAATTCATCCAGATCACTATCAGTTCCTGAGATTCTTTTTTCGAGACAAGCATTACCAATTTGTTGCTCTTCCTTTTGGCCTAGCAACAGCTCCAAGGATCTTTTCAAAGGTTCTCGGTGCCCTTCTCTCTGTAATCAGAGAGCGGGGTATTGCGGTGTTTCCTTATTTGGACGATATCTTGGTTCTTGCTCAGTCTTTACATTCTGCAGAATCTCACACAAATAAACTTGTGTTGTTTCTTCAAGAACATGGTTGGAGGATCAATTTACCAAAAAGTTCCTTGATTCCTCAGACAAAGGTAACCTTTTTAGGCTTCCAGATAGATTCAGTATCCATGACTTTGTAACAGACAAAAGACGTCTGAAATTGGTTTCAGCTTGTCGGAACCTTCAGTCTCAATCATTCCCTTAAGTAGCTATGTGCATGGAAGTTTTAGGTCTCATGACTGCAGCATCAGACGCAATCCCCTTTGCTCATTTTCACATGAGACCTCTTCAGCTTTGCATGCTGAATCAATGGTGCCGAGATTATACAAAGATATCACAATTAATATCCTTAAATCCCAATGTTCAACACTCTCTGGCGTGGTGGTTAAATCACCAACGTTTAGTTCAAGGGGCCTCTTTTCTTCGTCCAACCTGGACTGTGATTTCAACAGATGCGAGTCTTTCAGGTTGGGGAGCTGTCTGGGGATCTCTGACAGCGCAGGGGTTTTGGAAATCTCAAGAGGCAAGATTACCAATCAATATTTTAGAACTCTGTGCGATTTTCAGAGCTCTTCAGTTCTGGCCTCTTCTGAAGAGAGAATCATTTATTTGTTTTCAGACAGACAATGTCACGACTGTGGCGTATGTCAATCATCAAGGTGGGACTCACAGTCCTCAGGCTATGAAAAAAGTATCTTGGATACTTGCATGGGCAGAATCCAGCTCTTGGCTAATCTCTGCGGTTCATATCCCAGGTATAGACAACTGGGAAGCGGATTATCTCAGTCGCCAGATTTTACATCCGGGAGAATGGTCTCTTCACCCAGATGTGTTTCTTCAGATTTTTCAGATATGGGGGCTTCCAGAAATAGATCTGATGGCTTCTCATCTAAACAGGAAACTTCCCAGGTATCTGTCCAGATCCAGGGATCCTCAGGCGGAAGCAGTGGATGCGTTGTCACTTACTTGGAATTATCAACCTGCTTATATCTTTCCGCCTCTAGTTCTTCTTCCAAGAGTGATTTCCAAAATCATAATGGAACGTTCGTTTGTACTGCTGGTGGCTCCAGCATGGCCACACAGGTTTTGGTATACGGATCTTGTTCGGATGTCCAGTCGCCAACCTTGGCCACTTCCGTTAAGGTCAGACCTTCTATCTCAAGGTCCATTTTTCCATCAGGATCTCAAATCATTAAATTTGAAGGTATGGAGATTGAACGCCTAGTGCTTAGTCATAGAGGTTTCTCTGACTCAGTGATCAATACTATGTTGCAGGCTCTTAAATCTGTGTCTAGAAGGATTTATTACCGAGTTTGGAAGACTTACATTTCATGGTGTTCCTCTCATAAGTTCTCTTGGCATTCTTTTAGTATTCCTAGAATTTTACAGTTTCTTCAAGATGGTTTGGATAAGGTTTTGTCTGCAAGTTATTTGAAAGGACAAATCTCTGCACTTTCTGTTCTGTTTCACAGAAAAATTGCTAATCTTCCTGACATTCGTTGTTTTGTTCAGGCTTTGGTTCGTATCAAGCCTGTCATTAAGTCAATCTCTCCTCCTTGGAGTCTTAATTTGGTTTTGAGAGCTTTACAGGCTCCTCCGTTTGAGCCTATGCATTCTCTGGATATTAAGTTACTTTCTTGGAAAGTATTGTTCCTTTTGGCCATCTCTTCTGCTAGAAGAGTTTCTGAGTTATCTGCTCTTTCTTGTGAGTCTCCTTTTCTGATTTTTCATCTGGATAAGGCGGTTTTGCGGACTTCATTTACATTTTTACCTAAGGTTGTGAATTCCAACAACATTAGTAGAGAAATTGTTGTCCCTTCATTGTGTCCTAATCCTAAGAATTCTTTGGAAAAATCTTTGCATTGTTTGGATGTGGTAAGAGCTTTGAAATATTGTTATGTTTAGTAATATTAAGTTACTAAAGATTTCAGAAAGACTTCTAGTCTATTTGTTATCTTTTCTGGTCCTAAGAAAGGTCAGAAAGCTTCTGCTATTTCTTTGGCTTCTTGGTTAAAACTTTTGATTCATCATGCTTATGTGGAGTCGGGTAAATCCCCGCCTCAGAGGATTACGGTTCATTCTACTAGGTCTGTTTCTACCTTCTGGGCTTTTAAGAATGAAGCTTCTGTTGATCAGATTTGCAAAGCAGCAACTTCTTTGCATACTTTTACTAAATTCTACCATTTTGATGTTTTTTCTTCTTCAGAAGCAGTTTTTGGTAGAAAAGGTCTTCAGGCAGCTGTTTCAATTTGATTTTTCTGCTTATAATTTCAGTTTTTTTCATTATAAGATTAAAACTTTTTGATTTGGGTTGTGGATTCTTTTTTCAGTGGAATTGGCTGACTATATTTTATATCCCTCCCTCTATAGTGACTCTAGCATGGAGTTCCACATTTGGGTATTTGCTATCCCATACGTCACTAGTTCATGGACTCTTGCCAATTACATGAAAGAAAACATCATTTATCTAAGAACTTACCTGATAAGTTAATTTCTTTCATATTGGCAAGAGTCCATGAGGCCCACCCTTTTTGTGGTGTTTATGATTTTTTTATATAAAGCGCATTTATTCCAAATTCCTTGTTGATGCGTTCGCTCCTTTCTTATCACCCCACTTCTTGGCTATTCGTTAAACTGAATTGTGGGTGTGGTGGGGGGTGTATTTATAGGCATTTTGAGGTTTGGGAAACTTTGCCCCTCCTGGTAGGAATGTATATCCCATACGTCACTAGCTCATGGACTCTTGCCAATATGAAAGAAATGAACTTATCAGGTAAGTTTTTACATAAATTATGTTTTTTCCATCTCCCGGTTCCTAAAATCGATGCCATACCTGTACTCGAATTTGCAAAAGGAAGTCATGGCATATGGGGTCTTTCATTCTGTCGTGCCTGTTGAGGGTCGGGGACCCTCGTATAAAAAGGCTGAAGGAGAATGACCTGTACTGGGTGTCCAAGCATCTTTTTCCATCTCCCGGTTCCTAAAATCCATGCCATATACACGTCCCCTGATAGGGGACACCGCAGTGGAAGGTACCCGGCCACAATTTCTTTGCACAAAAGGCAATCCCCAACCTGTACTCGATTGCGCAAAAGGAAGTAACCTTACCATGGGTCCCAGACCGCACGTCTTGTAATTCTCTGTCTGGGAAATTATATATCTATCAAATCTATCTATTTATCTATCAAATCTATCTATCAATCGTATCTATCAAATATATATTGCATCTATTGATCTATGTAATTCATATCTATCAAATGTATATTGCATTTATTGATGTATGTAATTTGTATCTATCAAATGTATATTGCATCTATTGATCTATTGATCTATGTAATTCGTATCTATCAAATGTATATTGCATCTATTGATCTATGTAATTCGTATCTATCAAATGTATATTGCATCTCTTGATCTATGAAAATCGTATCTATCAAATGTATATTGCATCTATTGATCTATGTAATTTGTATCTATCAAATGTATATTGCATCTATTGATCTATGTAATCTATGTATTTATCAAATCTATCTCGTGGCCAGACTGTTTTGTGACAGCCACTTGTGTTTCGGCCAAATTTGAAGTAGGAGGACCGACCAAGCATCTTTTTCCATCTCCCGGTTCCTAAAATCCATGCCATATACACCTCCCCCGATAGGGGGAGTAACAGGTATTAAACTGATCAGAATAGTACTACTTAACACACCACTCATATCTGGTGGCACAATAGATTGCACGTGCAGTGCCCCAAATTTGAAGCAGGAGGACCGACCAAGCATCTTTTTCCATCTCCCGGTTCCTAAAATCCATGCCATATACACGTCCCCTGGCGCCGCAACTGCCTCTGGGAATCTTACCATGGGTCACAGACTGCATGTCTTGTAATTCTCTGTCTGGGAAATTATATATCTATCAAATCTATCTATTTATCTATCAAATCTATTTAAATATCAATCATATCTATCAAATGTATATTGCATCTATTGATCTATGTAATTTGTATCTATCAAATGTATATTGCATCTATTGATCTATGTATCTATCTATCTCGTGGTTGTCCAAATGGACTATTTGCGGTTGTTTGTGGTGCGTTACACTGGGAGTTTGGTCTGTCATTGTGAAGCGGGCGTAACCCTTACACTACCTGATCGATACAACATCATACCTGATGTTTTAAAGCACGTTATTCCAAACAATTTAAAAATGTTAGGTAATTTATGCCCTTTATGGCTTAAAACCAGACTCTGCATCAACTATGTAATTTTCCGTGGGAGTTTTGCCATGGATCCCCCTCCGGCATGCCACAGTCCAGGTGTTAGTACCCTTGAAACAACTTTTCCATCACTATTGTGGCCAGAAAGAGTCCCTGTGGGTTTTAAAGTTCGCCTGCCTATTGAAGTCAATGGCGGTTCGCGAACAGTTGCAGAAGTTCGAGTCCGCCGTTCACAAACCGAAATGTGATGTCACAAATTTTTAGGTTCGCAACATCACTATTTCTGACATTAAGCAATTATCCCAGAACTCCATTATGTCTTCTTTGTATATTTTTTATAATATTCTAAAAATTCAGTGATAATGTCTGTATTCTTTGTCAACCTTACCCCTTTATTAGTGATTGCCTGATCATATTCTTTAAGTATTTACCTGTTTTGCCCCCAAACCGATAACATTTTGCACTAGCCTTTAACTCAATTACACAAGAGGCAGTAAATACATTTCTTTCTTTGCCTGAGCATATTTTTCCCAGTTCCTTTTTGTAGGATTTGCTAAAAAGGTATCAAATGTGTTATGCAATTTATTTGCTAGTTGAATGTTCTTTAAGTTAGCCTTTTTTTTTTCTTAATTTACTTACAGTAGATATGCCTTTATTTCTCCCCTTACTACTGCTTTAGATGCTTCCCAATTGAGTTGATAGCGGACTTAGCGGGATAGACAGAGATATTGGTTCATGGTCTGATATAATTATTGGATTAATTGTGGCTTGTAGTTCTTGACCAAGCATTTTCTTATTTATTAAGAACTTGTCGATCCTAGAAAAGGTCTTATATGTTTTTGATTTGCTTGTGTACTCTCTCTGATCTGGATTTTGAATTATCCAGATATCCTTTAAATTAAGACCTAACCTAAATTTCTTAAGGATTTTAATTCCTGTATAATGTGTTCTCAGTGACTTTGTATTCTTGTATGTTCTGTCTATTGGGAGCTGCGAAATTAAATTAAAATCTCCTCCTACTTTTTTACTATTCATATATTCTGCTATTTTTTTTTGTCATGTTGTCCCAAAATGATTTATCTGGGATATTATGACCATAAATTTTATACAATGTTAACCTCTGAATTTCTATTTGTAATTTTACCACAAGGTATCTGCCATTTGGGTCTATGGCCTATATTTAACAAGGTCTGGCAGACCTGATCCGACACTGCGGATCAGATCCACCAGACCTCGCTGAATACGGAGAGCAATACTCTCTCCGTATTCAGCATTTCACCAGCAGCTCACAAGAGCTGCTGGTGCAATGCCGCCAGCAGGGGGTGTCAACTTGATCGGGTTGATTTCCGGCGATGTCTGTCCGCCTGCTCAGAGCCGGCAGACAGGTTATGGAGCAGCGGTCTTTGTGACCACTGATTCATAACTGCTGTTTCTGGCAAGTCTAAAGACTCGCCAGAAACACGGGGCATCCGAATGGAGCTTGATAGATAGGCCCCTATGTCTTTGCTGATCATTTCATAGTTAAGCCCTTTGTGCAATAAAATAGCTACCCCTCTTTTCCTGCTTTGTCCCGACGTGGCAATAACTTGCCCGACCCAACTTGTTTTTAATTTCATTATCTCTTTAGAACGGAGGTATATTTCTTGTAAGAATACTATATGCGCTTTTAATTTTCTTAAATGTTTCAAAATGAGTTTCCGCTTGATCAGAGTTACAATACCTCTTATATTCCAAGAAATTTAAGAGAAAAAGAGATTTAAAGTGGTCATGTTTTATCTATACAGGTGGGATCTAGCCCTAGTGGAGAGCCCTACAGCTATTGACAGAGGTTGGGGGAGGGGGGGGGCGGAGGTAAGAGAGCCAAGAGAAAGTGAGAAAAAAAAGGTAGGAAAAATATTATAGGTCAGGTCTTTCTGACCATGCGATAATTGGGCTATCGATAGATGGTATTCGCCAAGGGAAGGCAAGGGTTAATAATTTTTATTTCTTTCATGTAATTAGCAAGAGTCCATGAGCTAGTGACGTATGGGATATACATTCCTACCAGGAAGGGCAAAGTTTCCCAAACCTCAAAATGCCTATAAATACACCCCTCACCACACCCACAAATCAGTTTTACAAACTTTGCCTCCTATGGAGGTGGTGAAGTAAGTTTGTGCTAGATTCTACGTTGATATGCGCTCTGCAGCAGGTTGGAGCCCGGTTTTCCTCTCAGCGTGCAGTGAATGTCAGAGGGATGTGAGGAGAGTATTGCCTGTTTGAATTCAATGATCTCCTTCTACGGGGTCTATTTCATAGGTTCTCTGTTATCGGTCGTAGAGATTCATCTCTTACCTCCCTTTTCAGATCGACGATATACTCTTATATACCATTACCTCTACTGATTCTCGTTTCAGTACTGGTTTGGCTGTCTACTATATGTAGATGAGTGTCCTGGGGTAAGTAAGTCTTATTTTCTGTGACACTCTAAGCTATGGTTGGGCACTTTTGTATAAAGTTCTAAATATATGTATTCAAACATTTATTTGCCTTAACTCAGGATGTTCAACGTTCCTTATTTCAGACAGTCAGTTTCATATTTGGGATAATGCATTTCAATAAATCAATTTTTTTCTTACCTTAAAATTTGACTTTTTTCCTGTGGGCTGTTAGGCTCGCGGGGGCTGAAAATGCTTCATTTTATTGCGTCATTCTTGGCGCTGACTTTTTTGGCGCAAAAAGTTTTTTCTGTTTCCGGCGTCATACGTGTCGCCGGAAGTTGCGTCATTTTTGACGTTTTCTTGCGCCAAAAGTGTCGGCGTTCCGGATGTGGGCGTTTTTTTGCGCTAAAAGTGTCGGCGTTCCGGATATGGGCATCACTTTTGTCTCCACATTATTTAAGTCTCATTACTTTTTTGCTTCTGGTTGCTAGAAGCTTGTTCACTGGCATTTTTTCCCATTCCTGAAACTGTCATTTAAGGAATTTGATCAATTTTGCTTTATATGTTGTTTTTTATATTACATATTGCAAGATGTCCCAGATTGACACTGTTAGAAGATACTTCTGGAAAAATGCTGCCTGGTGCTGGATCTACCAAAGTTAAGTGTATCTGTTGTAAACTTATGGTATCTGTTCCTCCAGCTGTTGTTTGTAATGAATGTCATGACAAACTTGTTAATGCAGATAATATTTCCTTTAGTAATGTTACATTACCTGTTGTGGTTCCATCAACATCTAATACTCAGAGTGTTCCTGTTAACATAAGAGATTTTGTTTCTAAATCTATTAAGAAGGCTATGTCTGTTATTCCCCCTTCTAGTAAACGCAAAAGGTCTTTTAAAACTTCTCATTTTTCAGATGAATTTTTAAATGAACATCATCATTCTGATTCTGATAGTGGTTCCTCTGGTTCAGAGGATTCTGTCTCAGAGGTTGATGCTGATAAATCTTCATATTTATTCAAAATGGAATTTATTCGTTCTTTACTTAAAGAGGTTTTAATTGCTTTAGAAATAGAGGATTCTGGTCCTCTTGATACTAAATCTAAACGTTTAAATAAGGTTTTTAAATCTCCTGTAGTTATTCCATCAGTTTTTCCTATCCCTGATGCTATTTCTGAAGTAATCTCCAGGGAATGGAATAATTTGGGTAATTCATTTACTCCTTCTAAACGTTTTAAGCAATTATATCCTGTGCCATCTGACAGATTAGAATTTTGGGACAAAATCCCTAAGGTTGATGGGGCTGTCTCTACTCTTGCTAAACGTACTACTATTCCTACGGCAGATAGTACTTCCTTTAAGGATCCTTTAGATAGGAAGATTGAATCCTTTCTAAGAAAAAGGTAAATTTAGGTCTAATAATCGTTTTCGTTCCTTTCGTCACAATAAGGAACAAAAGCCTGATCCTTCGCCCTCAGGAGCGGTATCAGTTTGGAAACCATCTCCAGTCTGGAATAAGTCCAAGCCTTTTAAAAAACCAAAACCAGCTCCCAAGTCCACATGAAGGTGCGGCCCTCATTCCAGCTCAGCTGGTAAGGGGCAGATTACATTTTTTCAAACAAATTTGGATCAATTCAATTCACAATCTTTGGATTCAAAACATTGTTTCAGAAGGGTACAGAATTGGCTTCAAGATAAGGCCTCCTGCAAAGAGATTTTTTTCTTTCCCGTGTCCCAGTAAATCCAGCAAAGGCTCAAGCATTTCTGAAATGTGTTTCAGAACTAGAGTTGGCTGGAGTAATTATGCCAGTTCCAGTTCTGGAACAGGGACTGGGGTTTTATTCAAATCTCTTCATTGTACCAAAGAAGGAGAATTCCTTCAGACCAGTTCTGGATCTAAAAATATTGAATCGTTATGTAAGGATACCAACATTCAAAATGGTAACTATAAGGACTATTCTGCCTTTTGTTCAGCAAGGGCATTATATGTCCACAATAGATTTACAGGATGCATATCTGCATATTCCAATTCATCCAGATCACTATCAGTTTCTGAGATTCTCTTTCCTAGACAAGCATTACCAGTTTGTGGCTCTGCCGTTTGGCCTAGCAACAGCTCCAAGGATTTTTACAAAGGTTCTCGGTGCCCTTCTGTCTGTATTCAGAGAACAGGGTATTGTGGTATTTCCTTATTTGGACGATATCTTGGTACTTGCTCAGTCTTCACATTTAGCAGAATCTCATACGAATCGACTTGTGTTGTTTCTTCAAGATCATGGTTGGAGGATCAATTTATCGAAAAGTTCATTGATTCCTCAAACAAGGGTTACCTTTTTAGGTTTCCAGATAGATTCAGTGTCCATGACTCTGTCTCTGACAGACAAGAGATGTCTAAAATTGATCTTAGCTTGTCAAAACCTTCAATCACAATCATTCCCTTCGGTAGCCTTATGCATGGAAATTCTAGGTCTTATGACTGCTGCATCGGATGCGATCCCCTTTGCTCATTTTCACATGCGACCTCTTCAGCTCTGTATGCTGAACCAGTGGTGCAGGGATTACACAAAGATATCTCAATTAATATCTTTAAAACCGATTGTACGACACTCTCTGACGTGGTGGACAGATCACCATCGTTTAGTTCAGGGGGCTTCTTTTGTTCTTCCGACCTGGACTGTAATTTCAACAGATGCAAGTCTGACAGGTTGGGGAGCTGTTTGGGGGTCTCTGACAGCACAAGGGGTTTGGGAATCTCAGGAGGTGAGATTACCGATCAATATTTTGGAACTCCGTGCAATTTTCAGAGCTCTTCAGTCTTGGCCTCTTCTAAAGAGAGAATCGTTCATTTGTTTTCAGACAGACAATGTCACAACTGTGGCATACATCAATCATCAAGGAGGGACTCACAGTCCTCTGGCCATGAAAGAAGTATCTAGAATTCTGGTATGGGCGGAATCCAGCTCCTGTCTAGTTTCTGCGGTTCATATCCCAGGTATAGACAATTGGGAAGCGGATTATCTCAGTCGCCAAACGTTACATCCGGGCGAATGGTCTCTTCACCCAGAGGTATTTCTTCAGATTGTTCAAATGTGGGGTCTTCCAGAAATAGATCTGATGGCTTCTCATCTAAACAAGAAACTTCCCAGGTATCTGTCCAGATCCAGGGATCCTCAAGCGGAAGCAGTGGATGCGTTGTCACTTCCTTGGAAGTATCATCCTGCCTATATCTTTCCGCCTCTAGTTCTTCTTCCAAGAGTAATCTCCAAGATTCTGAAGGAATGCTCGTTTGTTCTGCTGGTGGCTCCAGCATGGCCTCACAGGTTTTGGTATGCGGATCTTGTCCGGATGGCCTCTTGCCAACCGTGGACTCTTCCGTTAAGACCAGACCTTCTGTCACAAGGTCCTTTTTTTCATCAGGATCTCAAATCCTTAAATTTAAAGGTATGGAGATTGAACGCTTGATTCTTAGTCAAAGAGGTTTCTCTGAGTCTGTGATTAATACTATGTTACAGGCTCGTAAATCCGTATCTAGGGTGATATATTATAGAGTCTGGAAGACTTATATTTCTTGGTGTCTTTCTCATCATTTTTCTTGGCATTCTTTTAGAATTCCGAGAATTTTACAGTTTCTTCAGGATGGTTTGGATAAAGGTTTGTCTGCAAGTTCCTTGAAAGGACAAATCTCTGCTCTTTCTGTTCTTTTTCACAGAAAGATTGCTAATCTTCCTGATATTCATTCTTTTGTACAAGCTTTGGTTCGTATAAAACCTGTCATTAAGTCAATTTCTCCTCCTTGGAGTTTGAATTTGGTTCTGGGGGCTCTTCAAGCTCCTCCGTTTGAACCTATGCATTCTTTGGACATTAAATTACTTTCTTGGAAAGTTTTGTTCCTTTTGGCCATCTCTTCTGCCAGAAGAGTCTCTGAATTATCTGCTCTTTCTTGTGAGTCTCCTTTTCTGATTTTTCATCAGGATAAGGCGGTGTTGCGAACTTCTTTTAAATTTTTACCTAAGGTTGTGAATTCTAACAACATTAGTAGAGAAATTGTGGTTCCTTCATTATGTCCTAATCCTAAGAATTCTAAGGAGAAATCATTGCATTCTTTGGATGTAGTTAGAGCTTTGAAATATTATGTTGAAGCTACTAAGAATTTCCGAAAGACTTCTAGTCTATTTGTTATCTTTTCCGGTTCTAGGAAAGGTCAGAAGGCTTCTGCCATTTCTTTGGCATCTTGGTTGAAATCTTTAATTCATCATGCTTATGTCGAGTCGGGTAAAACTCCACCTCAAAGGATTACAGCTCATTCTACTAGGTCAGTTTCTACTTCCTGGGCATTTAGGAATGAAGCTTCGGTTGATCAGATTTGCAAAGCAGCAACTTGGTCTTCTTTGCATACTTTTACTAAATTCTACCATTTTGATGTGTTTTCTTCTTCTGAAGCAGTTTTTGGTAGAAAAGTACTTCAGGCAGCTGTTTCAGTTTGATTCTTCTGCTTATGATTTCAGTTTTTTTCATTATAAGATTTAAACTTTGTTTTGGGTGTGGATTATTTTCAGCGGAATTGGCTGTCTTTATTTTATCCCTCCCTCTCTAGTGACTCTTGCGTGGAAGATCCACATCTTGGGTAGTCATTATCCCATACGTCACTAGCTCATGGACTCTTGCTAATTACATGAAAGAAAACATAATTTATGTAAGAACTTACCTGATTAATTCATTTCTTTCATATTAGCAAGAGTCCATGAGGCCCACCCTTTTTGTGGTGGTTATGATTTTTTTGTATAAAGCACAATTATTCCAATTCCTTATTTTATATGCTTTCGCACTTTTTTCTTATCACCCCACTTCTTGGCTATGCGTTAAACTGATTTGTGGGTGTGGTGAGGGGTGTATTTATAGGCATTTTGAGGTTTGGGAAACTTTGCCCCTCCTGGTAGGAATGTATATCCCATACGTCACTAGCTCATGGACTCTTGCTAATATGAAAGAAATGAATTTATCAGGTAAGTTCTTTCATAAATTATGTTTTTCCCAAACATCTTGTTCAGGATATTGATTTTAGTATATTCTTGATACAAAAATGGAATCAATATAAAGTAGAAAATAGTAATTATAACCATAAAATTGAAAGTTTTTGGGAAGCTGCTAAAGCGGTTCTGCGCGGTGAAATAAAGGCCTATTCAGTTAAACTTAAAAAAAAAAAAAAAAATCACGGCACGGGATATACAACTAGCAAACCAATTAAAAAAAATAAATACAAGCTATATATTAACAATCCTAATGATACTGCATGGGCAGGCTATATAAAAGCTAAAGCAGAAAGAGATGGATTTTTAAAATTAAAAATAGCAAAACAGGACAGAAGATCAAATGCGTTTTTTTTTCTAGCTATCATGGAAGCTCAGCCAAACTTTTATCTAAAATAATTAAAGGGGGAAAGGATGGGGCAAAGAATATAAGTAGTATTAAAAAAAGATAACATAAGATTTACATCATCAAGTGAGATAAGAAAGGTAATGTTTGAATATTTCCAAGAAGTATATACTCGGGGACACTAATAAAACGGCTAAAGAGCATTTTTGGAACAAAGTATTTCTCCCACAAATAACATTAGAAGAGCGGGTAGAATTAAATCAGCCTATAACAGCAGAATACATTTTAAAAGTTATAGATAAAGCTCATCTAAATAAAGCTCCAGGGCCAGACCAACTGCCGACTGAATTTTATAGAATTCTCAAAGAGAAAATTGGTGTCACATTAAGAGATTTATTTAACCAATATTACATCAAAAATGTTAATGAATCAAGTCTCTTCTCTGCACCTACTATTATTCTTGTACATAAAAAAAGTAAAGATCCGGAAAATCCCGGTGCATATAGACTAATATCATTACTAAATAATGACTAAACTCCTTACAGCTATAGTTGCATATAGGCTGAAAAAATATATTAATAATTTGATCCATGAAGATCAAACTGGATTTATGCCGGGAAGAAATCCATCAAAAAATATCCGCAGTGTCTCATTGGTTTTAAGTCATTATTGGAATTTAGTTACAAAGGGATTTAAATTGTGTGACCCTGGCCCTGCTAACAACAATGTATCTAACCTTCCCACACACTGAGCAGTCTTTTCAATCTTGTAATCACATATTGTGTCATAATATTGTACCATATATACCAGAAAGAGTCCCTTCAATCATCAATAGTACACTCAGAAGTCTTTGTAAGACCTTAATAACATGGATCTCGGGTCAGTAACGGTCAGTGTATGCTACACTTTTAGCATGTGTTCAGCTTTTTTCAAATAGTGTTTCAGTAGTGTAACTGACCGGCTCCGGTCCATAGAGTGAGCATATTATGCGGAGTGGTTATAATTCTGACTTTAGTATTATCTCATATCCGTAAGAAAACATTTTACTCACCGCTGCTCTCCTCCTCCTCAGAGACACTGGCCCGAGTCCTATCCTCCGTGTACTTGTCGGGGTTTTTCTCCACGCCTCCACGTTGCAGAGCTCAACCCGGATTAAAGGTACAACAAAAATCCTCAGAAATGAACTCACCCGGGGAACTCCGTTAAAATTCAAATTCTTTATTTCATAGGCAAGACGTTAAAACTTTTTTCTTTTGTGCAGTAACACACAGGTAAAAACAGGTTTTTTTGTGCATCCTGTAATTCAGACACACATGTTGAACTAAGGTAGCATCAAGGGATCAGCTGACGCGTTTCGGCCAATAGCCGTAGTCAAAGCTGCTTGACCCCTTCACACACCTTCGTGTTTAAAAAGCAGTTTGTAGCTTCTCATTGGTTACAAAGAGCATGACGCTACCAGTAGTAATTGGTTACATTTTACCAAACATTCTAACTGACCCTGCTAACCCTAGATGCTGAAAAAGTGTTTGACGCAATTGTTTGGGACCATTTATTTACGTCTCTAACTCAGTTTGGTTTAATGGGCAATTTTCTTAATTTTGTCAAACTGATTTATAATTCACCATATTCTTCCCTCTGGGTAAATGGACACCTATCTCCAAAAATAACCTTGACAAAAGGGACTAGACAAGGTTGCTCTCTTTCACCGCTTTTATTTAATCTGTCGATTGAACCGCTAGCAGTTAGACTTAGACAAACATTAGCGGGTATTATATATATTATAATCTGGGAGATGGAAAAATAATCTTATCATTATATGCAGACGACTTAATACTCTTCTTGTCTAATACATCACAAAGTATTCCAATACTAATAGATATAATCAATGATTTCAGTTCATTTGCAGGTTACAAAGTCAATCAAGAAAAATCAGAACTAATATGGATTAAGCGCCCTGCAAAAAAATATGCTTAGACACCCTTTTCAAGAGGTTGAACAAGTCAAATATTTAGGATTATATTTAAGTTTTAACCCTGGGTTTTGGTACACATTAAACTACAGTAATTTTTTTCAATAAAGTAAAAATTTTATAGAGACTGTTACCTATTTCAGTGACTGCTAAGATTATGATATTGAAAATATTTATATTCCCACGCCTCTTATATATTCTACAAAACTTGCCAATTTTCATTAAAAATAAAGATTTAAAGAACTATGACAAGAATGTAATTTATTTATTTGGGGGAAGAGGAGGGCGCGCCTAGCTAAAAAAAAAAATATCTTTATTTAGATAAAGAAGTTGGAGGATATGGATTCCCAAATCTTAAAATATATAATCGGGTACCAATGCTTAAAATAGCAATTGACTGGATTACAGGAAAAATTAAATGTTCCTTGGTGGATATGAAGAGTAGTCTAATACAGCCTTTTACGTTAAAAGCAATTTTACATATCCCTGCAGCTAAGCTTCCATTATCTCTACTGAATATTTAATTTATCAGTAACATATTTAAAGCTTGGCAAAAATACTGTACAGAGTTTAAGATAAATTATAGTATATCCAAGTTTTTTCCTATCCTAGGACATCCAGACTTTATTCCAGGTCTGAGTTATGGTATTTTTCATGCTTGGAAAAGGAAAGGATTAGAATATTTAGTACAATTAAGGGATAAAGAGACTGGGGGGACTAAATCTTTTTGCCAAATTCAAGAAGAATATGATCTTCCTAGACAACACTTTATTTTTTGCGCTTTTACATGTTAGACATTTATATTATCAGTTAAACACAAAAGCAATCTAGTAGTTGGGATCTAGGGATAATAGAAAGTGGCATTCAAATCTATCAGGCTGGCTACCATGCAATATCAATTTGGAATAAAATGATAATGAAGGAGGGGCGGAGCCTAGCCACGCCGGGTGATGGCTGCTTAAATCTTGGCTCTAATGCCTCACACCCGATTTTAGATTAAATAGAGGGATTATTCTTTCACAGGTTGTGCCATAAATGTAGGCACCGTTAACTATTCTATTACGGCTCCCATTGAGACCAAAAAAAGACCCCTGGCGATAAGCATATTAAATTAATCCCTGTATTGCTAATTGCGGCCTGCTCCGGAGTTTAAATCCACCATACCGCCTGACAATAAGGAGCTGCACAGAAAGAAAGACCACTCCCTGCTACCGGACTGCCGATCAAGTGAGGTGGCGACTCTGGCGACATTCCCACACGCACCTCGAGAGGACAACAGACCCAGAGCATACCTGATCCGCAACTGCTTGCTGAAACGGCAAGTAACAGCTCAGGAACAGACCTGAGGGGCCGAGAGGTGGTGCTCGGTAATCCCGAGGGCTAACATATTAGCCGGGTAACTGATATACTGCAGGAGGCATTTGAAGACACTGCCTGGGGCTTGTCCCTGGGCTACACACGCACCTAAAAAGAGCCATAATAAAGAATATTCTTAACACACAGGTGATTTGATTTGGCCTATGAAAACTGCTTTTGTGGTGGAACTTTACATCTGATTTTTGGGTTACTTGTGGCCAACATCTAGAATGGCCATCTTGCAGGCTTTATAGCTGGAACACAGGAACTGTGACGCAGTTTTTAACATATTCACTCCTTGTTTTTGGGAGCTGATTATTATTAACTAGATATTCACAACAATATGTCTAACAGGAAAAACAGCAAGCTAGAGAGGGGGCTTAAATTTTCAAGTTTAACCAACTATCTTAAGGCTGCTTCACCTAACACAGATATGTCTGAGCATAGACCCCCATCCCCTACTCACAGTGTCACATATTTGGCTACTGTCACACCCCAACAATCTAAGGAATACCTGACTAGAAACAACCTCAACACTATATCCTCAAAGAAGATATTAACAAAGTCCTAGCTGAAATGAGATCCTTCTTTGAGGATCTGAAGAGGGATATTAATCAAGTTACACAGCAAGTCCAAACATTAGAAACCAAACACGAAATCCTCATCACTAAAATTAGCACTAACTCTCAGCATATTCGAGAATTTGAGGAGAATATTCAGTTTCTGCTCTCTAGAATGGAAGATTTGGATAATAGGGGGCGGCGGAATAACATCAGGATTCGTGGAGTCCCTGAATCTGTTTCTAATGCGGCCCTAGAGGGGTATTTACAGGACTTATTCTGCACACTGAAACACTGAAGGGAACACCGAGCTCCACAGATATTCCCATTGAAAGGGCCCACAGGGCTCTCAGACCCCGACCTTCACCTAAAGCCCCACCTAGAGACATCATAGTTAAGTTCCTTAGCTACAAGGACAAATATATGATTATACAAAAAGCAAGGAGCCTCAAGAACATAACACATGCAGGGATCTCCCTACAGATCTTCTCTGGCCTGAGCCTGGTTACTCTACAGAAGAGAAGAGATCTTAAATTTATCAAATCTGAATTACACGTTCACAAGATACAATACAAA
Organism: Bombina bombina; assembly: GCF_027579735.1. Taxonomy (NCBI): domain Eukaryota; kingdom Metazoa; phylum Chordata; class Amphibia; order Anura; family Bombinatoridae; genus Bombina; species Bombina bombina. The sequence goes on from NC_069504.1 coordinate 993,211,307, forward strand.
TGAGGCTTCCCAGTAAGCCTAATAGCCTCTAAGAATGGAACATAAGCAATTTATAGATCGCCATCTGATCTCCCTGAGTTCTGTAAAATTCTTGAAATTGATATTCTACCACCAGACCAAGTGGAGAACATTCAACAGGACCCTTCTTCACCGGGAGCTGAGGATTCAGCTCAGGTTTCTGACACTTGAGTAGGGTTCCCTGCTTCTAAATCACCACCTGGACATACACCACGAGGGATTCGATAAGTACCCTGTTTTTTTGCTATGCTAACTGTAGGTGTGTTACATTGGATTTCATGAGTTGGGAGCCCAGACTCTTCTAAACCATTATTTCTAGTTGCTTAACACACTTTTTTGAACATTTTCCTACTGTTTGATAAAGTTTAAGTATTAAGTGTTGGTGTGTTTGCTAAGTGCACAATGTTGTGAAAGGATGGACCTTATGCCTCACAGGACCTTTCTTATATGGGCCATAATTCAGGGCTATTACCTACTAATTGTTAGCCTTTACAAACTTCTAAGTGAAGGACATTCAGATGATAATTTATTGGCTAACCTCTTTTGTTCAGCTCACTATGTCAGGCCCAGGAGTTCGCACCCTATTATATTTATAGAATGTTTTTCTTTCTTTATGTCAATTTGTGTGTTTTGCAATATTTTCTCCCCTCTAGACAAGGGTAAACTTTTACTGTAAGGCGGGATCTTGGCGGGTGTGGGCTGTCTTATGCCCTATGGTACATCAACATCCCATTTCATTGGGGTCTCTCAGATGTTTATAATGTTACCGTACATCACTATGATAATGGTTTTAGTCTGGTGCTTTACCGGATATCTGAGTATCTCAATGACGACCCTATTTGTTCACTTGTTTAACCACCGTTTAAATAATGAAGCAGGTACATTTTTTGTTTCAAAGTGTTTATTATGTGGTTTATGTTTTTATTTAAAATTCTGGGATTTTTCAATCCTGAAGTTTACCCTATTCAAACATGTGATGAATGTATTATGATAGGATCAATATGTTTTCTCTAGATAGGGAGCCTATGTTTTCCAGTTAGTCTTACACATAAGTAGAGTGTGCCTACCTTACAGTATAGGTATAAGATAGTTTGATCCCTAAATCCTGAATTTTCATATTTTACACTAATCAGGTGTGGGGATACTGACCCCAGGCTTACTTTATTTTACTTTCCTGTTTTTCCTTATTACAGCCAGGAAGGATTGAACAGGTATTTTTCAGTTTACTTTATTACTTCCAGCACTGCTAGGATATTTATTATTATTCTACTGACTTCTGTTTTTCTTCCTTAAATCTTTTCTTTTTCTGGTCCCCTTTTTTTTTTTCCCCGTTCCTATCCTCTCCCTTCTCCCCACGTCCTAATCCCTTACTTCTTAGCACAACACAATGGAGCCACGGGGTACTCAGAGCCTGACAGTAATGACAATAAATGTTAAGGGTCTTAATACGCCAGAAAAAAGATCTCACTTGATAAAAAACGCAACTAGGTCACACTGTGACATTGTATACCTGCAGGAAACTCATTTTAAAAAGGTTAGAGAATCAAGACCCTAAATTTCCAACGTCATTTTTTTGCTTCCGGCCCTACCAAAAGAAACGGGGTGGGAATCCTTATAAAACATTCCGCACCTTTTAATCTGATTCAGGAGGTGAGGGACCCAGAGGGCCGCTATTTGATCTTAGTGGGCACCCTATATAACAGACCTGTTAAATTGGTTAATGCATACTTTCCAAACATACACCAACATAAGTTTATGACAGTACTTACTAATAAAATACTCGAAACACAAAAAGGGGCTCTGCTCCTCGCAGGTGACTTTAACCTACCTTTGGACCCACTTCTTGACACCTCCAGGGGATCAGCTTCTGTTCCAAAAAAAAATATTAAACAATGCAACACCAGGCTGGAAGATATGACTGTACATGACACCTGGAGAACACAATACCCTACAAGACGCGACTATACTTTTTTTTCCCACCCCCATGACTTATATACTAGAATTGACTATATATTCAATGACCAGTCCACATTAGCATCAGTGGTGAAAATACAAATTCTCCCCAGTACTCTGTAAACTAAATTGGCCTACTATGCCAGATCACCCCTTCATATGGCGGTTTGACGATTTTCTGCTCAATAATCAGTTACTTAGGCGGAAAATAGAAACCATACTTACTAACTACTTTACCATTAACGATATAGCCGAGACCCCTAAACATATACTTTGGGAAGCACATAAATGTGTACTTCGAGGCGAACTTATTAAACAAAATGGTTTACTTCACTCTTAACCAGTATACGTGATTTAGAAACAAAACACATACAAAAACCTCGGATACCCTAGTACTTATTAAACTTAATAAAGCTAGGAAAGAAATCCAGGACTTACACATGATTGACTATCAGAAAATTGCCTTGCGGAACCAACAAAAATATTATGAATTTGGGGATAAACCTGGTAAACTGTTGGCTAGGGCTCTTAAAAGAAAACATTTGAAAACACATATTCACTCACAGACAGACGTGCACATGTAGATAGCCCAGCTATTGCTGAAACCTTAAGAACATATTACCATGAACTATACAATTTAAAAAATTCCTCACATTCTTCAATGGACAGTGAAAGGAGACCTTCTCTAGCCTTGAGTTACTACTTGGACTCAGTCACATTACCTTCTCTGTCACAAACAGATGTTGAGGCTTTGGATGCTCCCATATCTTCTGAGGAAGTGTCACATACCATAGAAGGACTACCAACTGGGAAGAGTCCGGGTCCCGATGGCTTTAGTGCCAAGTATTATAAGCTTTATAAACCGATACTATCCCCTCAGTTGGCTTGTTTATTCAATCTCTAGACTCCTCCCAAGGTTTTCCACCCTCCATGTTAGCGGCCCACATTATGACTATTCCTAAAACAGGTAAACCAACAAATCGGCCAGAAAATTTTCGACCAATATCACTTCTTAATGTCAATATAAAGATTTTCGCTAAAATCCTTTCTAACAGATTGAACAAATTTTTACCTAATTTAATTTCCCCTGATCAAGTGGGTTTTGTGCCTGTTCGAGAGGCCAGGGACAATACTATAAAAGCTACTTTGCTTGGAAACTACACACAAATTAACACGGTCCCGATGATCTTGGTTTTGGACAATCCAGACATGCCTTTTACAGGTACACAGCAGCTGCTGATAGATAAAACCCAACTTACTCAGGTGACCTTTCACAGACTTCTTACAAACAAAAAACTTAGAAGTAGAGTAGATCTGGAACGTACTGGACTCGACATTTCCTGGTTCTTTCATATACAACTCCAACATTTTCTATCCACATTCAAAAGCTTGGGTGGCGTGACTAGGCAACTGACTATTCTGGAATCTTTATGCCTACTACCAAACACACCAAAACATATGATTTCTATAGTCTATCGTCTGATCCTATCACGCAAAGAGACCCCTTTTCCTGACTATGTGAGACAGTGGAACAGGGAACTTAACCCCTCCCCGACTGATAAGGAATAGCATAAGATACTAAACATTCACACAAAGGCCTCGGTCTCAGCGAAGGTACTGGAATCTAATTACAAATACCTGTCTAGGTGGTATCTCTCACCTTACAGAATTAAAAAAATATATAAACAGTCTGATGGGAAGTGTTGGCGGGGTTGTGGGGAACGGGGCACCCTCCTTCACATTTGTTGGGAATGTGGTTCTCTTAGGCCTTATTGGCAATTAATCCTGGACATCATGGAGACTACACTTAACACTTCCTTAACTAGATCGCCCAGCCTTCTACTGTTTCATGACCTTCCTAAGTTTAAAGATAAACCCTCAAAACAGCTCTTTTTCATAATGCTTAATAGTGCTAAATCTCTTATCCCCAGGAGGTGGAGAAAGGTGGAAGTTCCGACAGTGATGGAATGGGCATCTCAGGTGGACAGACATCTACAATTGGAAAGATTTAGATACATGCTAGAAATACATGAATACATGCTAGAACTGTGGAGACCGGTGATCACTGACTTACAATCTAACACATAGTAAGACATCTAGTAATGGGAAAATGTTGTTTCCTGTTGAGTCGGGGGGCCTTGCCCAGGAGCTCCTCACTTGAGAGCCTGTTTGCTGTACCTGTCCCCCCCTCACCCCTCACCCCCACCCCTCCCTTCTCCCCCCCTTTTTTTCTCTCCCCCTTCTTTCTCCCTCTTCTCATATTCTTCTTCTTTCTTTTTTCTCTTTCTCTACTTCTACTCCTCTAGTAGACTATTTTTGATGTGGTAGTGTAGATAAAACCCACATCGAGCCTACCTTATCTTCTAGACTGCACATACATAACAAATTATTCTTGTTACTCATTTGTGTACATATACATGGGACTTTGAGTTCATTGGTGGACATTACACTAAGAGATATTTTCAAGTAGCTAAGTTATAGGCGATATGATGTCTGGACATAAATCTTTGAATCCGACTAATATGCAAATGCCACCATTGTGTACGATGTGCTTAAACCCTATGTATTCTATATCTTCTGATTTATGTATCGTTTCTATTATTTCTTAATAAAGCTTTGAAAATGAAAAAAAAAAAAAAATTATAATGGAGTATGGTAAAGTCCACCTAGACACCCTTACCAATAAATGGTTGAATTTTTTTTCAGAATTATCCGTTCAAGATATTAAGAAAAGTATAGAAGTGGTGGGCTTCAAATATACTTCCTGGAAATAAACATATAGCTACCTTTTAAATATGGCACATATTTCCCCCTAGACTGTTAGCTAAATGGGATAAAAATACTAAAGGGAATTTTTTCCATTGCTCTGCCCCCGTGTGGATATACTTCACTGTTTCTGGAATTGTCCGAAGATTGTCCAGTTCTGGAAAAAAGTTGCCTTCTGGCTTACGAAAGTTCTGAGTCAATCTGTAACTTTTACTGCAGTGAGTGTCTTTTTTTTAATTTTTCAAAACAGTATGCAAAGGAAGAGTATGATTTAATTACTACAGCAATACAGATTGCTAGAAAATTAATTTTACAACATTGGAAAACAAAAAAATACCTGAGTATAGCAGAATTCGGCCAAAAAATTACTTCACAATTATACATAGAGCAGTTGAATCTTGAACCAAATAATGAAAGACAGTTTAAAGCCTTTCTTGCCAAGTGGTTAGATATTATTAGACATCAACCATTAAACATACAATTAGAGATCTTGAAACCTTTTATAAAAGCTGGCTTCATAGTATCTGGGGATTTTTGCTAGGTCAGTTTCTTGTCACCTAACTGGCATGTAGGGGAATTTCTTACCTACATACAAACTACACATAAGATCGGGAACAAGGGAAGAGGAGGAATATGGAGGAGAAGGGAAAAGAGAATACAGGGAGTGCAGAATTATTAGGCAAGTTGTATTTTTGAGGATTAATTTTATTATTGAACAACAACCATGTTCTCAATGAACCCAAAAAACTAATTAATATCAAAGCTGAATATTTTTGGAAGTAGTTTTTAGTTTGTTTTTAGTTTTAGCTATTTTAGGGGGATATCTGTGTGTGCAGGTGACTATTACTGTGCAGAATTATTAGGCAACTTAACAAAAAACAAATATATACCCATTTCAATTATTTATTTTTACCAGTGAAACCAATATAACATCTCAACATTCACAAATATACATTTCTGACATTCAAAAACAAAACAAAAACAAATCAGTGACCAATATAGCCACCTTTCTTTGCAAGGACACTCAAAAGCCTGCCATCCATGGATTCTGTCAGTGTTTTGATCTGTTCACCATCAACATTGCGTGCAGCATCAACCACAGCCTCCCAGACACTGTTCAGAGAGGTGTACTGTTTTCCCTCCTTGTAAATCTCACATTTGATGATGGACCACAGGTTCTCAATGGGGTTCAGATCAGGTGAACAAGGAGTCCATGTCATTAGATTTTCTTCTTTTATACCCTTTCTTGCCAGCCACGCTGTGGAGTACTTGGACGCATGTGATGGAGCATTGTCCTGCATGAAAATCATGTTTTTCTTGAAGGATGCAGACTTCTTCCTGTACCACTGCTTGAAGAAGGTGTCTTCCAGAAACTGGCAGTAGGACTGGGAGTTGAGCTTGACTCCATCCTCAACCCGAAAAGGCCCCACAAGCTCATCTTTGATGATACCAGCCCAAACCAGTACTCCACCTCCACCTTGCTGGCGTCTGAGTCGGACTGGAGCTCTCTGTCCTTTACCAATCCAGCCACGGGCCCATCCATCTGGCCCATTAAGACTCACTCTCATTTCATCAGTCCATAAAACCTTAGAAAAATCAGTCTTGAAATATTTCTTGGCCCAGTCTTGACGTTTCAGCTTGTGTTTCTTGTTCAGTGGTGGTCGTCTTTCAGCCTTTCTTACCTTGGCCATGTCTCTGAGTATTGCACACCTTGTGCTTTTGGGCACTCCAGTGATGTTGCAGCTCTGAAATATGGCCAAACTGGTGGCAAGTGGCATCTTGGCAGCTGCACGCTTGACTTTTCTCAGTTCATGGGCAGTTATTTTGTGCCTTGGTTTTTCCACACGCTTCTTGCGACCCTGTTGACTATTTTGAATGAAACGCTTGATTGTTCGATGATCACGCTTCAGAAGCTTTGCAATTTTAAGAGTGCTGCATTCCTCTGCAAGATATCTCACTATTTTTTACTTTTCTGAGCCTGTCAAGTACTTCTTTTGACCCATTTTGCCAAAGGAAAGGAAGTTGCCTAATAATTATGCACACCTGATATAGGGTGTTGATGTCATTAGACCACACCCCTTCTCATTACAGAGATGCACATCACCTAATATGCTTAATTGGTAGTAGGCTTTCAAGCCTATACAGCTTGGAGTAAGACAACATGCATAAAGAGGATGATGTGGTCAAAATACTCATTTGCCTAATAATTCTGCACTCCCTGTATATATATTTTTATTTTTTTGCGTTTTGTTTTGTTTTGTTCTGCCCTGTTTTTTTTTGTTCTGTTGCGTCCAGTTTCATCTTTGTATAACAGTAAAAAGAGTTGGTAGTTGTTACTCAAGATAAGAGTTAAATGATTGTTTTCTTTTCCCTTTGACATTTATTTTGTTCAATGAATATATTTCTTATCGCTGGAAAAGCATTTTCTATTTTGCTCTGTTTCAAGGTGATCTTATCACTTATTGTATTTCATGTATTCAACTAATAAATAAATATTAAAAAAAAGAAAAATATCATAGAAAAATAAACTTCGGTAGATCAATAACATTCCAATTCAACATGTCTAGGTTTTTTTATAGACTCTTGAAGGTTTTTGCATCCTCAACTGAGTTAAATGTGAACGTCTCTCCTTCCTTTTTAACCTTTAATATAGCCGGATATATTATAAATGCTACTAAGCCGATTTTTATTCTACTAGAGCAAATACCTGCCCTTTCTTTTCTGCTTATGGAAGTCTCAAAAGAGAAGTCCTGAAAAATAAGTATGTGGTTTTCTTCCAATTTTATTTCCTTTTTTCTTTTATAGTGGAGCAAAATGTCAAGCTTATCCTGATAACAAAGCATTTTCACAATAACTGGCCTTGCCCCATGGGTTGCAGTGGAATCGTTATGCAGTTGGCCAATTCTGTGGGCTCTTTCTTACAACTATTGGGATTTGAGTTTTTGGCATATCCAAAAGTGATGGAAGTTGCTCAGCTAAAAAAATGGTGAGACTTGAAGGACCGATTGACTATAGAATACCAATAATCCATAGATTGTTGAACTTGAGGACCATTCAAGAAGACACAATCTTATTTTGTAGTTTAAGTAACAAAGAATCCTGCTGTAAATGTATTTTTTCTCTGGAGTTATTTTTATCTTCAAACTCTGATATTGTGATATCCCTTTAAATCTGAACCTGCATTAGCACTTCCTTCATATTTAAGGAAGTGCTTACCCCTCAATCAGGGCCTGAAAATTGAAGCTGTTTTTCACTTCTCCTTGCTCCTCTGTGGAGCTACTTCCACATTGTGCTATTGTTGCTTTACCCTTCAGGTCTTTTACTTCGCCTTCGATACCCGCTGGGTATCTACTGTTACCTCTATCCAGTCCGGGATCGTCTTCCGGATTCATCCGCCAAACGGAACTTCTTTCACCACGCCGAAGTCGCGCTCACACCAAACAGACGCTGAACCTAAGAGCTGCAACTTACCTCTCAGCCTTTATTTCCAAAAGGCATTACCGCTCCCCACGCTTCTTACCATCGCTACTGTTAAGATAAGTACCGCTCTCCACGCTACAATTTATTCATTCATAAAGGTTAAACCTTAAACACCATTGTTTGTTATTGGAGATATCTATAACCTTTATTGTGATTTTCATCTGACTCAGTAGTTTGCGGTTTGGGATTCAAGCTAGTATGTCTGGACTGTGTATATATTTTATTGCGTGAAAGTGTGAGTGCGTGAAGAAATTACCTTTACTTTATCAAGCAGTCTAATCCTTTGCTTTGCTCAATCTGCTTTAATCAGCATTTACTGTTGCATGATTTTGTAACACATATGACTTTCTCTGAACTTAAATCTCAGTTACTCATAATCTTTCCTGAATATTTATATATTCATACCTTAATGAAGTTTCATATTATTCCATCAATTACAAAATTAATGACTCACCTTAAATAAGTAAGTTTAATAAATCATTTTCTCTTGCTTATTTTAAGAAAAGAGCAACAAAACCTTTATTTTTCATATTCTAATTATCACATTATTATATAACTTTTGGTTATCACAGAATTTTCAGGCCTATAAGGTTATAACCTGTAAAATATAGGATGGATCCTAGTGAAATAAAAAATGAATTCACCAACATCCATCAAAAATTAGAATATCTTGCCAGGGCCTTAACTGAGGTACAATCAGAAAATAAAGCACTTAAAACTCTAGTAAAAGAATGTTTACCAGCCAAGAGCTCAGAAGTCCCTGAACCTCACATTAACTATCCTCAACCCTTTTCTGGTAAACGAAGTGAATATAGAGACTTTAAAAATGCTTGCAAATTACTTTTTTCATTAAGGCCTAAAACTTATCACTCTGAGAGAATCAAGGTTTGTACTACCATCTCCTTCCTCCAGGGGGAGCCTCGCTCATGGGCTAATAGATATTTTGAGAATAACCATCCAATCTTAGATTCCTTGGAAGAATTTTTTTTAGCCATGACATCCTTATATGAGGACTCTCATTCACAGATGACGGCAGAAACGAAATTGAGATCCCTAAAACAGGGTAAGAGGAATATAGAAGACTATATTACTGAATTCCAAATGTGGATAGATGATTCTAAATGGAATGAAATTAGTTTGAAGAACCAGTTCAGACTGGGCCTTTCAGAATTGTTAAAAGATGAGTTGTCCCGTTTGGAGATGCCCGAAACCCTGAATGGACTGATGAAATTAAGTACTACCCTGGATCGGCGATTACGTGAAAGGAAGGCTGAGAGAGCTACCTGTGACGTACCACCTAGACGTCCGTATCTTTACACACCCAACCAGGAAAAGGGTACTTCTAATCAGACCCCAATGGAGATTGGAGCCATAAAAGGACCTTTAACACCTGAAGAAAAGGCCAGACGCAGATCTGAGAATCTATGCTTATATTGTGGGCAAAAAGAACACTCAGTTAATAATTGCCCAATTCTTCAAAAGCAGAAGAAGGGTAAGATTCATTCAAAACATAATATTTTATACTTCACTCAAAACCCTCAACTGACTCTTAACCTTTCTTTACAGTGGGATCAGAAAAACGTGCAGTCTAATGCATTGATCGATTCTGGGGCAGCCGGAAATTATATCGATATTTCTTTTGTTGATTTAAATAAAATTCCTACTGTTCGCAAGGCACAACCAGTCTCTGTTAAACTTATTGATGGTTCCCTCATACAACATGGTCCCATTACTCATCAAACGATACCTTTACTAGTGACAACTGACAATGGACATACTGAATATCTTACTTTTGACTTAATTTCCATCCACATGCATACACTTATTTTTGGCTTTACATGGTTAAAAAAACATAACCCCAGCATTGACTGGTCCACTCCACAGGTATCATTAGCATCACCATTCTGTTTAAAAACATGTTATCCATATCAGTTAATCTCTGCTATTGAACCCGAACTACCAGAAATTTATCAGGATCTGGCAGAGGTGTTTGATCTAAAAGAGGCAGAAAACCTCCCCCCTCATAGGGAGTTTGATTGTCCAATTGATCTGATACCGGGCTCTCAAATTCCTCACGGAAAAATATACCCACTTTCACAAGAGGAACTTACTTACTTACGTTCCTATTTAGACGACAATCTCCGAAAAGGTTTTATATCCCACTCAACATCTCCAGCTGCTGCTGGAATGTTCTTAGTACGTAATAAGGACGGTACAATAAGACCCATTATTGATTATAGAGCTTTAAATGAAATTACTGTTAAAAACAGGTATCCTTTACCCCTCATACCCGAATTATTGGAACGTTTAAACGAAGCTACAATTTATTCAAAACTTGATCTTAAGGGGGCTTACAATCTTATCCGTATGAAAGAAGGTCATGAGTGGAAAACCGCCTTTAGAACCCGTTATGGGCTTTTTCAATATAATGTAATGCCCTTCGGCTTAAGCAATGCTCCTGCAACATTCCAGCATTTTATTAATGAAATATTCCACGACCTTATGGACATCTGTGTTATAATTTACTTAGATGATATTCTAATATACTCCAAAACACTCTCTGATCACGAAAAGCATGTAAGATGGGTACTCACCCGTCTCAAGGAGCACAAATTATATGCTAAATTAGAAAAATGTGTATTCCATGTCTCTAAGATAAAAATTTTAGGTTATATAATAACTCCTAACCATGTACAAATGGATCCTGACAAAGTGTCCGCCATTAAAGATTGGCCAGCTCCCACTACTGTAAAAGCGTTACAACGCTTTATCGGTTTCGCTAATTTTTATCGAAAGTTTATTAAAAACTTTTCTTCAATAGTAAGACCACTGACACAACTGACTAGTGTTAATCAAAAAATTAAATGGTCTCAAAAAGCTCAAGAAATCTTTGAAAAACTTAAAGAGTTATTTTCTACAGCACCAATCTTATCACTACCCAACTTTGATCTCCAATTCCAACTTGAAGCAGATGCCTCTAATACTGGCATAGGAGCAGTACTCTCCCAACAACAAGTTGAGAATGGGGAAATTCACCCCATTGCGTTTTATTCAAGAACCTTAACTAGTGCAGAAAGTAACTATAGTGTGGGGGACAAAGAATTGTTAGCAATAAAGAGTGCCCTTGAACAATGGAGACACCTCCTAGAAGGATCTAAACTTCCATTCATTATTTTTACTGACCATAAGAATCTTGAATATTTAAAAAAGAACAAGACTTTGACAGCCAGACAAGCGAGATGGTCTCTATTTTTAGACCGTTTTAACTTTATAATTACCTACAAACCAGGCAGTCAAAATACTAAGGCTGATGCTTTATCACGTATAAACGAAAGCTTAACTCTTGAACCACCTAATTATACTATCCCTCCTGAAAAAATCATAGGCGTCCTGACACCTATAGAACAAGAGGTTCACAAGGCTTTAAAACAAGATTCAATACCCCACCAAACTTGTGTTAAAGACTCTCAATCTGGATTGTACTATCATAACAGTCAATTGTATATACCCAAGAGCATGAGATCTTCAATACTCACACACACCCATGATGATACAATGTCTGGTCATCCTGGAATTAAAAAGACCATTGAACTAACCCGACGTAATTTCTGGTGGCCTGGCATGAACAAATATATATATGACTATGTATCAGGATGTGAAAATTGTGTCCGAAATAAATTAGTTCATAAGAGACCAATTGGTCTACTTACACCTCTGCCTATCCCAGATAAACCATGGAGTACCATAGCCATGGATTTTATTGTTGAACTCCCACTCACTCAACAATATAATACTATCATGGTAATAATTGACCATTTAACCAGACTAGCTCATTTTATCCCACTTAAGGGATTACCCTCAGCTATGACTACGGCTAAGGTATTTATCGATCACATAGTCAGACTACATGGTTTACCCTCCAACATAATTACAGATAGTGGAACGCAATTTACCTCATCCTTCTGGAGATCTCTGTGTAAATTGCTAAAGATTGACCACTTTTATACCACTGCTTTCCATCCCCAGACTAATGGACTCACAGAGAGACTTAATCAGACCATAGAACAATTCTTACGATGTTACATATCACATCTCCAAGATGATTGGACAGTTTTTCTTCCCATGGCTGAATTCACATATAACAATTCCATAAGTACTTCAATCAAAACTTCTCCCTTTTTTGCAACATATGGTTACCACCCAAACACTATATCTCTTTCTAACAAATCTGTAAACTCTCCCACAGCTACTGAATTTACATCTAACCTCCACGAAAGGTTAATTGTCCTGAAAAGACATCTACATGAAGCCAAACAATATCAAAAATCATACTATGACTTAAAACATCGTAAGGGTCCTGATTATAAGGTTGGGGACTTAGTACTTCTCTCAACAAAAAATCTTAAACTCAAAGTTCCTAGCAAGAAACTTGCGAATCAATTCTTGGGTCCGTTTCCAATAGAACATGTGATAAATTCCAATGTGGTTAGACTTAAACTGCCAAAGGACTACAAAATACATCCTTCTTTCCATATCTCATTGTTGAAACCATTCCCAACCAAAAACCATCCTTCTTCTATTCCGCCACCACCTGTTATGGTTGATCATCAAGAAGAATTCGAGGTTGAATCCATACTGGATTCTAGGATACACAGAAATAAACTGGAATATCTCATTAAATGGAAAGGTTACGGCCCTGAGGAAAACTCCTTGCTCATTCATTCCGAAGTCCATTCGCCCCGATTGATCAAGTTCTTCCATAAGAAATATCCACTTAAACCTCACGCAGAATCCCCAGGGGTGATTCCCTGAGGAGGGGGGCATGTGATATCCCTTTAAATCTGAACCTGCATTAGCACTTCCTTTATATTTAAGGAAGTGCTTACCCCTCAATCAGGGCCTGAAAATTGAAGCTGTTTTTCACTTCTCCTTGCTCCTCTGTGGAGCTACTTCCACATTGTGCTATTGTTGCTTTACCCTTCAGGTCTTTTACTTCGCCTTCGATACCCGCTGGGTATCTACTGTTACCTCTATCCAGTCCGGGATCGTCTTCCGGATTCATCCGCCAAACGGAACTTCTTTCACCACGCCGAAGTCGCGCTCACACCAAACAGACGCTGAACCTAAGAGCTGCAACTTACCTCTCAGCCTTTATTTCCAAAAGGCATTACCACTCCCCACGCTTCTTACCATCGCTACTGTTAAGATAAGTACCGCTCTCCACGCTACAATTTATTCATTCATAAAGGTTAAACCTTAAACACCATTGTTTGTTATTGGAGATATCTATAACCTTTATTGTGATTTTCATCTGACTCAGTAGTTTGCGGTTTGGGATTCAAGCTAGTATGTCTGGACTGTGTATATATTTTATTGCGTGAAAGTGTGAGTGCGTGAAGAAATTACCTTTACTTTATCAAGCAGTCTAATCCTTTGCTTTGCTCAATCTGCTTTAATCAGCATTTACTGTTGCATGATTTTGTAACACATATGACTTTCTCTGAACTTAAATCTCAGTTACTCATAATCTTTCCTGAATTTATATATTTATATATTCATACCTTAGTGAAGTTTCATATTATTCCATCAATTACAAAATTAATGACTCACCTTAAATAAGTAAGTTTAATAAATCATTTTCTCTTGCTTATTTTAAGAAAAGAGCAACAAAACCTTTATTTTTCATATTCTAATTATCACACTATTAGATAACTTTTGGTTATCACAGATATTCGTGATTCCGCCTGATTCATTCTTTTGTTGAATTGCCGTACATCACCTGATAGTTGGGAAAGATTCTGAGTTAGTTTATCAAGTTGGGGACGAATATATTCCAATTCTTGATTTAAAGACTCAAATTGAGGGGCTATCCAATCAGATATTTCCTTTGCTAAATTTTGGGAACCAAGACCTGCTATAGAGATGTCGGAAAGATCCACAGAACTATCCTGCTGCATGCTGACATTGTGTTTAGGTGTTTTTTTTGTCATTGTTGTCTTTATATTTTGATGGCATGTTGGGAGGTCTTGGTTTGGATGTTATCACAAACCTTTCCACAAAATAAAATAAATAATAAAATAAAAAAAGTAAAGGGAGAAGGCTGTGTGGTGTAGGAATCAGATGTGTTATGAGGGTAGAGCATGTGGGGGGCTTAGTGCTCAAGGCTGCTAAGGTAAACAAGAAGTGCCACTAATGAGGTGTGCAGTAGGTGTGTGTGTGTTGGAGGTGAGTATACAAAAAAGGAGAGATGGGAGATACAAGTCTCCAGGCGAGTGTATGTGAGAGCAAAAGGGGGATGGGGGGAGCGAGAAAAACAATTCTAACTTCTTTTTATAAAGTAATTTTACTCCAAATCTATGCTTATTTTGAGCTATTACCTAAGAACTAACATGGGGTACAAGCTTGCCTTAAATAACAGAGTTCAAGTTTAGAACAAACAATATCCCTACTAGAAGTACTTCACTGAGGTCACTTCCGGTGGGGGGCGGAGCTAGCAGAGGCACGCTAGCACGATGCTCTGAGGGAAAGAGCTAACTTCCACACATCCCACAGCCCATAGTTTCCTTGGCCCTATCGGACTTGGGGCCTGGAAGACCTAGACAGCGCTAGGAAGTCCTATACAGACGCCGCTGGCCCTGTCGGCTAGGGCTCAGCGGAGGTGATCGAAATCATCACTGGTTTCTCAAAGAGGCACTGAAGAGGTAGACGCGGTAAGCTGCAGGAGGGCAGTAACGGTAACTCCCTTCTACCGGCCTCAAGGAAAAGCCAAGGCGACCTAAGGATCCAGCTGCTCTGCCTACAAACTGGTGAAAAGCCAGAGGAAGAATTTGCAGCTACATTCCACACAGGAACACAAAGGCAGCCGCCTACGGAATGCAGCCGGGACTCTCTGGCATATAGCCACATAACAACGGAGGAGAAGGGTAGAGGATATACGCTGTCTCCCTGCCACCAGAAAGCTGGAGTGGCTGATGAAGGCGGTAGATTAAGAGGAGGAACGGCAAACAGCGTTAATCTACACAACTATCAGGCTCGGCCCTCGTTTCAATCTTGAGGTACAGGCAAGATACCACTTCAGATATGTGAGTAACTTTTTTGCTAATACTATATGTGCCTATGCGCTTTTTTTTTGCTGACATAAGTGGACTGACAGGCTGCAAGAGGGTTAAAGGAAGTAAGGGAACTGTGTTAGCAATCTCATTTAACACGCTGCTTGTCTGCATTTAACAAGCTCTGCATGTGGCCTTATTACTAACACAATAATGCTTCAGACTGGTCTGTATCCTAATCCTCCAGAGAGCTTCTCGATTTGCTTATTGAGATCCTGACTACAAAGTTAGAACTGGGATCGGCCGGGCTACAAGTTCGCTCCATCACTGTGTATAAGGAGCCTATCTACATTTAAAAAAAAAAAAAGAGCCACTTGTTGTTTGCAGGGCTATACAAAGCACCTCTTAAAAGACTGACGGAAGCTATAGGGTCCCTGGACATATTGCAAGTGGGTAATTAGCCCGTCAAGGGCAAGAAGGGTCCTTCTCAGCTAGGCGGCCCTATCATAAGCCCTGTATAGCCCACCTTATTTTTACAGCAGCACCACGGCACCAGCTAGAAAAATTTAGCTGTAAAGTTGAACTCATACTTGGAAGTGTCAGACGGACATTTGGTTATGGAGGTTCACAAGATACAAAGAGAGCGTGAGTGGCCCTACTAAGGAACTGCTGTATATCTTTGGTTCCTGTTTGACTTTAATCTATACAAGGAACACAGATTCTGATATATAAAGGAAAACCTACAATTGATTGGGACAGTTTTTTTTGCTCTAAGGGACACGGAGTGATTTGGCTGATTGTCTAACCTATGCCTTTTTTTTTTTTTTTTCCCTTTTTTTTTTTTTTTTCTTTTTTTATTAATGCAATAGCAATGAAACTACAAATGTGATCGGTGCATTTCAAATTTAATGGTTTCAGATGTTTTCCCTCTTTCTTTTTTTCTTCTTTCTCTTGCCTCCTCCTTTTGTCCTGTGTTATTTGCTTGCTCTTTATTACTCTTTTTTTGCTTTTCTTAAAAACTTTAAAAATATTTCCTGCATTTGCAACTACTACCAGACCAGGGAGTAGCCATTGTGAAGTTCTGAATATAACTGGGTAAACTTCAGTGCTGAAAAGTTTTTTTTTTTTTTTTGTTTTTTTACTGCATAGAAGTATATTTGTTTGAATTCCCCTTCGAACTTTGAAGTTTATCTGGCTGTTTGTTGCTCCAACCGAAGCTGTATAGTGCGCTTAACCTCCTTAGCTGAGAACAGGGAGGAAAAGGGCAGGGTTACTATTGTCTGTATCTTAAGACTCTCTTCCAGGGACATTTATGTTATAGAAAGCTAGATATTAGATTCCTGGATCTATTGTGGGAAAGAGTACATAGTCTCCGAATTTGTGAATTAATCTTGGTAATCGGCTATATCTTAAAGCAACACCTGTCTAGGGGTACAATTCTAGGAACAATAAATCCTTACACCTCTTAATTTAACCAGCTGTGCAAAGCAATCGCTTGGTGAGCTTATTTAGTCTAGAATATAGTTATAATAACTCTTAGGTGATATTGCGTACAACACCCCCTTAAACTTACACTCACTACCACTAACAGATCACTGTCCAGTCGGCTTATTCCTGACTGGCTTATTTTCCCACCACCAATTCCTCACTCTATACACCCACTATCTCACACTATTTTTGGCCCAATAGGGCGTCAGTAATTAGCCCTTTTTCTTTTTTTTTTATCACTAATCACGTGCACTTCTTTATCGGGACAGAGATTTGCTGCCCGACTCTCTCATGGACAAATATATGTCACAATCTAAACCCAATTCACCAGCAATGCCACCTAGGCAGAAAGACAAAAAGGCTAAATCCACTGAGCAGGAGGCCCATAATGACTCTAACATAAGCAACATTGACACAACTGCACTCCTACATCAAATATCTCTACTCTTCACACCGCAGTTTGAAGGGCTGAAACAAGAAATTTCCAATTTATCAACAGAGGTTAAACAGATTGCACCTAGACTTCTAGAATTAGAAACCAGAGTTTCAGATGCTGAAGACAAAATACACACGTTAGAACAGACTACTACTGCGCAAGAGAAATCCCTGCTCACATTGCAGGCAAGATTAGAGGAGTTAGAAGACAGATCACACCGCAATAACCTAAGAGTTATTGGGCTACCTGAAACTGTAGAATTCTCAGACCTCCTGAAATTTGCTTCCTCTACACTCCCACAGTTAGTTGGTAGCTGTATAGAGAATTTGGTAATCCCAGTGGAAAGGGCCCATAGAATGGGATCACCACGTAAACAACTAGATGGGTCCCTAAAACCCAGACCTGTAATTATAAAGTTTTTAAACTTTCAAGACAAGTTTCATTTGCTCAGGCTTTATCGCAAAAACAATGGAATTATGTTAGGCCAAACAAGGCTTCTTTTGTTTCAAGATTTTTCAGTGGAAACACAAGCTAAACGGAAGGTGATGGCACCATACTGCTCCAGACTTATTAAAGCCAATATTAAGGCAAGGCTCCTGTATCCAGCTAAGATTTTACTGGAGAAGGATGGTGCCACACTCGCGTTTACCAAACCAGAGGAAATACAAGCTTTTTGCTTAGACAATGGGATCGTATAAAGTTATAAGGTTTTTGTTATGTCTGGGTCCCGCGGCTGGAGGGAAGGTTATTCCGCCGCAGCCTGGTGTTCCTTTTTTCCGTTTTTTCCCTTTTTTTTTTTTTTTTTTTTTTTTCTCTCCCTTTCCCCCCTCCCTTTTTCTCGTATCTTTCCCTTTCCCCCACCCCATCACCAGCTAAATAATAAAGATGCATAAATTAAAGCTGTTATCTTGGAATATTGGGGGAATCTCCTCACCAATCAAACGCAAATTAATGATAAAACATCTCAGGGCTTATAAACCCGACATAGCTTTTATTCAAGAGACCCATCTCCCCCCGGTAGAAGCATTGAAACTTAAAAGCAAATGGGTTGGTGAGGTGCTATTTACACCTTACAGCCAAAAGAAAAGAGGATTGGCCATCTTGTTAAATAAACAGCTAGAGTATCAGGTAGTCTCAGCAGAAAATGACCTAGAAGGAAGATACCAAATTGTTAAAATTCAGATTAATCAAAACCCATATGTATTCTGCAACCTATACGGACCCAATAAAACAGAAAGAGGATTTTGGGAATTTCTGGGTAATAAGCTGCATAATTTTATTGGGGAGAATATAGTCGTTGTTGGTGACTATAATATGACATTCTCACACACTCTAGACAGATTTAATAGTAAATCCACTGACAAAAAGGTCAGGGAAGCAAAGATACTCGCTAAACTCTGCCAAAAGCTGTCCCTCAAAGACATCTGGCGAATTCAACATCCAGATCATAGGGAGTACACATGCGAATCTAAATCCTTTAGATCCTTCTCGAGAATAGATTTTTTCTTAATCTCTAGTCAAATGCTGCGGTCAGATATTAAATCAGACATTAAAGAAATCAAATTATCTGATCACGCAATAATCTCGCTAGAAATTCAGCATAGAATATCACCCCAGGCTAGTAACGCGCGCTTGTTCTTCCCTCAATATCTCTCTCATAATATTAAATTCTCTACGTGGCTGCAACAGAGGTGGAAAGAGTTTTTTGATTTTAATAAAAACTATTTGAGTAAGCCTGAAATCCTTTGGGAAACAGCAAAGGCTGTTATGAGAGGCGAAATAAAAGCATATCTGATCAGGGAGAAGGCCAAAAGAAAGCAGCGAGAGGAACAGCTAGCTAACACGCTTAGGAATAAATACGCTCAATATATTCGGAATCCTTCTATAGGAAATTGGAACAAATACAAAAAGGCGAAATCGGAACGAGATCTCTTCTTTAAACAATTAATGACTGTAGATGATTTGAAGCAAAAAGCTTTTTTTGCAGGTAGTCAAGGTATATCGGCTAAAACACTAGCTAGAATGGTAAAGGCCAGACAACAAAAAAATTATATCTCAGCTATTCAATACCAAGGTAAAAGACTGATTAAGAGCTCAGAGATAAGAGAAGCCTTCCTAGATTACTTCCAAAAAGTATTTTCCTCCACACCAATAGATGTAGACAATAAAGACTATTTTTGGGATCAGATTAAGTTACCACAGGCTACATCTCAGGATATACACATACTGAATGAACCCATTACGATCAAAGAGATATCGGATGCGATAAATAATTTAAAATCAGGTAAAGCGCCGGGACCGGACGACCTTCCGGACGAATATTATAAACTCCTACGCGAGCAAATTCTCCCTCTGCTCCAGTCTTTATTTAATGATTATTTTATTAATAATAAAGTACAGTCCTCCCTATTCTCTGCCTCACATGTGGTCGTGATCCTGAAAAAAGGAAAAGACCCTGAAACACCAGCATCTTACAGACCTATCTCGCTCCTTAACCAGGATTACAAACTGCTGACAGCTATTATCGCGAATAGGCTTAAAATTTGTCTAGACTATATAATACATCCTGATCAAATGGGGTTCATGAGAGGCCGTAACCCTGTCAAAAACATTCGGAAAGCACAATTGGTATTGGACTTTTTTGCAAATAAAACATTCCAGAAATCCCATGTTAGACCTGATCTAGCAATCTTAACAGTCGATGCCGAAAAGGCATTCGACTCAATCGGATGGGATCATCTTTTTAGGTCATTGGAAGGTTTTGGCTTGTCGGGCTGTTTTCATCAGTTTATACAGAGACTCTATAGTAACCCGTTGTCAGCAATTATTATCAATGGAGAAACATCGAACAGATTTCCATTGGGGAGAGGGACTCGGCAGGGTTGCCCGTTATCCCCTCTATTATTTAACCTATCTTTAGAGCCCCTGGCAATATATTTGCGACAGGAAGTAAAAGGAATCAGAATAGGTACCCAAAAAATCGTACTCTCGCTCTTTGCAGACGATCTGCTCCTGTTCCTTAGTAATACCGCGCAGGCTATACCTCAAGTTCTCCAGATATTCAGTCTGTTTGGATCCTTTTCTGGCTATAGGATTAATAATGAAAAATCAGAACTTTTATGGATATACAAACCAAGAATAGATGTGATTCATCCCTTCCAGGAAACTACATGTCTACGCTACCTAGGAGTATTCTTGAGTAGTAACCCTAGGCTATGGTATGAAATGAATATTTCTAAATGTATTAATGACATACAAGATAAACTACAAAATTGGTCTAATTTATTATTAAGTATTTCCGCCAGAATCATGCTTATCAAAACCATTATGTTCCCTAAGCTTTTCTATTTCTTACAGAATTTTCCACTTTTACTATATAATAAAGATATCGCTCGAATTCAGAGGATCCTTAACAACTTTATCTGGCGCGGGAAGAAACCACGCATAGCTTTCTCGACACTAACTCTACCTAAAGATCACGGGGGCCTGGCGTGCCCAAATATTAGACTATATAACTATGTATCTGTGGGTAAGTTTGCGCTGGATTGGATCACCCAAAGAGAACAAGTTACTTGGTACGATTTGGAATCATTTCTAATAGCTCCTTTTGACTTAAAAGCGATACTCCATATTCCAGCGACAAAACTTCCATCCAATATTTCTCAATTCTTTACTCTGAAAGACGTAGTGATCGCTTGGCAGAAGATTAGTAAAGCACTTCAGAGCAATTTTTGCAAATCACAATTCCTTCCTATAATGGGCAACCCCAGCTTCCTACCAGGTCTGAAGCCATCTGTATTCTTAGAATGGGCCCTAAAAGGCCTGAAGTCACTTGGTCAATTATGCTTAGATAATAAGTTGGTAATAAGGTCTTTTGAGGAGCTGAAAACCAAATATAATTTAACAAACTCATCCTTCTTTGCTTATCTACAGATAAATCACTGGATAGGGAATCTGAGATTGGAAACAGGACCAGATTTGGAGGCTGGAGAATTAGGGAGAATAATAAAGTTATATCAGGAAGGGGGGAGTAGAACTACCCACCTATACAAAACGCTGATTAGTGCACAAGGGGATCAACATATTGATAGAATAACAGCGAAATGGAAGAAAGTATTCTCCCAGGTGGAAAGGGAGTGGGTCGAGACTAGTCTGAGGTTAATACCTAAGGCCACAGTTACAGTTAGCTGGCAAGAATCCCATCTCAAGCTGATGAATATGGCATACTTGTCACCTGCTAGAATATCAAAGTGGTCTGGCTCCTCAGAACGAGGAGAATGCCCCAAATGTAGACAGGCAATGGCAGATTTAATTCACTGTGTTTGCAAATGCCCCAAGTTAGTTCAATTTTGGAAAAAAGTGAATTTTTGGTGCAACAAACTCTTAGATATCCAGATACAGATTACACAAAAGGAGATACTCTTCCTTTTTAATTCTGACTCACCAACAATCAACTATAGATTCCTAAATGCAGTAATATTGACAGCCAGAAATGTAATATTTTCAAATTGGAAAAGTAAGGGAAGTTTAAGATTTTCGGAACTTCTGAGTAAAGTACAGCATCAAATAATAATGGAACAATATAATATGAAAAGTCTTAACAATAAACAACTATATCGATTTTTTGCCAAATGGAAACCTTTGATTCTGGCGTTACCTATAAATTCCCAATTACAATTAACAGCCGCTTTTAGGAAATCTGAGTGGTTTATACAACAGATTGATACTGGAATATTTCCAAGGCTATGGCTATCAGAATCAACTATCTAGTGAGAGAGAAGGGCACCACTAATCTCTTTCAGATGTATCCTTCCCCCCTCCCCTCTTTCCCCTCCCCCCCTTTTTTTTTTTTTTTTTTTTCTTCTCATAAATTGTATTTAGTTATATATTTAGGTGTAGAACTCCTTTTCCAACTATCCCAATAGAGCTCGATGTCGCTTGATGACCTTGTCATAAGCTTAGTGGATACCGCAAGACAAAACGTCTATCTTATCTTAGATATAGAAGAGAAGGGATATGAGTAAAGTATTGTTCAATAACCTATTCCCAACTCTGTTAAGGGACAGTTAAGATGTGAGTGTTCCTTTTTGTTATCTCGATGTAATACAAACAGAAAAAAACCAGCTCGGTGCACAAATAGTGCCCTCATTGAGAGGATTAATCAATTGTGAGAAAGTACATATGTTTTGTTATTTTTGTTATGCTTATGCTTTGTATCATGCTTTACCTTGCCCTGTGTGGCATAAAAGGTCTGTGTTATTTGATTGTACACTGTGCTGGATTAAAAATAATAAAAAAAAAAAAAAAAAGAAGTACTTCACTGATATTTAATCCTGTGAAAGTTTTCTAAGTGAAGCTATTATAAAGGAGTTGTCTTCACTGTATTCATCCAAGCACGGAGGGGGGTCAATTATATATAAAAAAGAATGAGCATGTGCCAGTCACAGAAAGCAGACCCAGTAAGATTTTTTGTCCTATATGATTTTTGGCTAAGGAGAAGAGGATTCTTAGGCTTAATTCTGCCACAAGATTGGCCATGTTAGTGTTACAAAGAATGTATTGTACTCACAATTTGAGATCCTGAACCTCTTACCCCCATCTTCCTGGTAATAAAAACTGGATTAACTCTCTCTGAAGATGATTGGGATGCAATGCTTGCGCAGCAACTTGCTTATGCTTCCAGGGAAAGAGAGAAGAGGCAATACCAATGAACAGAAACAAAAAAATTAAACAAACCACACTTCTAAAAAGAGAAAACAAACTTATAGTGCCTGTGGCCAGTCAGGATGTATAGGCCATGGTTTGGCTTCCCATTTGGATGCAGGTTTTTTCCTCCAATATCAGAGGCTCTTCCACTCGAGCCGGGCTTCCAAACAATGGCAACAAGAAGCGGTGCCACTACAAAGCGGTCTGGGTAACTCCCAATTCTGTGACTAGGGGAGATTGATGGTATAGCCGACTCGGCAGGATACTCCCGGAGGACGTCATAGCCCCTCTTCCTGCCATCGCTCCACCTTTGTCTTAAGAACAGCACCTCACTCCGGTCCTTCTTCTTTTACCCTCCCAGGGTATGGGCTGCTAGATTAGCAGTTTCAATGCCGCTTCTAGAAACCTCCCGGGCGAACCTCCAGCCTGCCCTTCCTTAGACTCATGATGCCTTTTCCTCAATAGGAACAGCCGCTTTATCCCGTAGCAAGTAGACAAAGCAGTTGCACCTTCGTGCTCACTGCTGCATGGTCTCCCTTACGTCACATCCGATATAGCGCATGTACGGAAGCCCTAGGCAATTTTCTTCTTAGAAGGACAATAGGCTCCTCATTTTGAAGAGGTAAATCTTTTAAGATGGGTGTGTAGAAAATCTACCCCCCTCATAGTGTGCATGTGTTGGAGGAGGACTGTGCACCCATAATGCTTGACACTGATACATAATATATTTAAGCGATCCCTATTAAAATGGTCATTGTCAGCAAATTATAGGTCCCTCGTTAAAAGCAACGCAGTTAGACTTTTGGGGGGTGGGGAATTAAACACGGAATCTGCCCTGCCCTTTCCAAACAAGGTATGTTTGTACCTTGATGTGCATCTGATAGGACACATCACAAGCACAGGGCTAGGAATGAGGAGATTTTTTTTTTTTCTTCTGCAATCTCAAACACTCCCCTCCCCCCCACACACACTTCTTGACCTTGGATGCAGTAATGAAAATAACTCTACTTTTTGTTCTTGGTCAATCCTTATCCCATATACTGTATATAAATAAAACAATCTTGATGTGTTGCTGCTGGCTTGCAGTAGCAGCACTAGCTAGTGAGAGGGAGCAGCAAATGTTATAGGATACCTGATTAACCCCATTCACTATTAGAATAATAGAAGTATGGTGTGCAGCTGCAATTAATGGCAATTTAATTACCAATAACCAATGGCATAGCCCTGTATGTCTGCTATTTCTGAACAAAGGGGATCTCAGAGAAGCTTTTACAATCATTTGTGTAATGATTGCACAAGCAGTTTGTAAATAAAAACACAAAAATTGTGGAAAAGATCAACAATTTTCTTTATATAATCACATTTGGTGGTGAAATGGTAGCATGAAATATACCAAAATGGACCTAGATCAATACCTTAGGTTGTCTACTTAAAAATATACACCTAGATTACGAGTTTTGCATTACAGGCTGTGCGGTGCTAATGAGCAGTTTATGCTCACCACTCACTTACAGACAAAGCTGGTATTACGGGTTTCTAGAAACCCGGCGTTAGCCGCAAAAAAGTAAACGAAGAGCAAAATTTAGCTCCACATCTTACCTCAATGCCAGTGCTGCTTACATTAGCGGTGAGCTGGTAAAATGTGTTCGTGCACGATTTCCCCATAGGAATCAATGGGGGAGAGCCGGCTGAAAAAAACCTAACACCTGCAAAAAAGCTGCGTAAAGTTCCTAACGCAGCCCCATTGATTCCTATGGGGAAATACTTTTTATGTCTACACCTAACACCCTAACATGAACCCCAAGTCTAAATACCCCTAATCTTACACTTATTAACCCCTAATCTGCCGCCCCCGACATCGCCGACACCTACATTATAATATTAACCCCTAATCTGCCGCTCCGGACATTGCCGCCACCTACATTATACTTATGAACCCCTAATCTGCTGCCCCCAACATTGCCAAACTCTACATTATATTTATTAACCCCTAATCTGCTGCCCCCAATGTAGCTGCAACCTAACTACATTTATTAACCCCTAATCTGCCACCCCCAACGTCGCCGCCACTATAATAAAGTTATTAACCCCTAAACCTAAGTCTAACCCTAACCCCCCTAACTGAAATATAATTTTAATAAATCTAAATAAAATTTCTACAATTACCTAAATAATTCCTATTTAAAACTAAATACTTACCTATAAAATAAACCCTAAGATAGCAACAATATAACTAATAGTTACATTGTAGCTAGCTTAGGGTTCATTTTTATTTTATAGGCAACTTTGTATTTATTGCTACAATAGTTATTAAATAGTTATTAACTATTTAATAACTTCCTAGTTAAAATAAAGACAAATTTACCTGTAAAATAAAACCTAACCTAAGTTACAATTACACCTTACACTACACTATAATTAAATTAACTGCCTAAACTAAATACAATTAACTACAATTTTAAATTATCTAAAGTACGGAAAAACCCCCCACTAAATTACAGAAAACAATAAAATAATTACAAGATTTTTAAACTAATTGCACCCACTCTAACCCCCCCTAAAAATATAAAAAAGCCCCCCAAAATAAAAAAGGCCCTACCCTACACTAAATTACAAATAGCCCTTAAAAGGGCCTTTTGTGGGGCATTGCGCCAAAGTAATCAGCTCTTTTACCTGTAAAAAAAAGAAAAGTACAAATACCCCCCCCAACATTAAAACCCACCTCCCACACAACCAACCCTACTCTAAAACCCACCCAATCCCCCCTTAAAAAAACCTAACACTAACCCCTTGAAGATCACCCTACCTTGAATTGTCTTCACCCAACCGGGCAGAAGTGGTCCTCCAGACGGGCAGAAGTCTTCATCCAGACGGCATCTTCTATCTTTATCCATCCGGCGCGGAGCGGGTCCATCTTCAAGACATCCGACACGGAGCATCCTCTTTATCCAACAGCCGATGACTGAATGAAGGTTCCTTTAAGTGACGTCATCCAAGATGGCGCCCCTTCAATTCCGATTGGCGGATATCAGCCAATCGGAAATAAGGTACAAAAAATCCTATTGGCTGATGCAATCAGCCAATAGGATTGAGATCGCATTCTATTGGCTGATTGGAACAGCCAGTAGGATTGAACTTCAATCCTATTGGCTGATTGCATAAGCCAATATGATTTTTTCGACCTTAATTCCAATTGGCTGATAGAATTCTATCCGCCAATCGGAATTGAAGGACGCCATCTTGGATGACGTCACTTAAAGGAACCTTCATTCAGTCGTCGGCCGTCGGATGAAGAGGATGCTCCGCGTCAGATGTCTTGAAGATGGACCCGCTCCGCGCCGGATGGATGAAGATAGAAGATGCCATCTGGATGAAGACTTCTGCCCGACTGGAAGACCTCTTCTGCCCGGCTTGGATGAAGACTTCTGCCCGTCTGGAGGACCACTTCTGCCCGGTTGGTTGAAGACGTCTCATGGTAGGGTGATCTTCAAGGGGTTAGTGTTAGGTATTTTTAAGGGGGATTGGGTGGGTTTTAGAGTAGGGTTGGTTGTTTGGGTGGTGGGTTTTAATGTTGGGGAGGGGTATTTGTACTTTTTTTTTTTACAGGTAAAAGAGCTGATTACTTTGGGGCAATGCCCCACAAAAGGCCCTTTTAAGGGCTATTTGTAATTTAGTGTAGGGTAGGGCTTTTTTATTTTGGGGGACTTTTTTATTTTGTTAGGGGGATTAGAGTAGGTGTAATTAGTTTAAAAATCTTGTAATTACTTTATTATTTTCTGTAATTTAGTGTTTGTTTGTTTTCGTACTTTAGATAATTTTTTTACATTGTAATGAATTGTATTTAGTTTAGGTAATTAATTTAATTATAGTGTAGTGTTAGGTGTAATTGTAACTTAGGTTAGGATTTATTTTACAGGTAAATTTGTAGTTATTTTAGCTAGGTAGCTATTAAATAGTTAATAACTATTTAATAACTATTCTACCTAGTTAAAATAAATACAAAGTTGCCTGTAAAATAAAAATAAACCCTAAGCTAGTTACAATGTAACTATTAGTTATATTGTAGCTAGCTTAGGGTTTATTTTATAGGTAAGTATTTAGTTTAAATAGGAATAATTTAGGTAATTGTAGTAATTTTCTTTAGATTTAATGTAATTATATTTAAGTTGGGGGGGTTTGGGTTAGGGTAAGACTTAGATTTAGGGGTTAATACATTTAATATAGTGGTGGCGACGTTGGGGGCAGCAGATTAGGGGTTAATAAATGTAGGTAGGTGTCGGCAATGTTAGGGCCAGCAGATTAGGGGTTAATAATATTTAACTAGTGTTTACGATGCGGGAGTGCAGCGGTTTAGGGGTTAATATGTTTATTATAGTGGCGGCAATGTCCGGTTCGGCAGATTAGGAGTTAAACATTTTATTTTAGTGTTTGCGATGTGGGGGGCCTCGGTTTTATGGGTTAATAGATAGTTTATGGGTGTTAATGTACTTTTTGGCACTTTAGTTAAGAGCTTTATGCTACGGCGTTGTAGTATAAAACTCTTAACTACTGCGGTAGCATGCTTGACAGGAGAGGGTCTACCGCTCACTTTTTGGAAGACTCGTAATACCAGCGCTATGCAAGGTCCATTGAAAATATAGGATATGCAATTGACGTAAGTGGATTTGCGGTATTTCCGAGTCGGGCCAAAAAAGTGAGGGGTACACCTGTTCCTTCAAGACTTGTAATACCAGCAGGCATTAAAAAGCAGTGTTGGGATCTCTTAATGCTGCTTTTTAACCCTAACGCAAAACTCGTAATCTAGGTGATATACTTTTGACAGGTAAATAAAAAAAACAAGGCTCTATTTCTGTTTAAATGGAGTGATGGTAAATATTCTCTGGTATTTTGGCCACGTTTTTTCTATTAAATTCCTGGTAGTGAACGGGTTAAACATAGCCAGTGGAAGAGATTCACAAACAAATTTAAGATAAAAACAGATCTATACCAAATAAACATAAAGGATCCATTTCTGAATACAAACTTGCTACAGATTTCAGATCCTATTAATCATATAAGTATATATATATATTTGCACAATCTGATTTTTTTTCTTCTTCACTACATAGTGTGATTTTAATAATACATAATGTTATCGTAAGAACAGACAGACTCAAACAGCATGTAACACTGTCTTATAGTGTGACTTGACACATATGGGGCCCAATCCGATATGCTGCGTCGCCTGCAAAAGCCGGCGACACGAAATTTGAGCTGGTTTGGTATCCTATATACGGCGTAACCTAGAAGTTACGCTCGTATATTTCTGCCTTCGCCCGTAGTTTTTTGGGCCATAGGCAGGTATACCAAACCAGCGCAGTTTGGTATCCAATATACAGCGTTAGGACTTACGTGGCAAAAATGGAGAAATCTTACTCCATTTTCACCTCGCCCCAAAATGCAGCCGTATTAAGCCTTACGCTGTGTATTGGAGCCCCGTAACTCCCTAAACTACCTGCAAAATAAACCTAACACCTAACGCATGCGCAATGTCTATCTACTTGTCAACCGCAATCCCCCGCCGCAATCCCTAATAAAGTATTTAACCCCTAAACCGCCGCACACAGCCCCCTGCCGCCATCTACATTAAAAGTATAACCCCCTAATGTGATCCCCCTACACCGTTGCAAGCTACATTACATACCCCCTAATATGAGTCCCTTACACTGCCGCCATCTACCTTACCTACCCCCTAAAGTGAGCACCTACCCCGCCGCCATCTACCTTACCTACCCCCTATAAAGTGAGCACCTACCCCGCCACTATCTACCTTACCTACCCCCTAAACTGAGCCCCTACCCCGCCGCAATCTACCTTACCTACCCCCTAAACTGAGCCCCTACCCCGCCGCCATCTACCTTACCTACCCCCTAAACTGAGCCCCTACCCCACCACCATCTACCTTACCTACCCCCTAAAGTGAGCCCCTTACACCGCCGCCATCTATTTTAAAAATATTAACCCCTAATTTAATCCCCCTACACCGCCGCCAGCTATATTAACTATTTTAACCCTAATTATATTAGGGTTAATATAGTTAATATAGTTATATTATATATAATAACTATATCAACCCTAATTATATTAGGGTTAATATAGTTAATATTGTTATTATATTATATATATTAAGTATAATAACCCTATCTAACTCTAACATCCCTAACTAAATTCTTATTAAAATAGATCTAAAATATTCCTATTTAAATCTAAATACTTACCTTTAAAATAAACCCTAAGATAGCTACAATGTAATTAATAATTACATTGTAGCTATTTTAGGGTTTATATTTATTTTACAGGTAACTTGGTATTTATTTTAACTAGGTACAATAGCTATTAAATAGTTAATAACTATTTAATAGCTACCTAGTTAAAATAATTACCAATTTACCTGTAAAATAAATCCTAACCTAAGTTACAAATACACCTACACTATCAATAAATTAAATAAACTACAAATATCTAAACTAAAATACAATAAAATAATCTACACTAAATTACAAAAAAAAAAAAAAAATATTACAAGATTTTTAAGCTAATTACACCTATTCTAAGCCCCCTAATAAAATAATAAAGCCCCCCAAAATAAAAAAATTTCCCTGCCCTATTCTAAATTAAAAAAGTTCAAAGCTCTTTTACCTTACCAGCCCTTAAAAGGGCCTTTTGCGGGGCATGCCCCAAAGAAAACAGCTCTTTTGCCTGTAAAAGAAAAACACAATACCACCCCCCAACATTACAACCCACCACCCACATACCCTTATTCTAAACCCACCCAACCCCCCTTAAAAAACCTAACATTACCCCCCTGAAGATCTCCCTACCTTGTATTCACCCAGCCGGGCAGAACTCTTCATCCGATCCGGGCGATGTCTTCAATCAAGCGGCAAAGAAGTCTTCTTCCATCCGGCGATGTCTTCAATCAAGCGGCAAAGAAGTCTTCTTCCATCCCGGCGATGTCTTCAATCAAGCGGCAGTGAAGTCTTCTTCCAGCTGTTTGGGAACAAGAAGAAGTCGACAAAGCAGAGCGTTAAGAAGGCCCTCTGGGCGTCTATCACCAATGATGTTAATTTGGTGTTGGGCGTCCAGAGGAGCCAGGATCAAAGCATGTGGAGGTTCGGAGATATGAGGTTGCGTCTGCACAAAAAAAGTCGACCTCATAAGGGACTGGGTAAAAGCCCGTAAGAGGGATGGTAAAAAACGAAGCCCCAACGGAAACTATATCTACTCCCTTATGAGGTGACTTTATGCGACCTCCTCAATCTCCTGGTCCCCCGCAGATTTAGATCCTCTCGCTCCTCGGCCTCTTCTTCTTCCCCCCCAGCTGCTGGATCAGAAAGTCTGACCCGGAGGCCAGTGCAGCTGTTTCTCCATCCGGTGGCCTGGGAGAAGAAAATAGAGAATCTGAACCAGGTAAATATCCAACTGTGGATAGAAGTCTTCGACGGCGTTGACCAGTGCAGCATTCTCCAGCTTGGTGAACCTGGGAAGCGTCATGCCTGCTAGTCCTCAAAAAAATATATACTGTATATATATATATATATATATATATATATATATATATATATCACTGCCAGCAGGCATTAGAGGACTGACAAAGATGGCAACGTGTAATGGACTTTTATATGATGAAGTAAACATGAGATGCACCATGGGACATGGTATCTATACATCTGATTGGATAAATGATTGAAATTTGGTTATTATGTCTGTGAGACCATAATGACTCAAGTTATGTTTGTGTGATGAACTGTGATTGGTTGTTCCTTAATGTTTTATATCTTAGTAACTTCCATACACATACCTCCTGGAGGTGCTGTTACTACATTTTTCATGAAGACTTATTTGTAACTCATGGGACTGTTATGCGGATATGTGTGATGCAGATGTAATATACGTGATCCATTAAATATTAATTTGACATTTTTTTTGGAAATATAATCCAGTCCCATTAGTAAATGTTTTACACATTTCTATGTTTAATATTGGTCATGTTCTTTAATACAAATAAGTTGTAATAATACATATTTAACATGGTATGTATTTATTGTTTATTAAATAAAGTTTGTGACTTATTGTGAAGTATTGACATTGCTCTATTAAATGTATTTATAATGCACATCGATTGTGTGCTATTGCGTGACATTCAAATTGTGGGGGGGCTGCTACACTACAGAAATAATTAAACATACAAATAAAGTTATAAATAAAATTAAAATAGTTTGGTTTGTGGGGCCAAACTGGGTACTGGCAGACAGCTGCCAGTACCCAAGATGGCGGTAATTAGGTAGGGGAGAGGGTTAGAGAGCTGGAGGGGGGATCAGGGAGGTTGGTGCTAAGGCAGGGGTCCATCACAACTAAAATATTTTATAATTTTTATTTAAAAAAAAAAAAAAACCTCTTTTATTTAGTACTGGCAGACTTTCTGCCAGTACTTAAGATGGCGGTAACAATTGTGGGGTGGGGGAGGGAAGAGAGCTGTTTGGGAGGGATCAGGGGGTGAGATGTGTCAGGTGGGAGGCTGATCTCTAAAATTAACCCTGCAAGCTCCCTACAAGCTACCTAATTTAACCCCTTCACTGCTGGGCATAATTCACGTGTGGTGCGCAGCAGCATTTAGCGGCCTTCTAATTACCAAAAAGCAACGCCAAAGCCATATAAATCTGCTATTTCTGAACAAAGGGGATCCCAGAGAAGCTTTTACAACAATTTCTGCCATAATAGCACAAGCTGTTTGTAAATAATTTCAGTGAGAAACCTAAAATTGTGAAAAATGTAAAGTTTTTTTTTTTATTTGCTCGCATTTGGCGGTGAAATGGTGGCATAAAATATACCAAAATGGGCCTAGATCAATACTTGGGGTTGTCTACTACACTACACTAAAGCTAAAATTAACCCTACAAGCTTCATAATTAACCCCTTCACTCCTGGGCATAAAACATGTGTGGTGCGCAGCGGCATTTAGCGGCCTTCTAATTACCAAAAAGCAACCACAAAGCCATATAAGTCTGTTATTTCTGAAAAAGGGGATCCCAGAGAAGCATTTACAACCATTTGTGCCATAATTGCAAAAGCTGTTTGTAAATAATTTCAGTGGGAAACCTAAAGTTTGTGACAAAATTTGTGAAAAAGTGAACTTTTTTTTTTTTTTATCGCATTTGGCGGTGAAATGGTGGCATGAAATATACCAAAATGGGCCTAGATCAATACTTTTGGATGTCTTCTAAAACAAAATATATACATGTCAAGGGATATTCAGGTATTCCTGACAGATATCAGGGTTCCAAAGTAACTAGCGCTAATTTTGAAAAAAAAGTGGTTTGGAAATAGCAAAGTGCTACTTGTATTTATTGCCCAATAAATTGCAAAAAAAGCAAAGAACGTGTAAACATTGGGTATTTCTAAACTCAGGACAAAATTTATAAGCTATTTAGCATGGGTGTTTTTTGGTGATTGTAGATGTGTAACAGATTTTGGGGGTCAAAGTTAGAAAAAGTGTGTTTTTTTCCATTTTTTCCTCATATTTTATCATTTGTTTTTTAGTAAATTATAAGATATGATGAAAATAATGGTATCTTTAGAAAGTCCATTTAATGACGAGAAAAACGGTATATAATATGTGTGGGTACAGTAAACGAGTAAGAGGAAAATTACAGCTAAACGCAAACACTGCAGAAATGTAAAAATAGCCATTGTCATTAAGGGTAAGAAAATTGAAAAATGGTCCGGTCAGTAAGGGGTTAAAATGAAACTATCAATTTAAATATCCTTAACAGAAGAAATTGCAATGCACATGGTTGAGCCAATAACACAAGGCATCTCTGTGCATCGACCAATCTTCAGCTACTGAGCATATCTAGATATGTTTGTAAAGGAAATAATCCAAAAATAATGATTTAAAATAGATGATAGAATTAAATGTGAATAATTAAATTTTATTTATGATTCCAGAAAGAAACGCTTTTTAATTATCGTCCCTTTCATGAGCTAATATGCAATCTTGAACTTGATCTAAATACATCTGTCTAAACATTGTAAATATGCATTGTTGGCCAGCCACAATTAAGTAGATATTTCCCAGTAATGCTTTGCTGATCATTAACCTATGCACCTCCCTTTCTAAACATTAGTATATCATGAGAATTAAGCATATTTGTATTACCTTCTGTATTGTTTGCCCCACTGTGAATTAAATATCTTCTAATGGCTGTATTTAAACAGTTTTACCTCAAAGTGACATTAAGCTATATGTTCTATACTGATTTAGATGGATAATACAATGTTAAAACAACGTCACATTTAGTTTTATTCTCTCATTAGCTTTTTTCAATTTATATTCTTGACTGAAAACCATATCTAGATAGGCTCTTTTGCTGCTGATTGTTGGTTGCACATAGATGCCTTATGTCATTGTCTAACCCATGTGCATTGCTATTTCTTTAACAAACGATATCTAAAGACTGAATATAATTAGATACTAATAGTACATTTAAATGGTGTTTAAATAAAATTTGTATTGTCTATAATTCACTAAATGAAATATTTTTGGAATGTCCCTTTAAGGACCAAACCATTAGCAATATGTGGAGTTAACATTGTATAAAGAAACTAAAGGGGAGTGAAAATACATCTAGTTATGTGATATCTATCCAAGAGGTAAGGAGAATAATTGCTATAAATTATATTTTGTTCTATCTATAGTTAAATGACCCTTCAAATGACTCCACTAGAACTAAAAAGTAATCAATATGGTATACAATAATTAGTTTGGTCTAAATATGAAATTAGCTTACTTTTCATTTACAGATCATTTCTAACATATTACCTAAAAAAGAATTAAAGATGAATAACCTATATTTATTGTAATAATGTTTTTGGATACCTAAGGAAAATCCCAGATATTATTATGTAAATCTAACATTCAACTACACTGTCACTTTAATGTAAGTTAAACACTTTCCTTTCTTAAAAGTGAAATGAACAATGTTGTTTTGTATAATTTAGACTACATTGCCTCGTCATAAACATTTTATGATTTTAACATCTATAAATCACACAATAAAAGCATTATTGTATTTAAGTCCAAATTAAATTGTTGAAAGATACTTGACTTTAAGATTATCTGAATAAGCTGTGTTGATATTTTACATTCAATAAATTAACCAAAATTATTCTATTTTATATCTGGCATGTGCTTGTCAAATAGATGACTAACAGTCATGGGAGTAATATTTGGTTTACTTGTCAGATTAGATGGATATATTTCTTCTTATCTTACTGTGATAGAGATATGTCTCTAAGAATATGTATTTTAATACAAAAAATAGAAGATATATTATGAAAATAAATTTATTGACAAGAAAATAAATAAAATTTCTTAAAAAAAAAAAATCATCACAGATGAAACTCTGAAAAAGAAAGAAAAATATTATAAACATTAGTTATTTCATGAACACATGTCTTAAAATATTCATTAAATTGAATAATTGTTAAATCATCTTGTGTCTATGCTGTAACGTATTTTTTTGGTCTTGATATTAAAAAAAAGGTTCAGACATGAAATCTATATCTATCCATAATTAGAAATACCATTATATTGTCTAATCAATCTTAGAATTAAACATTAGCATTTTAAATTAGACAAAATAATGCATATCCCATTATAAAAATCTATTTATATTGTATGCTGAACATAATTGAATGTAATATTTCATGTCCCTTCAAATAATATACCTCTATATCAACTATAAAATGTATTCCTTTGTCTGATTGGTCGGAATGTGAGTCCTCTCTAGCACAAAGTAGGGATAATGTATGTAAAATAAACATATTCTAATATAGGACATGTATCTATTCCTAATTCTTTTAACATTCTTCCTCCTGTGATTCTTAACTAGTATGCATTGTACAGACTAACCTGGATGTATGGTCTTTGAAAGGCAATTATCTTCAAAATATCAGTTTATCTTCATTAGGTGTCTTATTCATCATTTTCAAAATAGAGGATTGTGAAATACCTTCTAAAAGAAAAATAATCTAACGGCTAGATTTGGAGTTTGGCGGTAGATGGACTGCTAACGCTACGCGTGGTTTATGTTTAACGCACGGCATTGTTTGACTCCGGTATTTAGAGTTCTAACAAAACCTTATAAAGATACTCCTAACGCGTGTATTTCACATGCAGAATCCTGCCCGCGTTAGACAGTCTCCCATAGAGATCAATGGAAAAACAAACACGCTTTTTTCACCTAACACTCGATCTCGCGAGAAATACGCACAGCTCGGTCATATGACGCATAACACATCATGCACAACAATAACACGCCGCAAATGTCACAACAACAATCACTCAACAAAGCACAGAAGCATTACACATTCACAAGTGGGGGGATTTTTAATAAAATTTAATACAGGGAATACGCATATACTTTAAGATGCGGAAATACGCAAAATAACAACAAGGAAATAAAAATATATACATACACTAGCAAAATAATCGCATTCAATATCACTATATATTAGGACAAACATACATATACAACACTTCACTAATACCACACCATCGCAAATTCACATTTAAACATAATACTATTGGACAATGTTATAGAAAACGACCACTATGACATCATCGCATTCTACACATTCCACAAATAATAACTCCAAATGAGCATGCGCAAATTCACACAACTAATACACATTGCACTAATATTAATTGCTAATAAAGCACACATGAACACAATTTACAACGGAAATTGGTACATCATTAAACATTTACACAGGGTATATAAGCACCACACAAGCATGGCTTCTTTGACTGTGTTGCTGGTGGGTCTTTGGAGATTGGAGGTTTAAGATTAGAGAGTTTGTGCATTATTGTCAGTGAGTTAGTGTGAGAGAGTCAGTTGTTAGTGCTATCGTGAGTGAGTTAGTGGGAGTGGGAGTTAGTGGTAGTGGGAGAGAGTCAGTTAGTGGGAGCATGAGTGAGTTAGTGGTAGTGGGAGTTGTTAGTGAGAGTTAGTGGTAGTGTGAGAGAGTCAGTTAGTGGGAGCGTGAGTTAGTGGTAGTGTGAGTTATTGAGTTAGTGGGAGTTATTGAGAGTTAGTGGGAGTGTGAGTTATTGAGAATTAGTAGTAGTGTGAGTTAGTGAGAATTAGTAGTAGTGTGAGTTAGCGAGCGAGTGATTTTTCTGTACACTTAACACATTTACATGCAAACACATTCAATACATACATACACTTATCAATAACACTACATACACTCCATACCCCCTCATACTACACTCCATACCCCATTCCCTGTAGTCCCATTCCCTTTCATCCCATTTACTCTTATCCCATACCCCATCCCCATCCCATACCCATGCCCTAGTTACATTTAGTTTACATATCCTCCTTTTAGTCTTCTTCTTCTTTTGGTTTATTTAAATACTCCTTACCCTCTTTGTTTTTTTAGATCCCTCTCACACTTTCAGCACTTATTTTGTCTTTTTATTTCTTTATTTTGACCCCCTTTCATTTCATCACACTCACTTTTTGTTTGATTATTTGGGGTTTAGTTTAGGGAACAGATGGAGGGCAGGCAGGGGAGAGGTAGAGGGGGGAGGAGAGGGAGGGGGAGAGAAACAGGGCAGGAAGGGGGGCAGGAAGGGTGGCAGGAAGCGGGGGTGGAAGCGGTGGGTGGACCCAGCCACTTTGTTCAAGATGAACAAGTGGCTGGGCCCAGTGGCGGACAGAGTAGGGCTTCACAGTCCGGGAAACAGAGGGCATCGTCACAGGGGAAGGCCAAGGCGACTAGGGAGGCGAGGTTTTCGATGGAGGAGAAGGAGGCCCTCGTAGAGGCCTATATGGCCAGGTATAGGAGGCTGCAGCACCAGAAGACCACCCCGACTGAGAAGAGGAAGCTCTGGCATGAGATAAGGAATGCAGTCAATGCCGTGGGTGGACGGAATAGAGATATGGACTCTATAAAACATCGATACCGGGACTGCAAGATGGATCTCAAGAAAAAGTTAAGCATGGAGGCCCGACATGCCGCAGGAACCGGTGGCGGCCCTGCACTGGAAATCGAGTACTGCCGATGGGAGGAAATGTTGCGTCCCAGCATCTCCGAGGTGGATGTAGTCGTATCGGAGGAATTGATACCGGGAACCTGCCACTCTCATCTGACGGTAAGCTCATTTAAGAATAAATTCACATACAAATGTATTTCAAGGGACACTATACGCAAACCTTTACTTTCATGATTGAGGTAGAGAATACAATTTGACAAAACATTCAAATGTACTTATATTACCTAATTTGATTCATTCTTTAGATATACTTTAATGAAGAAATAGCCATGCACACGGTGAACCAATCACAGGAGGCAGCTATATTCAGCTAAAAATCAGCATCTTCTAAGCATATTTAGATATGCTTTTCAGCAAAGAATATCCAGAGAATGAAGCTAATTAGATAAGAAAAGTACATTAGAAAGTTGATTATAAATGTATGCTTCTAAATCATGAAAGATAAAACATTGGGTTTCATGTCCCTTTAAGGAACAGATTAATGCTATTACGCTGTTTACACGCATTCACAATTACTTTGCGGTTACATCAGTATCTAGGCTATAGGTTAGGTGTGCATTTAAACAGACTGCAAACAAACGCTAAAACATTCAGATTGAACAGACATATCACAAACACGGTTTAGAAAATGCGGAAATCGTATTGATTGTTAGATTTCAAAGTGGATTAATGATTCTGCATTTGTAATTGTATCGTAAGCGAAGTCATTTAAAGCTTGATTTGGAAATATGCTAATATATACATATTTTTATTTTTCAAATATAAAGAGTCTGGGGAGGAGGCAGCACAACAAATACAGCCTCCTCCTTCTCCCCGGGATGAGAGTGGTGGGGAGGAATTTCCACCTCGGAGGGAAGAGGTCCCCCGTGACGAAGAGGGCACGGAAGCAGATGAAGAGGCCCCGGAAGCAGAGGAGGAGGCCGCGGAACCAGAGGCCCCTCAAGGACCCGCACCCCGCCGTGCACGGGCACCCCGCCGTGCACGGGTCCCCCTGCCAAGCACAACAAGAGGAAATAGCGGAGGTGCGGGTTCTACTAGACTACATACACCAGATGCGTAACTCCCGGATACAAAATATAGAAGGCCGAACTAAATATTCTTGAAGGACAAAACAAAATAATTGAAGGCCAAAACCAAATAATAAACATACTTACTAGAATAGAAGAAGGGCAAAACAGAACCTTTAATCTACACCAAGAGATGTTTAATTTTTTCCGGGAGGCGCATGCTGGTCTGCCTCCTGGTCCGCCTCCTGCTGCTGGGCCTCCTGCTGCTGGGCCTCCTGCTGCTGGGCCATCTTCTCCTGCCGGGCCATCTTCTCCTGCCGGGCCATCTTCTCCTGCCGGGCCATCTTCTCCTACTGGGCCATCTTCTCCTGCCGGGCCATCTCCTCCTGCCGGGCCATCTCCTCCTGCCGGGCCATCTCCTCCTCCTCACCTTGGTCATCCCAGTACTCTTCCTTCCACTCTTCCCACAACATCTCCAAGGAGAACTCGTCGGAGTAGGCAGTTGCCCCTCCCAGAGCCTCAGCCCCGTGGGAAGAGGGGAAGGAAGAGGAAGTATTTGTTTTCATGTTTAATGTTTTTTTTATTTAATGTGTAATGGATAGGTATGTGATGATGTGGTTTTCATACACTTGTGGACCACACTCTGTATATAATCTACTTCTATGGGACCGGGTCCATGGAGGGAGATTGTTTGTAGGGTGTGGGTTAGAAGTGTGTGGACACCACATCATCACATACCTATCCTTGTTCATGATATTGATTGGTTTCTGTGATGTGATGTCCAAACTGTTTCCCGAATCGCAAACAAAATTACCATTACAATTATCCATGATGGCATATTACTGTTTGAATGCCAATAACACAGCTTAAAGGGACAGTCAGAAAATTATTGATTACAAAGAAAACACTGTATTACGCATTATCAAGTTGGAAACAACAAAACATGGAGAAATACGTGTGACTTATGTGCTTACCCTTGTATCTATGACTATGAAAAATGACCACGTATTTGTTGTTCTGACATAACAACATTTTAGATATCAATGATCAATACATGGTAAATAATATGCTGTATGAGCACAAGGTTTTACATATACAAATGCTATCCAAATGCCCTCTAGTGGTCAAATTGCATAATGATTACATGCACTCTTCAAGCTCTAAGAAATGAGCACACGAACCTCATAGGTTTAGCTAGCAAATTAAAATAAACACATACAAATGATTAATTGGTGAGAAACCTTTGATATCATTGATATTACAAAATTTACTTTTATAATAATGCAAAACATGATATGTTTTCTAAACTGTCCCTTTAACAAAAATACATATGCTAACATATATTTGCAGATTGTTGGTATATCTACATGTACTTGTTCAAACAATAAATATTGAAAACAGATTTATATTGACATGTTAAATAAAGTCTATTTTCTTAAAGAGACATTATTGTGTTAATTTATTTTTAGAAAGACATTTGTTTTAACAATGAATATGGTTTAAAGTCCTTTTAGGAGTGGGGGGTGAAAATATGCTAACAATAATATATTTGGAGATTAACCAATGTGGAACTCATACATGATACAAAAATAAACATTTGCATTAAAGGGACAGTATACTATCTTTTTAACAGAACTGTATGTAATAGACACTACTAGAAACAACAAGATTAACATATACTGATATCAATATTACAAAGCTTTAAACACTTTGAAAGAAAATCGGGTTATCTCTATTGAAAATATAGATGAACCCCCATTACAACCGTAAAACAAGACAATACCCCATCATTAACATATGAAAAGACCCTTTACACAAACAGGAGAAAGCTGGAGATGGTACTCACATGAAACTTAGAGGCTTGGCGAGGAGTCTGAAAATTACTTACATTTTATTTGAACAGAAGCAAAATGAAACGCGTATTTGGTAAACAATGGACTATCTAACTAGAGACCAAATAAAATATTTTGATTTATAATGTGAGTGTCTAATGAACCTTTAATAAAATATACGACGAAATTACATTTAGAAGAAGTCGGCATCATATATTTAGCATATGATAAAGATAAATGCATATTGATTACTTTATTCTAACACAATAGCGCCTATTTATGAATTAGATATCTTTAACATTAAACACAACAGTAATTTTTAAGAAAAAGGAACATATTGTTGACAAACATATTAAACAACATGGACTATAGAGATTTGCACTTGCCTCGAAATATCATATGCATGAAAACCTTTTGCTTTCGTTCGTTTATTCAACCAGACATTCATCAAAAGAGAATGTGGTGGTCTTTATCAGCTATGGGTCAACAATGTAACATGATGCAAACAATCCATATTCGCAATGTTTTTAAACTTGGCTTCATTCACAAACGTGTTTAACGTGCACAAACAAATATTGCGGGACTACGTAATACAATCAGACGTTTTTTTACCTTTGCATGTGACGTCTTAATTAACATGGCGCTTCCTTGATCACGTAAGAACGCAATCCAATAAAAGGCACATTCTTGATCACGTAAGAACGCAAACAAAAAAAAGGCGCATCCTTGATCGCGTAAAAACGCCATCCAATAAAAGGTGCCTCCTTGATCGCGTAAAAACGTCAGTCAATACAAGGAATCATTGGACAGCCTGGCAGGTGACGTCTTAAGCAACATGGCGCATCCGCGATCGCAGAAAAACCGCAGCCAATACAAGGACTCAGTTGATAGCTTGGCATATCACTATTTTTGTAACTAGTATGTGTCTAGATTGCTATCTAGGAATGTCACAAAATCATGAATCATCTTTTCGGACTTGACTGTCCCTTTAACTATAGCTATGGTGTATATCTTTAACATTTAAAAGATACACATGAGAAATACATATGCCATTGATGTTTTAAGATATGTTTAGATTGTTTTGGAATAACAATAATGACACATGTATTGATCAAACGTGTCATTTATTCAATTTGAAATATGGTCAGACTACCTATAGCCATATATGGGATGAAAAGTATTTTTTAACAATATTTAGAAAAACATATTCCTCATCTAAAATATGCGCATTACACACAGAGATTGATTTGGTTACACTTTTACAATAAGATAGAATAGAAAATGAAATACATGTGCTGTCAACATTACAATAAGATTGCTTATTATTAAGATTATATGTCCTTGTTCATGTAAAAAGGACAAAAACGCTTTATAAATGGAAATACATTCATTAACAATTGTGCTCACCATCACTTAAAGGGACATGATTTTTATTTATAAAAAGATTATACACAGAGACAATACTATTTCAATTAAATGAACACTTTACAGGGATTATATCATTGTATCAATCCTCAGATCATTTGTTAAAGGTGCATCAATTCATGCAGAGTTTATAAATGCACACATGGATGTGAAATTTGAAATATACATATATAACAATCTATATATACATACATATATAAAACAATTACTATGCTAATCATAATCATGCAATGATAAAGCTTTTAGAAAAAAATATAAAGACAAAAATAAAAATTACATTGGAGATGTTAATCTTAAATAGGGCTGCAACTAACGATTATTTTCATAATCGATTAATCGGCCGATTATTTTTTCGATTAATCGACTAATCGGATAAAAAGAGAATCAATAGGGGGCGGAGCTTGGCCGCTTTGAGAGATGGCCGCACACTAAACAAGCTCCTAGGCCCAACGCATCAGCCCTGACCATTACGGCCGACTAACACAGCTTAAGGACCTTCTGCCGGGGGTCAATATACAACCCGACACGCACACCCGATATTGGGAAGAAGAAATACCGCCTACGCACACTTTGGGGGACGCAATCTAAACAGACCTCAGCTTGGCCTATAACTCGATGCAGGCGCCACGGCGCGGAGAGGCAAACCGCGCCTAGCATCGAATCAAACCACACATCTCCAGGCTCCAGCCAGCCTGCAGGACAGGGAAGTGACACTCCGCTACAGCCCAGAGGTATGCACTTACAACGGGAGGTACAGCAGATGTGCAGCCCCTTACTGACAGAACACCCAGCCCTTCCATGTGCCTGACAAGTGGGCATATTCAATAAATATTAACATTATCATTATAAAAGTAGAGCACGCTACCCAAAACGGACTACTGAACTATAAAAAAAAAAAAAAAACTGCAGAGGGAAGAAAATAAAACAAGCTAATAAATAAATAAAAAACAAAACGAAGCAAACCTACCAAGTCTAACATATCATGCCAGGACGCAGGCCTAGCAAGCCAGAGGGCCATACAAACATAAAAACAATGCAACAATATCTGAAACAAGCAGAGGCAACACCAGTAACCCCTACACTGGATTTAAATGATAGCCCCAATGCAGGAGAGACTTCTCATACACAACCCTGCTCTTTATCAGACTCGACAAACCTCACCAAAGGGGACTTAAAATTACTTTGCACTAAAGAAGATATAAAAGAAATGATGACAGAGGTCAAAGGATGGTATGGAGACATGAAAAAAGACATACTAAAAGTGACTAAAAGAGTATCAGTACTAGAAGAGAGCCACAATACAACTTATAATGATGTCCAGCACCTCTCCCGCCTGGTATACGACCAGGGGGAAACAATTGATCATTTATTGGAAAAAGTAGAGGACTTGGATAACAGAGGGAGAAGGAATAACCTCCGCATCCGGGGAATTCCTGAAACCATATTACCAGTGGCACTGGAGGGATGTTTGCAGAACCTTTTTAGAACAGTAAAGGGGGACAGCAATGCACCAGAGGTGCCAATAGAGAGAGCCCACAGGGCACTAAGGGCCAAACCACCCCCCAAAGCCCCACCCAGAGACATAGTGCTTAAACTGCAGCATCATAAGGACAGAGAAGAAATCTTAAAATGCTCCAGACAAAAACAAAACATAACACATGCAGGTTTTAAAATACAAATTTTTGCAGATCTCAGCCCAGCGACTTTGCAAAAAAGGAGGGAACTCCATTTCATAACCTCTGTGCTCCGAGATCAAAATATTATATACCGCTGGGGATTCCCAGTGAGCATCATAGCATCAAAAGGAGACACCACAGTAGTATATAAGACACCAGAAGATCTACAGCGATTTTGTAAGGCTCTACAGATATCCATTGCACCACCTGGCTTAAGAACAACACCCCAAGCATCCACTACAGCAACTCCGGATAAGGGGGCTTCCACATCAGCTAGCACCCCAGAAGACGACGCAAATCCAAAAGGGGGGGATGTAGATCTCAGAAGAAACTCAAGGGACAATACTTAAAAGAATTATTTCTCCCGGCAGATGGGACTTTTAATAATCTGACAAAGACACAGGTCGTATAATGTATATATTTCTTAATGTTTTTTGTATTGGGCTTGATGGTTGGGATACTTACCTCACTGTTTAGGAGAACACTTGTTATATTTCACTGTTACCAATATACCGTATTAATAAGTGGAAAATTTTGAATAGGTTCAACTGTTTATTTGTAATACGACAGGCACTGTTGATGTTTGCATTTCTGTTTTTTTTTTTTGCACAAGGTTTCTGAACGTTTATATCACCCCTCTTGGGAATTATAAAGAGACAGATCACAAATACCCAGACCCTATAATCTGAAATCACCAATCACGTTAAAGTATATACACCCTCTTGGTCACCTCTGGTAGACTTGGGAAAGCCCCGATACTCTCTTATATCACCTTGGGCGGGTTACAATGCAGACTAGACCTCTCACATTGATTACCATAAACGCCAAAGGCTTAAATAGTCCCATGAAAAGATCAATAGCTTTTAGTCAACTGCACAGAGACTCAGGAGACATTATTTTTGTCCAGGAAACACACTTTAAGAAAGGCCGGGAACCTAAACTAATTAACAACAGATATAAAACATCCTTTTTAGCCTCAGGAGACTCAAAGAAAGGCGGAGTGGGCATATTTATCAGAAATTCAGTCACATTTCAGCCTTCCCACGTAGAAAAAGACAAGGGGGGGAGGTACATCATAGTAATGGGACTCTTGTATGGTCAACCAGTCACCCTGGTTTGCGTGTACCTCCCGAACCAGGAGCAACACCTACTGCTCAAACAGTTAGTATACAAACTGCTGGAACTCTCCAGGGGCACATTGCTCCTGGGGGGCGACCTAAATCTACCCCTGGATCCCTCTAGAGACACTTCCAGCGGTAAATCCAGCACCCCAGCCAAAGTTATTAAGGCAGCTAACACACAGCTTAGACTGTTAAGGTTACATGACATTTGGAGGACAGCGAACCCAGACACAAGGGACTACACATTTTATTCACACCCACACCAGATATACACTAGGATTGATTACCTCATGACTGACCAAATTGGACTGGCAAAGATCATTGACTCTAAAGTACTCTCACTAACATGGTCGGACCATGCGCCGGTGCAATGCACACTTGACTGGCCTGACAAACTGGACCTACAGTACACATGGAGACTAGACGAACAGATACTTGATCGCCCATTAATCAAGACGGAAATAGAC
This sequence comes from Bombina bombina, assembly GCF_027579735.1. Lineage (NCBI taxonomy): Eukaryota > Metazoa > Chordata > Amphibia > Anura > Bombinatoridae > Bombina > Bombina bombina. The sequence goes on from NC_069504.1 coordinate 993,255,835, forward strand.
AATACACTAGGACACTACTTCAGAGAGAACAATGCAGCAGACACCTCCAACACTACATCATAGGAGGCACATAAGTGCGTTATTCGGGGGGAATTTATAAAATACAAAGCTAGGGAAAAAAGGTCAAACAGGCAATTTCTGAACTCCACCTTGGCCCAAATTAGGTATTGGGAAAAAGAGCATAAAAGAGAGCCGTCCTCAAGCAAAATACATGAGTCACTCACCCAGGCGAGAAATGACTTACACAATCATCTCCTCCAAAAGTATCAACAGCAATCTATGGCCTAGATTTAGAGTTCGGCGGTAGCCGTCAAAACCAGCGTTAGAGGCTCCTAACGCGGGTTTTTTACGCACTCCGGTATTTAGAGTTTATTTACCGCGACTCAAAATACACCTAACGCTCAACTTTCTACCGCCACCTCAGACCCAGTAGTAAACATATACCGCACAAAAAAACATCCACGAATCACAAAACAAATATTACACAAAGTACACTTACACTCATACAAACACAACACTATCTTTATTTTTCGTATTTTTTATTTTTTCTTTAAAATACAAAGGATTAAAGTTGCGAGATCTCGGGTGTTTGAAAAAAATCCACACAAATCCATTTTCCCATTGACTTACATGGACATACGGGAAAAGACCCTCATATACCTACATCTAACGAATAACATTATCACAAACATACACTCATCGATGCATACAAACAATATACACCACATTACATACACAAAATATTTATTTATTACAAAAAGAACACGATTTAGTTACTTTTTCACACAAGATCATGACGTCACTCACTTTACGAGGAAAACCAGTCTTAGAAAAAAAAATATACAAATCTTTGGAGCCTCCATTGACTTCTATTGGGAAGACGTGCTCGTGCACGCGAAACCCTCATTTCCCTAACGCACGCAAATAGCGTAGACTGAAAAACTCCAAATACCAGCGCTAGAAAATACATGCTTTTATGCGTTAGACCCAGCTATGATAAATAGATCAAGAAATGACTATTTCCCTATGGTGGATTTATGTTTTTTAATATTAAATATTCACCACACCATAAATATTTTTAACACTTTTAGATTACATCAACTACAAATCCCCATCACTAGTAACACATTATTATTTAAATAAAATTACATTTACAATTAAAATAAAATTCAATACACATTTCTGGATTCACAAACACTACACAATGGGAAACATCTCTCATTTACCTTTATTATTGCATTTCTGTTATTCAACTCATATGCTTGCAGCAACTGCATATCTACATAGGCTTAACACATGATCACTCATGGATGCACATACATTACTTTTAACATTCAATCATACATGTGCATTCAAATGATGGGGGAAAAACACATTACATTCTCTCGAGGAATCACAAAACACAACATATGGAATTTACTGTACTTTTAACATCATGATTCCATCACCAGAAACCATTAGGAATTAAGTACAACAAGAACATCATTACACCAGATTACAGATGTCACTTTATGGGAAGGAACAACAATGCCAGACCGCTATATAGAAGTCAGCATATGTGGGACACAATCACAATATATACGTACATGTACATAACAGGCATCACCCATCACGCAACCACAAAGCACACATTTAGATTTTATTCAGCACACAATAACAATGTAGCACAATACAACAACACAATGAGGATTTCACAACTACATAGGCAGGTTAATAATATCATGACGTCATTACAAGATTCAACCATACACATCACAGATTCACCACTGTACCGCCCCTTTAGGAACTTTAACACTCAATACTACAATACAACATATACGTAAAACACACTTTTGAACAGCATTATTATGGAGATTTCAATGGGACAATTAAGAAATATTGTCAGATCGCACATCAATTATATATATAATACTACAGATGACAGCCGGAAGTTATTCAGTATTCGTGCAATTTTTATGGGACGCATACAATATCGTCAGATCGAAAATCACTTATATATACAATACTACAGATGACAGCCGGAAGTTATTCAGTATTAGTGCGATTTGAAAGGGACGCGTACAATATTCACATCTCGGCAATCACTTATATATACAATACTACAGATGACAGCCGGAAGTTATTCAGTATTAGTGCGATTTGAAAGGGACGCGTACAATATTCACATCTCGGCAATCACTTATATATACAATACTACAGATGGCAGACGGGAATTTCGGAATTATTATTGCGATTTGAAAGGGACGCGTACAATATTGACAGCTCGGCAATCACTTATATATACAATACTACAGATGGCAGACGGGAATTTCGGAATTATTATTGCAATTTGAAAGGGACGCGTACAATATTGACAGCTCGGCAATCACTTATATATACAATACTACAGATGGCAGACGGGAATTTCTGAATTATTATTGCGATTTGAAAGGGACGCGTACAATATTGACAGCTCGGCAATCACTTATATATACAATACTACAGATGGCAGACGGGAATTTCGGAATTATTATTGCGATTTGAAAGGGACGCGTACAATATTGACAGCTCGGCAATCACTTATATATACAATACTACAGATGGCAGACGGGAAGTTCGGAATTATTATTGCGATTTGAAAGGGACGCGTACAATATTGACAGCTCGGCAATCACTTATATATACAATACTACAGATGGCAGACGGGAATTTCGGAATTATTATTGCGATTTGAAAGGGACGCGTACAATATTGACAGCTCGGCAATCACTTATATATACAATACTACAGATGGCAGACGGGAAGTTCGGAATTATTATTGCGATTTTAAAGGGACGCGTACAATATTGACAGCTCGGCAATCACTTATATATATAATACTACAGATGACAGACGGGAAGTTCTGAATTATTATTGCGATTTTAAAGGGACGCGTACAATATTGACAGCTCGGCAATCACTTATATATATAATACTACAGATGACAGACGGGAAGTTCTGAATTATTATTGCGATTTTAAAGGGACGCATACAATATTGACAGCTCGGCAATCACATATATACAATCCTACAGATGGCAGATGTTCCTTTATCATTTACAAACAATATTGCAGCAACATTGATCGATCACATTCGATGCACATTATACACAACTATGCACTTTCATTCATGTTAGCCTGGACGTGTGCTTGTTACTATAACATCGCGTTTAGGAAATATTGATTACGCATATGATCAAACATTACAAACATGCACTGTATGTGTGATATTTGACACTTTCACATTGAGAATCATTGTTTGAAACTAACATTTCAGCAAACAACAAATAAACGCCCACTGTGAAAGCATTCGCGCCGCTCACATACAAACAGGTGAATACAATCAGCAATCATTACAAACTCACTACCATTGGACTAATTGTACTATAAATCCCCCAAACAACATGGCCAATGCATCACTTGTGATCCACATCAGATCAAGTGCTTACCTTGTTACGCTGTTTTGAAAGATGGATGACGATGACATGGTAGACGCTGCTGGTGGTGCTATTGGCGAACTAGCTGTTGGTCGAATCAGGCAGCCTCGGCGGCTCAGACCGAGACGAAGGGGTCGTCTGGTTCGAGGTCCTCGTGTCTACAGGGTGAGACCCACCTTGGAAAACATGAGTGACTTTGAGGTTTTTGATAAGTATCGGCTCGATCGCGAACAGCTCATTGGCCTTTACGAGCTTCTTAAACCTCATTTGGAGCCACGTATACAAATAAGGACTGCTGTTCCCCCCATGAGTAAGATGCTAAGCTGTCTATACGTCCTGGCCTCCGGGAGTTTTCAATCCGGAGAACTGTACATGCATGGCCTGGCTCAAGGTACATTCTCTGTGGTGTTTGATAACTTTCTGGACGCCATGGTACGTATCAGTAAGCAATACATAGGATTCCCACAGAATGATGGTGATTGGAGGCGCCTGAAGCGGGAATTCTTTGATATTGCTCAATTGCCCAATGTCTTGGGAGCCATTGATTGTACCCACATTGCGCTGCGTGCTCCAATTGATGACTTGCCCTTCAGAAATCGCAAACATTTTCATAGCCTCAACGTGCAGTATGTTTGTGACGCACGGATGAGGATTATGCATGTGTATGCGAATTTTGGAGGTGCTTGTCATGATGCCCGCATCCTCTCTCTGTCGTCCCTGTGGAGACAGTTTGAGGAAAGACAAATGCCCCCTGGTTATCTCGTTGGTGAGTATTTGTGCACAACATGGTTAATTATTTTGACAATTGCCCCTGTATTTTTTAACTGTTAGCGTCATGTTCAGCTATAGGATTAAATTTAACCATTTGTTATTTACCGACGCTAATGTCTATTTTTATTGAAATGCAGATATGTAGCATGTCTTACCTTAAGTGTTCAGATAGAGAATGCAATGTAAACATGTAGTTAGCATTTTACACAAGGTTTGTTTTAGGAGAAATACGCATATGTAGCATGTCTTAGATGAAATGGCAAGATATTATCTCATGCAATTTAACCCTGTCATTGTCTTTTTCTGCTAATGTCTATTTTTATTGAAATGCAGATATGTAGCATGTCTTACCTTAAGTGTTCAGATAGAGAATGCAATGTAAACATGTAGTTAGCATTTTACACAAGGTTTGTTTTAGGAGAAATACGCATATGTAGCATGTCTTAGATGAAATGGCAAGATATTATCTCATGCAATTTAACCCTGTCATTGTCTTTTTCTGCTAATGTCTATTTTTATTGAAATGCAGATATGTAGCATGTCTTACCTTAAGTGTTCATATAGAGAATGCAATGTAAACATGTAGTTAGCATTTTACACAAGGTTTGGTTTAGGAGAAATACGCATATGTAGCATGTCTTAGATGAAATGGCAAGATATTATCTCATGCAATTTAACCCTGTCATTGTCTATTTCTGCTAATGTCTAGTTTTATTGAAATGCAGATATGTAGCATGTCTTACCTTAAGTGTTCATATAGAGAATGCAATGTAAACATGTAGTTAGCATTTTACACAAGGTTTGGTTTAGGAGAAATACGCATATGTAGCATGTCTTCGATGAAATGGCAAGATATTATCTCATGCAATTTAACCCTGTCATTGTCTATTTCTGCTAATGTCTAGTTTTATTGAAATGCAGATATGTAGCATGTCTTACCTTAAGTGTTCATATAGAGAATGCAATGTAAACATGTAGTTAGCATTTTACACAAGGTTTGGTTTAGGAGAAATACGCATATGTAGCATGTCTTCGATGAAATGGCTAGATACAGATTTATATATAATTTTTTTTATTTTTTTTATGTTTCTGACAACTTTTAATATGGATTATGGTTTTTAAAAAATATATTTATACAACAATATACTAGTTTAAGTATTCTGTTTGAATTATGTTCTGTTCTAAATTTATAGGTGATTCTGGGTACATGAGCCGGCCTTGGCTCATTACCCCCTTGCGTAGCCCAACTGATGTGTCTGAGGAGCGCTACAATAGGGCTCATAAGAGAACCAGGGCGGTGGTTGAAAGGATGTTCGGGCTCCTGAAGATGAGATTCAGGTGCCTGGACCGTTCTGGAGGAGCACTCCAGTACAACCCAAAGAAGGTGGCTAAGATCGTTGTAGCCTGTAGCGTCCTGCATAATATTGCACAGCGGGCTGGGATGCTGCAGGCCGTCCCGGTGGACAGAGACCTCCTCAGAGATGAGGAGGATGATCCTGTTCTAGAGGGGGAATTCCAGGACGAGGGACTTGATGTCAGAGCAGACGTCATCAACCGCCACTTTAGACGGTAAATAATAGAAGTTACACTGGAGTATTTTCAATAGATGTGAACTCTAGGGAAATGACAAGTAGAGAATTGTGCAAACATGTTAGTATTGATAAAATGTTATAATAATATTTATTTCTCATAATATAGGTGATGCTCTGGGCATTGGGTCCTATAGCGAGTCTTTGCCACCTGGTTTTTATAGAGGACATCAGATGGTAAGTAGAAATGTATGGACTGTTGCTGGCATGATTTGTACACAAATACATAATATGGCATAAATTTTTAAAAATATAACTTTGTTTACACATTACTTATGTACATAATCAGAAAGGGATACTCTAGAATGACTATGGTTCAATGTCACACAGAGGTTTGTTCTGCTCAATATGACTCATCTTCACACTTGATAGAAAATAACACAGGTTCATACACAGGCTTAGTAAGCTAGTGATAGATATTTATTATGAAATGGGGGGTGGGAGAGGGGTACAGAACTGATTCACACACTTGTATGAAATCTTTATATATAATTTCTTACATTAGGGAGATGACTTAATATAAAGACTGAAAGGGAACAATTTGAAGCCTGACAGTGAAGATTTCCAAGACTGACAGTGGGGAAAAAGCCAAGATTGAAATTGAAGTATACCAATGGGATCATGTCTGGCATATTTAAATTCTGCTGACCTTGAAAACCATACAAAGACATGTTCACATGGTAAGTGCAAACTATTTGATAGAATAAGGCTGTGGAGACATCCTATTGGAGACACTTAGATGATTTTCTATTTTGTAGATGGTATTTCCCAGTCCTCTATTTAATGAACTGATGAATAAGACACCTATTGAAGATCAACTGTTTACCCCTGAATTGACTTTCAAAGACCATGCATTGTCCAGGTTGGTGTACCAATGCATGCTAGTGAAGACTGTAGAATATTAGTAGCTTACATACATTAGTCATATTTAGTTCTTAATTAGATATTTAGGGATCACAATCAGACACTTAGATGATTTTACTTTTTTAGATGGTATTTCCCAGTCCTCTATTTAATGAACTGATGAATAAGACACCTATTGAAGATCAACTGTTTACCCCTGAATTGACATTCAAAGACCATGCATTGTCCAGGTTGGTGTACCAATGCATGCTAGTGAAGACTGTAGAATATTAGTAGCTTACATACATTAGTCATATTTAGTTCTTAATTAGATATTTAGGGATCACAATCAGAAAAAGGAATACATATTATAGTTGATATAGAGGTATTTGAATGGACATGAAATATTACATTTATGTTCAGCATACATATATTGTTTACATGTGATATACATTATTATGTATAAATTTAATTTTTGAAATTTAAATATTATTTTTAATCAACAATATAATGGTGTATGTATTTCATTAATTTAAAATGAATGTAATGATTATCTTTAAAAAATGTTGATCAAAGTTAGAGCATAGACACCATATGATTTTAAATGTATTTTATGAATATTTTACAACGTGTGTATTAACTTTGTTCCATTTTTATTATTTGTCATTTCAGATTGGCATCTGATGACTTCATGGAATATTTAATTATTTTCTATTAAATTTTTTTTTTTTTTTAGCAGATTCTAATATATATCAATATAATCTGTAAATAAATAAAACTTGGACTCCCATGACTGGTAGTTGGCTATTTGACAAGCACATGCATAAGAGAAAATAATGCATTAATAGTAGAAAATAAAATTCTTCAGAGAATATTAAAAGATATATTTTAACATTAATTGGGGAGTCATATTCTTCAATGCTTTTATATAGAAAAAGTATATATTAAAAATATTTAGGATATGTATTAATATTATGATTGTTTTAACATTTAATAAGGTGAAGTGGTTCAATTACATGAAAGTGACAGTGTTGTTGAATGTAAAAAGAATTGTATAAGATCATGTATCTTCCTTAGGTATCTCAAAACATTATTAGAAAATATTTTACAATTATTACATTTATAAATGGTAGGTCATTTAACTTTATAATTTTTAATAATTAGTTATTGGATGCCAGGTTAATCTATGTAATTTTCTAGTGGAGTCATTTAACTATACTTAGTAATATTATGTATTTATTACAATCTTACCTCTTGGGTTAGACATCAAATATCTATATAGAATGTAATTTCCCCTTTAGTTTATTTTGTCAATGTTAAATCAAAATACAATATGTTTGTGTCCTTAAAGGGGTCATTCAAAATGTATATTTTGTATACATTGTTACAAATATCATACAAGAATTTAAAAATATTTAGAATGTACTATAGAATTACATTCAGTCTTTAAATATACTTGTTAAAATAAAAATAAATGCACATATCTTAGTCAATGATATAAGGCATCTATATGCAAACAACAATCAGCATCAAAATAGCCTATGTAGAGATGTATTTAATCCACGAATATATATAATTACAATATAATGATTGAATAACAAAACATATTAAGTTGGTCAAATATAAGATTATGATACAAAATGCATACATAACATATAGCTTAATGTCCCTCTACGCTGAAGGCTAAAAAAGACCTCATTTAATAAATATATTTCAGTCAGTGTGTAAAACAATCTAGAAGTTAATCTAAATTTGCTTTACTCATATGTTAGACTCATTTAGCAAAAGGAAGGTGCCTAGGTTTATGATATATTAAGCATTATTGTGAAATGTTTATTTAAAGGGACATGAACTCAAAATATACTTAAAGGTAGCCATTTAAAAAAACAATGATTTATACATTCTGAATGAGTATTCTATTTTAATCAACTTTAAAACTTGTCTCATATTATGAATGCTCATTGTGATGTTGCTATCATTACTTTAGAAATAAGGCAGTAAATAGCTAATTTATTTGCTTCAGTACTCTGGACAGAACTTGATTGTTTGGAATAATTGATGCAACAATCGTCAAGGACAACCCAGGTTTTTATTAAACAATTGTCCGTAATATAAAATATCATTATTGATTTTCAAAGAAACATAACAAGATAACTTAACATTTGATAATCGTATTAAATAATAAAGTTGATTAACATTTCATGCTCAATCACCAATGGTAAATTTGTTTGGACAGTGTCCCTTTAAGAGCTTGAAATAGTGTATTTACTTCTCTTCCTATCTTGACATACTTTGCTTGAAAAGCATATCGAGATAGGCTCAGTAGATGAAGATTGGTGGATGCACAGAGATGCCTTATGTGATTGGCTCAACCATGTGCATTTAAATTTCTTATGTTGAGGATATATAAATACTAAGAGAAAATGATTTACATTTTAAAGTCTAAACAATCTTCTATCTCTACAGATCATTTGATACAATTGTTTGTAATGTCTCTTTAAAACTAAAGACGCCATTGCACAATAACATATATGAGCACTTCAGAGAAATACAAGCTCGAGGTTTATTTGCGAATAACAAAGCTGTAGTTTAACATTTATAAACAGATTATCAAAGTTACTGACATTCTTCCCGGAATTTTAACATTAATAAATATTGCGTGGGAAACGCATCTTCAAACACCAGATTAGCATATTTAAACATTAGTGTAATGTCACGCAATAGCACACAATCAATGTGCATTATAAATACATTTAATAGAGCAATGTCAATACTTCACAATCAATTTATTTAAAGAACAATAAAGACATACAATATTAAATGTGTATTTGTATTAAAGAAACAGACCGTTATTAAACCGAGAAATGTCTACAACATTAATAATGTGACAGGATTAGATTTTAAAGAGTATTTAATCATTAATATTTCACGGATCACGGATATTAAATCTGCGTCACACATATCCGCATGACAGGCCCATGAGTTACAAATAAGTCTACATGAAAAATGAAGTTACAGCACCACCAAGCGGTATGTGTAAGGAAGTTACTAAGATATGAAACATTAAGGAACGGCCAATCAGAGTTCATCACACAAACACAACTTGAGTCAGGATGGTCTCACAGACATTATAACAATATTTCAAACTTTTATCCAATCAGATGTACAGATAAATTGTCCCATGGTGCATCTCATGTTTACTTCACCATATAAAAGTCCATTACACGTTGCCATCTTTGTCAGTTCTCTAATGCCTGCAGGCAATATATATTATTATTATACAACCCAGCAGGCATGTCAGTTCCCAGGTTCACCAAGGAGGAGAGCGCTGCACTGGTCCACACCGTCAAGGACTTTTATCCCCAGCTGTTTGGGAACAAGAGGAGCTCGACAGATGCGCCTGTTAAGAAGGCCCTCTGGGAGTCTATCACCAATGCGGTTAGATTGGTGTGTGACGTCCAGAGGACCCAGGATCAGATCATGAGGAGATTCGGAGATATGAGGTTGCGTTTATCGAAAAAAGTCAACCTCATAAGGGACTGGGTACAAGCCCGTAAAAGAGGGGGCCAAAGAAAGGCCCCGCGGAAACTGTACCTACTCCCTTATGAGGTGACTTTATGCGAGCTCCTCAATCTCCGGGTCCCCAAAAGATTTAGATCCTCGCCATCCTCGGCCTCCTCTTCTTCCCTCCCAGCTGCGGGATCTGAAAGTCCTGACGCGGGGGACAGGGCAGATGCTTCTCCGTCCGGTGGCCTGGGAGGACCCGATAGAGAATCTGAACCAGGTAATTATCCAACTTCATATAATATTTATAATGTTAAAAATCCAAAATGTGTATTTAGTCAGATACTAAACCTATACAGATCTCACAACATACACTACATATGATGTTTAGATATCTGATTTTACATTAGTGATACATGAAATTGGAATGATGTTTCTTGCGCTCTACAGAATATGCGTCACAGAGCGGAAATCTAATTTCGCATCCACGTTAACATGGGTTTGCGGAAAGTGGCATTGCTTTATACATGTTGGTCAAATGACGGATGCGTAATTCCGCTTGGAATCATTGCGCAATGATCGCGAAAATGGCATTTCTCATCCACGTTAACATGGGTTTGCGGAAAGTGGCATTGCTTTATACATGTTGTTAAAAATTAAATGGAAAATCTTAGATTAGTGAAGAATACAGTATTCTTATTTTAAATATTATATCTAATAAAAAACGAATAATACTAATAAATTATAACATATGGCCATCAATTGATGATTATGTAATAACAAGCATATATTCTTAAAGATACAGTAAACAACACAACTGATTGAAAATAAGAGTCCAGGATATATTTATCATTCATTTAATTGCGGAAACTATTAACTCATGGGACTACCAAAGGATTAATATTTTTCTATTGATTTGTTATTAATGTAAATATTTTAAACATGGCATGATTAGTATTAATGATATGCAATCCTCATTTAATATATTACAGATATGGATGTGGCTGCTGGATCCTCAAGCCAGGGCTTGTCACAGTATGGTATGTCTCATTTTAATTGACATTTGTCTTAGAAACATGGAATGAACATTACATACTAAATACACATTGTTCTATATTTATATGTAATGTCTATTTAATAGATGAAAATTATATAATTATTCGGATATACTTAAATAACATATTTGATTTTAATTGCATGCTCAATACCATTCATTACATCAACATATGGAGTAGATAATTCATTAACAAACAACAACATTGTGGAATCTATTTAATTTTAGATTAAAGGGATACTGAACTACAATTATTAATATTGTCTTTCACATACAGTATGCAATATTAATAAACATAAAATATAATACTATCATCATATGTGACATATTCTATTGCTAAATGTATTTTAAAATAAAGAAAGTACGTTTATGTGCATCTAAATATTTGTTGACCAACCTGGGTTTATATTGATGATTGGTGGATACCTTCAACAAACAATATTTATTGAATCCAATATTCCTTATCTGCCTTTAAGATTAATATCGAACAACATTCGAATTATAATAGGAGTCAATGTTAAATCATTTTTTACAGTTTGAACATAGAAATCAATTATTTAAATTAATCATGTCAGTGTCCCTTTAAGACAAAATAGATTCATTCATCATTACATTATTTTTATTAAAAACTATTGATATATAAATCTAATTATCTGTTGGAGTTACTTTATATATATCTGCATACTCTAACAGCACCATGATTACATATTTGTAATAATAAAGTTTGTTATGTATTGTGATAAATATGTGTTGTGTCCTAAACAAGATTACTGTACATTGAAAAAATGGCTCGATGTGACACATGTTTGTTTAGATTTGTCAACAGATGCTCCTCAATATGTGGTTTGTGTGTATTCTTGTAACTTCTTAAGGACATATGACGGAATTATTCCGTCATAAAACAATTGAGCTAAGTGAAAGCTGTGTCCTTAAAGGGTTAAGAACATTGATCATTGGGTATATTTAGATATGCAATAGCAGCATCTGAGATGAATTTGATGTCTAATGTAGTCTGACATTAAACATATGTTGAATACAGATATGTTTACAGAATCCCCTTGATTCAATCAAGCATTTTCTGGTGTAATGACTGCTCTATTCTTCACATTTTAAAGTTGATTAATGTTAAAATTCTAGACAGATGTGATTTAGTGATATCCAAAATGTGTTTAATAATATATATCTATATCATTCATAGAGAGAGTTGGTGTGGGGAGCCCACAGGAATCCAGCAGTGACATAGAGCCGCCTTTGCGGTCTCCTGGTAAGTCCATTGACTCATTTATATGTAATTGAAGGTGTATTGCTAATCAATATTATGATCATGATTCCGATGAAGCATAACATTATAAAAAATCATAGAATTTATCTTCTGATTATATATTTATTTTTTATATTGAGCGATTAATAATTTCTACTTTATTATTCTACACATTTGTTATTCATAAGATGTCTAACATATGTTTTTTTAAATTTTTTTTTTTTTAACAACAGTCATCAAGTGATACACACATGAGAAATCTTAAATGTTCTATGTACTATGCTTTTATGAATTTAACATTAAGACAAACAATACATTAATATTCTGATTTATTGACAATAACAAATCTATTGTCATTTGTATGCTCCATCAAAATGATGTAAATCATAACTTTGTGTGTGTATATCTTTAATGCAACATTGATGTGCGTATTTGAGCAACAGTAACATATGTTATAATATCTGATCTTAAGGTGTACACAACATGTTATGTTTTACAGAGATTGATGTCACATGTGGGATGGAGGAGGAAGAGGCTGCCTTGGAGTCTGATGGTATGTGAAATATATCTATCATGTTTCCAACATGTTTCTTTTTTTGAAATCATTTTATTGAAGACATTCAAAGTCTACAGCTTTTTCCCTTTAAAAAGGAATATTATTTGTCTGTTCAAATACACTACTGCCCCCTTTCTATATCAGGCAGCATGAAAATCTGCTTGTATATATTTTTTTAAGAATATATAATTCATGCCATCATTATGTCACATGCATATTCCATGCCAAAACACAATAATAAGTTTCACATTGTACAGACAGTCATTGAGATTCATCTGAGTGCCTATATAGATACCATATCCTCATTTCAGAATAGTTTACAGATTCAAACACACTTCGAGGTATATTGAAAACATAATCAATTTTAAATGCGTTGATTTGATGTCAGGATGTATGAGATGTTAATATATTTCTTTTACATTTTCAGATGGATCCACCACTTCTGGTCATCTGGATTCCGCCCCTGCCCAGTCACAGACCCCTCCCCGTGCACACACCCCTGACCATGGCCACACCTCTGCACACACCCAGAGCCCTTCCCATCACCAAACCCATGACCATGCCCCGACCACTGCCAGCCCTTCCCATATTTCATATCCTGTCCCTCCCAAAAAACGCCCATACACCCCCCTTCGCCGCTCTCCCCGTATTCTGGCCCGTACAGCTGCCCAGACCCAAACTCCCCACTCCCCAGCTGTACGGCCTACCCTGGAGCAGCAGCTCACCACTCCCCAAGCCATTCCCATCCCTCCCCGAGCCAATCCCATCCCTCCCCCCTGTTTAAACCTTCATTGTCCTGGGTGTCAGATTGTCCTTCCCAGGCACAGCTGTAAGTATCATTCTAAATACACTTTATAAGATACTTAAAGGTACAGTGAAGTTAAATTGGTTAAATTGTGATTCAAATCCAGCATGCAATGTTAAGCCAATGTATAATAGAATACTCTTATGAATTATTCGTCATTCTCTTGATATATTTATTGAAAACAACTTATTCCTATAATTAGTTTAAACAATAAAATAAATGTGGCCATCATTTCTTTATTGTTGGATGAATGTATCCATCAACCAGCATGCACAAACAAGGTTCATCAACAAATATTGGCTTTCATAAAAACCAACATTCTTGCATTCAAAATATAGCTTGACAATTAAAACATATAATGAATATGTGTAATTTCTAAAGATTTGTCATGTCATGCTCTATCTGAATCAGTCCATTAAATATTTAGGTTCAGTGTCCCTTTAATTGGATATCACTACATATACCAAACACCACTACTTGGATCCAAAATTTTATGTCCAAATGTGGATACATTATCTCTTGTCTAACCCAGTGGGAATGTAATTTCTTCTGGTTGCTATGTTTACACAGCTTGTCCTCAATGCCAAAATGTTTAAGGATAGGTGTGCCTACCACAGTCTAAATTGAATTTTTAAATTGCTGATGTAAGTACAATGTAAATCCTTTAACAAGATTTGATACACTCAAGCTGTATAAGTGGATCATCTAAAACCAATTAAAGGGTTCAACATGTTTGAGTAACATGAGCCTTTAATGATTTCTGTCTGTCTGAATAACCTAATTCATGTGTAAAGAATATATGAAAAATAATTGATGTAAATAATTATTTGTCTTTATGATGACAATGTATGTATTAAAATCTTTTATTCTGTTGTGTAATTATCCTTAATATTAATTTTTATTTTATTTTAGGCTGTGACTCAGCATGGCTCATGCTAGAAGGGATAGCAAGAGTAGAGCAGGCCGTGTTGAGGAACGCAGCTGTCCTGAGAGGGATGAACGACACCATGCAGGCCCAGCTCCGGGTTCAGGACTTGACTCTGCGTGAAATTATGCAATTACGTTCAAGGCCTGAATCTGGAGCTGGACATGCACAGGACAATGAAGAGGATGACCAGTAAGTGGAGGATCTGGATATGCTCCATGGTGGCAGATAATAATCCTCTGTCCACATGTTGAATTTGTATTTATATTGTTGCCATTTGGCCTTTTTATCAGTTTTTTGTTGTGCCTGTTGCACTCTTTTACCTTGTCATGTGTCTCCAATGAGGCTATGCTGGCCCTTGGCAACTCTCTTCATGGACTGTGATGCACTGTGTTACCTTGCCATGTGTCTCCAATGGGGCTATGCTGGCCCTTGGCAACTCTCTTCATGGACTGTGATGCACTGTGTTACCTTGCCATGTGTCTCCAATGGGGCTATGCTGGCCCTTGGCAACTCTCTTCATGGACTGTGATGCACTGTGTTACCTTGTCATGTGTCTCCAATGAGGCTATGCTGGCCCTTGGCAACTCTCTTCATGGACTGTGATGCACTGTGTTACCTTGCCATGTGTCTCCAATGGGGCTATGCTGGCCCTTGGCAACTCTCTTCATGGACTGTGATGCACTGTGTTACCTTGTCATGTGTCTCCAATGAGGCTATGCTGGCCCTTGGCAACTCTCTTCATGGACTGTGATGCACTGTGTTACCTTGCCATGTGTCTCCAATGGGGCTATGCTGGCCCTTGGCAACTCTCTTCATGGACTGTGATGCACTGTGTTACCTTGCCATGTGTCTCCAATGGGGCTATGCTGGCCCTTGGCAACTCTCTTCATGGACTGTGATGCACTGTGTTACCTTGTCATGTGTCTCCAATGAGGCTATGCTGGCCCTTGGCAACTCTCTTCATGGACTGTGATGCACTGTGTTACCTTGTCATATGGCTCATATATTCCTTATTTTTACAAGATTATTTATAAACGTTGTGTATGTTTTCTTACATACTAATAAAATAAATTTTATTTCACAAATCTTTGTCCTCATTCTTCCTGTTATTTTTTGCAAGCTCTAGTTTATGTTGTTTATCCTTAAAGGGACCTAACAAATCTATTTGTTATAATGAAATCATATATGTAAGACAATAGTAAATGACTTTAAGATTAACATCTCCAATGTAATCTTATTATTTGTGTTTATATTATTTTCTCTTAGCTCTATCATTGCCTGATTATGATTAGCAGAGTAATTTCTTTATATATGTATATATATTTTTGTATTTGTGTATATATGTATATTTAAATGTTCATATCCATGTGTGTATTTATAAACTCTGCATGAATTGATGCACCTTTACCAAATGATCTGAGTATTGATACAATGATATAATCCCTGTAAAGTGTTCATTTTATTTAAATAGTATTGACTATGTGTATGCTCTTTTTAAAAACAAAATAATGTCCCTTTAAGTGATGTTGATCACTATTGTAAATGAATGTATTTCCATTTGTAAAGCGTTTTTGTCCTTTTTACAAGAACAAGGACATATAGTTTTATTAATAAACAATCTTATTGTAATGTTGACAGCACCTGTATTTCATTTTCAAATCTATATTATTGTCAAAGTGTAACCAAATCAATCTCTGTGTGTAATACAAATAATGTAGATGATGAATATTAGTTAACTAATATGTTAACAAAATACATCTCCTCCCATATATGGCTATAGGTAGGCTGACCATAATTAAACTTGAATAAATGACACGTTTAATCAATACATGTATAACTATTGTTATTCAACAACAATCCAAAGATATCTTAAAACATCAATGGCATATGTATTTCTCATGTGTATCTTTTAAATGTTAAAGATATACACCATAGCTATAGTTCAAGGGACAGTCAAGTCCGAAAAGATGATTCATAATTTGGTGACATTCCTAGATAGCAATCTACACACATACTAGTTCCTAAAATATAAATACGTTTCTTAATGATATGCCAAGATGTCACTGAGTCCTTGTATTGTCTGCGGTTTTTCAGCGATCTCGGATGCGCCATGTTGCTTAAGACGTCACCTGCCAGGCTGTCCAATGATTCCTTGTATTGACTGACGTTCTTACGTGATCAGGAATATGCCTTTTATTGGATTGCGTTTTGACGCGATCAAGGATGCGCCTTTTTTTTTTGGGCGTTCTTACGTGATCAATAATGTGCCTTTCATTGGATGGCGTTCTTACGTGATCAAGGAAGCGCCATGTTAAGACGGCACATGTAAAGTTAAAAAAACGTGTGATTGGATTGCGTAGTCCCGCAATATTTGTGCACGTTAAAAACGTTTGTGACTGCATGCAATTTTAAAAAGCTTGCGAATATGTATTATTTGCATCATGTTACATTGTTGACCCGTAGCTGATAAAGACCAACACATTCTCTTTTGCTGGATGTCTGGTTGAATCAACGAACGAAAGCAAAATGTTTTCATGCATAGGATATTTCTAGGCAAGTGCAAATCTCTACAGTCCATGTTTAATATGTTTGTCAACAATGTTCCTTTTTCTTAAAAATTAATGTTGTGTTTAATGTTGAACATATCTAATTAATAAATATGCGCTATTGTGTTTGAATAAAGTAATCAATATGCATTTATCATATGCTAAATATATGATGCCGACTTCTTCTAAATGTAATTTCGTTGTATATTTTATGAAAGGTTCATTAGACACTCACATTATAAATAAAAATATTTGATTTTGTCTCTAGTTAGATAGTCCATTGTTTAACCAATAGGTTTATTTTGTCTTGTGTTGTAAGAAAATGTAAGTAATTTTCTTACTCCTCGCAAAGCCAATGAGTTTCATGTGAGTACCATCTCCAGCTTTGTCCAGTTTGTGTAAAGGTTCTTTTCATATGTTAATGATGGGGTATTGTGTTTTACGGTTGTAATGGTGGTTCATCTATATTTAAAATATAGCTAACCCTATTTTATTTGCAAGTGTTTGAAGCTTTTTAATATTGCTATCAGTATATGTTAATCTTGTTGTTTGTAGTAGTGTCTATTACATACAGTTATGTAAAAAATATAGGATACTGTCCCTTGAATGCAAATGTTGTTTTTTTGTATCATGTATGAGATCCACATAGTTTAATCTTCAAATATATTTTTGTTTGCATATTTCACCCCCCCACTCCTAAAAGGACTTTAAACCATATTCATTGTTAAAATAAAAATAGTTACAATAAAATATTAACACAATAATGTCTCTTAAAGAAAATAGACTTTATTTAACACGTCAATATAAATGTGATTTTCAAATATTTTTTTTGACAAAGTACATGTAGATATAGCAACAAGCTTAAAATGTGTTAGCATATGTAATGTTGTTAAAGGGACAGTTTCGAAAAAAAATTTTTTTACATTATTCGAAAAGTCAATTCTGTAATAACAAGGATATCAAATGTTTCTCAACAATTGAACATTTGCTATCTAAATTTGCTATCTAAACCTATGAGGTTGGTGTGCTCATTTCTTAAATCTTGAAGAGTGCTTGTAATCATTATACAATTTGAGCACTAGAGGGCATTTGGATAGCATTTGTATATGTAAAATCTTGTGCTCATACAGCATATTATTGACCATGTATTGATCATTGATATCTAAAATGTTGTTATGTCAGAACAACAAATAAGTGGTCATTTTTCATAGTCATAGATACAAGGGTAAGCACATAAGTCACACATGTATTTCTCCATGTTTTGTTGTTTCAAACTTTATAATGCGTAATACAGTGTTTTCTTTGTAATCAATAATTTTCTGACTGTCCCTTTAAGCTGTGTTATTGGCATTCAAACAGTAATATGCCATCATGGATAATTGTTATGGTAATTTAGTTAGCGATTCGGGAAACAGTTTGGACATCACATCACAGAAACCAATCAATATCATGAACAAGGATAGGTATGTGATGATGTGGTTTTCACACACTTATAACCCACACTCTGCAAAGAATCTTCCTCCATGGACCCGGTCCCATAGAAGTCGATTATATACAGAGTGTGGTCCACAAGTGTATGAAAACCACATCATCACATACCTATCCATTACCCAAAAAAAAAAATTTAAGATGGAAAAAAATACTTACTTCCTCTTCCTTCCCCTCTTCCCACGGGGCTGAGGCTCTGGGAGAGGCAACTGCCGACTCCGAAGAGTCCTCCTTGGAGCTGTTGTGGGAGGAGTGGAAGGAAGAGTACTGGGACGACCAAGGTGAGGAGTAGATGGCTGAGGAGGAGGAGGAGAAGATGGCTGAGGAGGAGGAGGAGAAGATGGCTGAGGAGGAGGAGGAGTAGATGGCTGAGGAGGAGGATGAGATGGGCCGGCAGGAGGAGATGGCCCAGCAGCAAGAGGCCCAGCAACAAGAGGCCCAGCAACAGGAGGTAGACCAGCATGCGCCTCCCGGAAAAATGTGAACATTTCCTGATGAAGATTGAACATTCTTGTTTGTCCTTCTTGTATTGTATTCAGTATACTGATTATTTCGTTTTGGCCTTGAATTATTTGATTCTGCCCATCAAGTATTCTGCGTCGTCCTTCTATGTTTTCTATCCGGGAGGTACGCATCTGGTCTATGTACTCCAGTAGAACCCGCACCTCCGCTATTTCTTCTTGTTGTGCCTGTTGAACCCGTGCACGGCGGGGTGCCCGTGCACGGCGGAGTGCGGGTCTTTGAGGGACCTCGGGTTCCGCGGGTTCAGCGGGATCCTCCTGTGCTTCCGGGGCCTCTTGATCATCTCCCGTGCGCTGTTCGTCACGGGGGGCCTCTTCCCTCCGAAGTGGGAATTCCTCACCACCACTCTCATCCCGGGGAGATGCAGGAGGCTGTGCTGCCTCGTCCCCAGACTCTGTATATTAAAAAAAAAAGAAAAAAAGAAATGTATATATTAGCATATTTGCAAATAAAGGTTTAAATGACTTAGCTTACGATACAATTACAAATGCAGAATCATTAATCCACTTTGAAATCTAACAAACAATCAATTCTATTTCCGCTTTTTCTAAACAGTGTTTGTGATATCTGGTCAATGTGAATGTTTTTGCGTTTGTTTTCAGTCTGTTTAAATGCACACCTAACCTATAGCCTAGATACTGATGTAACCGCTAAGTAATAGAATGCGTGTAAACAGCGTAATAGCATTAATCGGATCCTTAACACATGAAACCCAATGTTTTATCTTTCATGATTTATAAGCATACATTTAGTATCAACTTTCGAATGTACTTTTGTTATCTAATTAGCTTCATTCTCTGGATATTCTTTGCTGAAAAGCATATCTAAATATGTTTATAAGATTCTGATTGTTAGCTGAATATAGCTGCCTCCTGTGATTGTTTCACCGTGTGCATGGCTATTTCTTCATTAAAATATATCTCAAGAATGAATCAAATTATGTAATACAAGTACATTTGAATGTTTTGTCAAATTGTATTCGCTACCTCAATCATGAAAGTAAATGTTTGCGTATAGTGTCCATTGAAATACATTCGTATGTGAAATTATTGTTCAATGAGCTTACCGTCAGATGAGAGTGGCAGGTTCCCGGTATCGATTCCTCCGATACCGACTACTTCCACCTCGGAGATGCTGGGCCGCAACATTTCCTCCCATCTGCAGTACTCCATTTCAAGGGCAGGGCCGCCACCGGTCCCTGCGGCATGTCGGGCCTCCAGGCTTAACTTTTTTTTAAGTTCAAGTTTACAGTCCCGGTACCGATGTTTGATGGAATCCATATCCCGGTTCCGGCCACCCACTGCATTGACTGCATTCCGAATCTCGTTCCAGAGCCTCCTCCTGTCAGTCGGGGTAGTCTTCTGGTGCTGCAGCATCCTATACCTGGCCATATAGGCCTCTACGAGGGCCTCCTTCTCCTCCATCGTAAACCTCGCCTCCCTAGTCGCCTTGGCCTTCCCCTGTGACGATGCCCTCTGTTTCCCGGACTGTGAAGCCCTACTCTGACCGCCACTGGGCCCAGCCACTTGGTCATCTTGAACCAAGTGGCTGGGTCCACCCACCGCTTCCACCCCCGCTTCCTGCCCCCCTTCCTGCCCCCCTTCCTGCCCTGTTCCTCTCCCCCTCCCTCTACCTGTCCCCTGCCTGGCCTCCATCTCCTCCCTAAACTAAACCCCAAATAATCAAAAAAAAGTGAGTGTGATGAAATGAAAGGGGGTCAAAATAAAGAACTAAAAAGACAAAAAAGGTGCTTAAAGTGTGAGGGATGTAAAAAAAAAAAAAGAGGGTAAGGAGTATTTAAATAAACGAAAAGAATAAGACTAAAGGAGGATATGTAAACTAAATGTAACTAGGGGATGGGTATGGGATGGGTATGGGGTATGGGATAAGAGTAAATGGGATGAAAGGGAATGGGACTACAAGGAATGGGGTATGGAGTGTAGTATGAGGGGGTAGGGGGTATGGAGTGTATGTAGTGTTATTGATAAGTGTATGTATGTATTGAATGTGTTTGCGTGTAAATGTGTTAAGTGTACAGATAAATCACTCGCTCGCTAACTAACACTACTTCTAATTCTCAATAACAAACACTCCCACTAACGCTCACTAACTACCACTAACTGACGCTCACACTAACAACTATCACTAATAACTCCCACTAACTCACTCACGCTCCCACTAACAGACTCTCTCCCACTCCCGCTAACTCCCACTAACTCACTCACTCTCTCACGCTAACACTACCAACTGACTATCTCACGCTAACACTACCAACTGACTATCTCACGCTAACACTACCAACTGACTCTCTCACGCTAACACTACCAACTGACTCTCTCACACTAACACTAACTCACTCTCAAAAATTCGCAAAATCTCTATTCTTAAATCTCCAAAGACCCACCAGCAACACAGTCAAAGAAGCCCTGCTTGAGTGGTGCTTATATACCCTGTGTAAATGTTTAATGATGTCCCAATTTCCATTGTAATTAGTGTTCAGGTGTGCTTTATTAGCAATTAATATTATTGCAATGTGTATTAGGTGTGTTAATTTGCGCATGCTCATTTTGAGTTGGTATTTGTGGAATGTGTAGAATGCGATGATGTCATAGTGGTCGTTTTCTCTAACATTGTCCAATAGTATTCTTTTTAAATGTGAATTTGCGATGGTGTGTTCTTCGTGAAGTGTTGTATATGTATGTTTTTCATAATATATAATGATATTGAATGCGATTTTTTTTTTAGTGTATGTATATATTTTTTAATCCTTGTTGTTATTGTGCGATTTTCCGCATCTTAAAGTATATGCGTATTCCCCGTATAAATAGTATTAAAACTTCCCCCGCTTGTGAATGTGTAATGCTTGTGTGCTTTGTTGATTGATTGATGTTGTGACATTTGCGGCGTGTTATTGTTGTGCATGATGTGGTATGCGTCATATGACCGAGCTGTGCGTATTCTCGCGAGATCGAGTGTTAGGTAAAAAAAGCTATTTTTTGCCTTTCCCATTGATCTCTATGGGAGACTGTCTAACGCGGGCAGGATTACGCGTGTGACATACACGCGTTAGGAGCATCGTTAGATGGTCTTATATTAACTCTAAATACCGGAGTCAAACAATGACGTGCGTTAGACATAAAACACGCGTGGCGTTAACAGCCCATCTACCGCCGAACTCTAAATCTAGCCGTAAATTTCTAAAACAAAAATATTTTGATATAAATGATAAGGTGGGAACATCTCTGGCAAGAGCTCTCAGGCGTAAACAACTAGGGTCACACATATATCACATCAGAGACGCCAATGGGCACATTCACAAAGATAGCAAGAACATTGCAGAGACATTGAGGAGATATTATGAGAATCTATATGACATTGAAAACCTGAGCACACAGTCAGACATAGAAAAGTTTTTATCTGGAATACACCTTCCCACTCTCGAACTAGAAGAATCTGAATCATTAGAATTACCAATTACTACGGAGGAGGTAAAACAAGCGATTAAAAGCATGCCAAATGGAAAAAGCCCGGGCCCAGATGGCTTGGGGATAAAATACTATAAAACATACTTACATCATGTTCTTTCCCCACTCACCTCACTTTTTAACTCATTACTAACAGAAGGAGGCTTTTCAGGACATATGCTCATGGCACACATCACGGTACTCCCTAAGCCAGGCAAAACACCAAACAGACCCGAAAATTTCCGCCCTATTTCACTTCTCAATTCGGACATAAAGATCTATGCAAAGATCCTGGCCACGAGAATTAACAAATTTCTACCCAAATTAGTACACCCTGATCAGGTGGGATTCGTGCCGGGAAGAGAGGCTAAGGACAATACTCTAAAAATCTTGCAATTGACCACACATGCCCAACAACAAGAAGTGCCAGTGGTCCTTGTGTCCACAGACGCTGAAAAAGCTTTTGACAGGGTCCACTGGCAGTTCCTCAGAGCAACACTTAGACACATGGGATTCAGTGACACCTTTATACACCAAATTTTTGCGTTATATGAAGCACCTATGGCTCAGGTCAAGGTGAATAATCTCATGTCAGATAAATTCATAATTCGCAATGGAACCCGTCAGGGCTGCCCCCTATCCCCAGTCTTATTTGCCCTTTCAGTAGAAGTGCTCGCCCAAAAATTGCGGGAGTGCACGCAAGTTACAGGTCTTAAAGTGGGTGACACAGACCATAAGGTAGCCCTATACGCTGACGACATTATGCTCATCCTCACCAACATAGACACCGCATTGCCTGAAGCCCTAAATATATTTGAAGAGTATGGGAAGATATCTAACTTCCACTTGAACCTTAACAAATCTGAAATACTCAACATTACTTACGACCCAGAAATACTAAATAAGCTGCTATGTAACTGCCCCCTTAGAAGACAACAGGTAAAAATGAAATACCTGGGAATCTACATATCCCCAGACCCACAGATAATATTTCAAAGTAATTATAAATCACTCGAGAGTGCCATCGTGGCAGATCTCTCTAGCTGGAAAAATAAAAAAATATCCTGGCTAGGCCAGATTAATGTCATAAAAATGAACATCCTGCCTAGAATCCTATACGTACTGCAGACCACTCCTGTGCCACTCCCCCTAGGCTTCCTAGACAAACTTCAGGTGCATATTGAAAGATACATCTGGGGAGAGATCAGACCCAGAATAGCAAAACACACAATGTACTACCCAAGGGATAGGGGAGGACTTGGAGTACCCAACCTGACTGTATACAAGCAGGCTATCAACCTGCAACGGCTCCTTGAGTGGTGCCAAAATGACACACAGAAGTGCTGGGTGCAACTGGACTGTGACATTATGGAAACCGATAATGCAGGCATGTCAGCTTGGCTGAGTGCGAGCAATAGACACAAAGCAGTGACAGAATACCCACTATTGTCTGCATTTTACAACACATGGGATAAACTACTTAACACCTCAACGAACATATCTTCTATACATTCCCCCCTGACTCCTATTTGCAGCAACCCGGAATTACCATGGAAGCTCAGGCAACCATGCAGGGAGAGAGGGACGCCAATAAGAGGGAGGTCATTCTTGACCATCCTCTCGGGCAAAAAGCTTAAACCATTGACAGAAATATGGGAAACACTTGAGGATAGAGGTATGAACTGGTATTCACATGCTCAATTGTCTCATTTTCTTAACACACACCAACACAGGGAACAATTCACCAGACAACTGACAACATTCGAAACATTGTGCTCACGGGACAACCCCACTAGACATGCCATATCCCTTCTCTACAGAACACTCCTCACTCCAGACAAACACACGCTCCCCTCATACACCAAGTCGTGGGAGAGGGAGCTAAACATTGAAATTACACCCCAAGAGTGGTGGAGGGTATTTGAAGACACAAAAAAGGCCTCAATTTCAGCTAGGATACAGGAGTCTAGCTATAAGTTTCTCTCGAGGTGGTATCTTACACCCAGCAGGCTACAACACATATACAAAACAGTGAATGGGAAGTGCTGGAGAGGCTGTGGGGAGGAGGGCACACCGACACACATTTGGTGGAGTTGCCCTGACCTGGACACCTATTGGGTAGAGATTCTCACACACATCTCCAGAGCAGTGGGGAAGACAATTCCAAACGACCCTAAAATACTCCTTTATCTCTCCCTCCCTAGAATTGAGAACAAGGCGCTAAGAGCCTTACTGTTGGTCATGCTCAACAGCGCAAAACTACTCATACCACAAAAATGGAAAACAAGGGCTGTTCCAAACATAACAGAGTGGAAAAAACAAGTAGATACTCTGATACAACTAGAGAGGTATCACCACATGCAGAGGGGGACCATAGATATCCATGAATACATGTTGCTGGAATGGACACAATATAGGGAACAAATCAAATAGAGCAGAAACCTTACCAAGATGAGAAATCGTCTGCCAAAACACAACACCACCTGAGCTTTTAGTAAACCTTTATATAACTTTAACTCTGAAAGACACAAGTGTTAGATACAGGCATACTCTCAAGCCAACTAGACTAACATTGTTGTATTCCAACTGTACAAGATGGATATGGCTTTAGCATTTGTTCTTAATGAGATTGATTAATGTTGACAACATCAGTTAGTTATTATCTTCACTTCTACAAATATCCTGTGGACATTACTACTGAGTTTCAGATATGTTTTAAAAATTATACAGAAGCATAAAAAGAAAAAGAGGACTGAATGTACAATCTTTATTATACTGCATTTTACTATTGTAACAACTATTTGCCTTTTTTTTGAAATGCTGTGAAATGTATGATTAATACTTTGTCTTCAATAAAAATATTTAAAAAAAAAGAGAATCAATAATAGTTTTCTATGTTTTAAATTAAAATCCACATAATGAGTGTTACAAATATAAACTTCAGACTAAAACTTTACATCAATTTTTAAGAAGCAGAGCACAGTTTTATAATTAAACAAAACAAAACCACAAACTGTTTGAAAAGTGGTAGAACTAGAAAGAGTTAGACTATCACTGTTAATAACATTCTGTTATTCACTCTTTCAGAAACTTTGCATTGAAATGCAAAAATCTCAACATGTCCACATGCTTCAGGCTAAGGCTGGTTCTCTGTTTGCAGCTATATTTCCTGCAGCAGAGAAAAGGCTGTTGAGGTGTGCAAGTAGGGTTTTGCCAACTTCACCAAAGTGGGATATTTATCTTTGTTAGCTCTTCACCAATGCTAAGTGTTTTCTACCTAGGCAAGGGACCTCTCAATAAAGTAACCCTTGACTTCATTCTAACATAAAAATATCTTGAATATCTATATGCAATGGTAAATAACCAGCTATAAGGTAGGGGGAAATATCTAGTCCGCTCTAAAAATAATGAATATATACTTATAAAGGTTGAATCTACCACAATTTATTAAAAATATAAAAAAACAATAAAAAACTAAATCAAAAGCGCTAAGGACTGTATATCAATAACAGGACAAAGCCTTACACATTTATTTATACAGTATGTATAATCAGCAATAGCAAGCAATACGCTAATAATTGTGCAAACAGATAATAGTGCACATCAATTTAAATAACTCCCATCAATCTAGGGGCAAGGTGTAAACAACAAGCTTGGCACTATATCATGAAAAGCATAGTTCCAAATCACTAAATAACAATCCAAATGATGACTATTATATCTGGGTTGCACATAAGCCAGGGGTAGTTGTAAACGTATACTGTCTTCAAAAAGTGAAAAGTAGATGTCTGTAGACGTCCTTTAGGCTAAGGACATAACCATAAAACACAATACCAAGTGCAGGAGTTCATTGGAGTGAAGAAGCTGGTGTTGTGCACAGACCAACTAATTGCAAACTAACTAATCGATTAATCGATTATGAGATTCGTTGACAACTATTTTCATAATCGATTATTATCGATTATGACGATTAATTGTTGCAGCTCTAATTTTAATTATACTGTGGTAGGCACACCTATCCTTAAACATTTTGGCGTTGAGGACAAGCTGTGTAAACATAGCAACCTGAAGAAATTACATTCCCACTGGGTTAGATAAGAGATAATGTATCAACATTTGTACATAAATTGTTGGATCCAAGTAGTGGTGATTGGTATATGTAGTGATATCAAATTAAAGGGACACTGAACCTAAATATTCAATTGACTGATTCAGATAGAGTATGACATTACAAATATTAAAAAATTACACATATTCTTTAAATGTTAGAATTCTCTAGCTAGATTTTGAATGCAAGAATGTAGGTTTATAGGGCAGGCCATATTTGTTTATCAACTTTGGTTGTCCCTGCTGGTTGATGGATACATTCATCCAACAATAAAGAAATGATGTCCACAATTATTTTCTATTTAAAATTAATTCTAGGCATTTCTTTGTTTCAATAAAGATAGCAAGCGAATGAAGAATAATTCATAAGAGTAGTAAATTATAAATTTGATTAACATTGCATGCTCTATTTGAATCACAATAGAAAAAATTTGCCTTCATTGTACCTTTAAGTATCTTATAATGTGGATTTTGAATGATACTTACAGCTGTGCCTGAGAAGGACAATCCGACACCCAGGACAATGAAGGTTGAGACAGGGGGGAGGGATGGGATTGGGTTGGGGAGGGATGGGATTGGGTTGGGGAGGGATGAGCTGCTGCTCCGGGGTAGGCCGTACAGCTGGGGAGTGGTGAGTTGGGGTCTGGGCAGCTGGGGTAGCTGTACAGCCCATAATACGGGGAGAGCGGCGAAGGGGGGTGAAGGGCCGTTTTTTGGGAGGGACAGGAAAGGAAAAATGGGAAGGGCCAGCAGGGGCCTGTGCCTGGGCAGGAGTCTGGGCCTGGGCAGGGTTCTGGGCCTGGGCAGGGGTCTGGGCCTGGGCAGGGGTCTGTGACTGGCCAGGGGACTGGGCAGGGGCGGAAAACAGATGACCAGAGGTGGAGGATCCATCTGAAAAAAAATAATACAAATATATTAACATCTCATACATCATGAAATCAAATCAACGCATTTAAAATTGATTATGTTTTCAATATACTTAGAAGTGTGTTTGAATTTCTAAACAATTATGACATGAGGATATGGTATGCATATAGGCACTCAGATGAATATCAATGACTGTCTGTACAATTATAACATTATTATTGTGGTTTGGCCTGGAATATGCATGTGACATAATGATGGCATGAATTATAAATAAAATAAAATAAAAAAACATCCAAGCATATTTTCATGCTGCCTGATATAGAAAGGGGGCAGTAGTGTATTTGAACAGACAAATAATATTCCTTTTTAAAGTGCAAAAGCTGTAGACTTTGAATGTCTTCAATAAAATGATTTCCAATAAAGCAACATGTTGTAAACATGATAGATATATTTCACATACCATCAGACTTCAAGGCAGCCTCTTCCTCCTCCGTCACACATGTTAAATCAATCTCTGTAAAACATAACATGTTGTGTACACGTTAAGATCAGATATTATAACATATGTTACTGTTGCTCAAAGACACACATCAATGTTGCATTAAAGATATACACACCCAAAGTTATGATTTACATCATTTTGATGGAGCATACAAATGACATTAGATTTGTTATTCTCAATGATTCAGATTTTCAATGTATTGTTTGTATTAATTTTAAAATCATAAAAGCATAGTACATAAAACATTTAAGATTTCTCATGTGTGTATCACTTGATGACTGTTGTCAAAAATGAACATGGAAACAAACATATGCTATACATCTTCTGAATAACAAAGGTGTAGACTAATAAAGTTTTAATTATTAATCTTTCAATATTCCAAGAAAATTAATATATAATCAGAGGAGTAAATTATATGTTTGTTTCAAATGTTATGCTTCATGAGAATCATGCTCATAATATTGATTACCAATACACCTTCAATGACATATAAATGAGTCAATGGACTTACCAGAAGACCGCAAATGCGGCTCTGTGTCAGTGCTGGATTCCTCAGGGCTCCCCACACCAACTCTCTCTATGAATGATATATATATATATATATATATATATTAGTGAACACATTTGGGATAGCATTAAATCACATCTGTAGCGATTTTTAAGAATAATCAACTTGAAAATGTGAAGAATAGAGCAGTCATTATCCTAAAAAATGCTTGATTGAATCAAGGGGATTCTGTTAAAAATGATGTATTGAACATATGTTTAATTTCTGACTATATTAGACATCAAACTCATCTCATACGATGCTATTGCATATCTAAATATACCCATTGATCAATGTTCTTAAAAGAATACACACAAACCACATTTTGAATAACAGCTGTTGACAAATATAAACAAAGACATGTGGCACATCGAGCCATTTGTGCAATGTACAGTAATCTTGTTTAGGACACAACACATATTTATCACAATACAAAACCAAATTGATTAGTACAAATATGCAATCATGGTGCTGTTAGAGTATGCTGATATCTATAAAGTAACTCCAACAGTGAATATGTGAATTATATATCAATATTGTCTAATCCAAAGAATGTAAAGATGAATGAATCTATTGCTTATTAAAGGGACACTGACATGATTTATTTCAATCATTGATTTCACTGTTCAAACTGTTCCAAATGATTTTACATTGACTCCTATTATAATTGGAATGTTGCTACATTTTAATCTTAAAGGCAGATAAGCAATATTGGATTCAATAAATATTGTTTGTTGAAGGTATCCACCAATCATCAATCAAAACCCAGGTTGATCAACCAAAATTGAGCTGCAGATAAACGTACATTCTTGATTTTAAAATACATTTAGCAATAGAATATTTCACATATGATTATAGTATTATATTTAAATGTTGATTAATATTGCATGCTCTATCTGAATGACAACATTAATAATTTTAGCTCAGTGTCCCTTTAATATAAAAATATATTGATTTGACAATGTTGGTGTTAATGAATTCTCTACTCCATATGTTGATGTAATGAATGGGATTGAGCATGCAATTCCAATCTAATATGTTATTTAAAGGACCAGTCAACACAGTAGATTTGCATAAACAACAAATGCAAGATAACAAGACAATGCAATAGCACTTAGTCTGAACTTCAAATGAGTAGTAGATTTTTTTTTCTGGCAATTTTAAAATTTATGTCTTTTTCCACTCCCCCTGTACCATGTGACAGCCATCAACCAATCACAAATGCATACACGTACCATGTGACAGCAATCAGCCATTCACAAACGCATACACACTTATTCTTGCACATGCTCAGTAGGAGCTGGTGACACGAAAAGTTTAAATATAAAAAGACTGTGCACTTTTTGTTAATGGAAGTAAATTGGAAAGTTGTTTTAAATGGCTGCTCTATCTGAATCATGAAAGTTTAATTTTGATTGAGTGTCCCTTTAAGGATATCCTAAGAATTATTTAATTTTCATCTATTAAAGGGACATGAAGCTCTAAATGTGTAATTGTATACTTTTTGAAACTATGTATTACTGTTATCTCAACACATGATTTTAACTTTTGTAAAAATGCCAATTTATGCATAAAAAAACAGCCGGATAATACCAGTAATGCATTGTTTAACCTAAACCAAAATCCATCTTTTTTTTTTAAGAACTAAAACAATAGAATGAACCAATGTAGCTCATAAAATGTTTAAACAAAACAATAAAATCACGTTTAAAAATCATTCTATGTAAAATTTAGTTGGCATGTCCCTTAAATGACGTGATCAATTTCAAAAATGGAATATATATTTTTAAAATCTAAACATATGCAAAAGTGTGTGTATTTTTTAAAAATGTATACAAATAAGATTAAGCAATACACAAGGGAAGAATATAAATTGGACATTCAAAGAATCTTACATTAAAATTAAGACATCCAGAATAGATGGGATATCTTAAATTCCAAACAAAATCAGAGAAGTCTTACAATGTAATCCTATTTTTTGGTTTTATTTATTCTTATTTGCAAAAAGTTTTAAAATCCATTTTGCAGATACATATAAATATTGAACAATGTGGATTTAGTATGTAATGTTCTGTCCATGTTTCTAAGACAAATGTCAATTAAAATGAGACATACCATACTGTGACAAGCCCTGCCTTGAGGATCCAGCACCAACATCCAGATCTGTAATATATTAAATGAGGATTGGATATCATTAATACAAATCATGCCATGTTTAAAATCTTTACATTATTAGCAAATCAATTAAAAACTATTAATCCTTTGGAGTTAATTGTTTCCTCAATTAAATTCATGATAAATATATCCTGTACTCTTATTTTCAATCAGTTGTGTTATTTACTGTAGCTTAAATTATTTTTTTGTGTTATTTCATTCTCATCAATTGATGGGCATATGTTATAATTTTTTTGGATTCTGCTTTTTTCTTTTTTTATTATGTATAATATTGAAAATAAGAATACTGTATTCTTCACATATATAATAATTCACATTTCATTTTGACCAACATGTGTAAAGCAATGCCACTTACAGCAAACCCATGTTAACGTGTATGCGCAATTCCATTTTCGCGATCATTGCGCAATGATTCCAAGCGGAATTACGCATCCGTCATTTGACCAACATGTATAAAGCAATGCCACTTACAGCAAACCCATGTTAACGTGTATGCGCAATTCCATTTTCGCGATCATTGCGCAATGATTCCAAGCGGAATTACGCATCCGTCATTTGACCAACATGTATAAAGCAATGCCACTTACAGCAAACCCATGTTAACGTGTATGCGCAATTCCATTTTCGCTCTGTGACGCATATTCTGTAGAGCGCAAGAAACATCATTCCTATTTCATGTGTCACTAATCTAAAATCAGATATCTAAACATCATATGTAGTGTATGTTGTGAGATCTGTATAGGTTTAGTATCTGACTATATACACATTTTT
This sequence comes from Bombina bombina, assembly GCF_027579735.1. Lineage (NCBI taxonomy): Eukaryota > Metazoa > Chordata > Amphibia > Anura > Bombinatoridae > Bombina > Bombina bombina. Next base: position 993,287,589 of record NC_069504.1, read on the forward strand.
TTTAAAAAAATCAAATATTAAGATATTATATGAAGTTGGATAGTTATCTGGTTCAGATTCTCCATCATCTCCTCCCAGGCCACCGGACGGAGAAGCAGCTGCCCTGGCCCCCGCGTCAGGACTTTCAGATCCTGCAGCTGGGAGGGAAGAAGAGGAGGCCGAGGATGGCGAGGATCTTAATCTTTTGGGGACCTGGAGATTGAGGAGCTCGCATAAAGTCACCTCATAAGGGAGTAGGCATAGTTTCCGTGGGGCCTTTCTTTGGCCCCCTCTTTTACGGGCTTGTACCCAGTCCCTTATGAGGTTGACTTTTTTTGTTAAGCGCAACCTCATATCTCCGAATCTCCTCATGATTTGATCCTGGCTCCTCTGGACGTCACACACCAATTTAACCACATTGGTGATAGACTCCCAGAGGGCCTTCTTAACAGGCGCATCTGTCGACCTCCTCTTGTTCCCAAACAGCTGGGGATAAAAGTCCTCGACGGCGTGGACCAGTGCAGCGCTCTCCTTCTTGGTGAACCTGGGAGGTTTCATGCCTGCTGGGTTGTATAATAATAATTATAATAATAATAATATATATTGCCTGCAGGCATTAGAGAACTGACAAAGATGGCAACGTGTAATGGACTTTTATATGGTGAAGTAAACATGAGATGCACCATGGGACAAGTTATCTGTACATCTGATTGGATAAAAGTTTGAAATATTGTTAGAATGTCTGTGAGACCATCCTGACTCAAGTTGTGTTTGTGTGATGAACTCTGATTGGCCGTTCCTTAATGTTTCATATCTTAGTAACTTCCTTACACATACCTCATGGTGGTGCTGTTACTTCATTTTTCATGTAGACTTATTTGTAACTCATGGGCCTGTCATGCGGATATGTGTGACGCAGATTTAATATCCGTGATCCGTTAAATATTAATGATAAAATTCTATTTAAAATCTAATACTGTCACATTATTAAATGTTGTATACATTTTTCGGTTTAATAACGGTCTGTTTCTTTAATACAAATAAACATTTAATATTGTATGTCTTTATTGTTCATAAAATCCATTTATTTACTTATTGTGAAGTATTGATATTGCTCTATTAAATGTATTTCATAATGCACATTGATTGTGTGCTATTGCGTGACATTAGACTCTAATGTTTAAAGATGCTAATCTGGTGTTTCAAGATCCGTTTCTCACGCAATCTTTCTGAATGTTCAAATTCAGGTTATAATGTCCGTAACTTGTATAATCTGTTTATAAATATTAAACTACAGGTTTGTTTGTTATTAGTAAATAAACCTCAAGCTTGTATTTGTCTGAAGTGCTCATATATGTTATTGTGCAATGGCGTCTTTATTTTTAAATAGACATTACAAACAAACAATTGTATCAAATGATCTGTAGAGATAGAAAATTGTTTAGACTTTAAAATGTAAATCAATTTATCTTTGTATTTAGATATCCTCAACAGAAGAAATTTAAATGCACATGGTTGAGCCAATCACATAAGGCATCTCTGTGCATCCACCAATCTTCATCTACTGAGCCTATCTCGATATGCTTTTCAAGCAAAGTATGTCAAGAAAGAAGAGAAGTAAATACACTCTTTAAATCTCTTAAAGGAACACTGCCCAAACAAATTTAGCGTTCGTGATTCAGATTGAGCATGAAATGTTAAGCAACTTTATAATTTAATCTGATTCTCAAATGTTAAGAATTATCTTGTTATCTTTCTTTGCAAATCAATAATGATATTTTAGATTACGGACAATTGTTGCAAAAAACCTGGGTTGTCCTTGATGATTGTTGGATAAATTAATCCAACCAAAAAAACCAAGTTCTGTCCAGAGTACTGAAGCAAATAAATTATCTATTTAATGCCTTATTTTTAAAGTAATGATAGCAACATCACAAGGAACATTCATAATATGAGACAATTTTTAAAGTTGCTTAAAATAGAATACTCATTCAGAATGTATAAATCATTAATTTTTTAACTGTCTCCCTTTAAGTATATTTTGAGTTCATGTCCCTTTAAAGAGACATTTCAGAATAATGCTTGAAAGATCAGAAACCTAGGCACCTTCCTTTTGCTAAATTAGTATAACATATGAGAAAAGCATATTTAGATTAACTTCTGGATTGTTTTACACACTGACTGAAATATATATTGTAAAGGATGTATTTCGGAGTCTTCAGCTTAGAGGGACATTAAGCTATATGTTATTTATGCATTTTGGAAAAGATTATAATATTTGAACAACTTAATATGTTTTGGTATTCAATCATTAGATTGTAATTATATATATTCTTGTATTAAATACATATCTACATAGGCTATTTTGATGCTGATTGTTGGTTGCACATAGATGCCTTATGTAATTGACTAATATATGTGCATTGATGTATCTTTTTCGAAGTATATTTAAAGACTGAATGTAATTCTATAGTACTTTCTAAATATGTTTAAATTCTTTTATGAATTTTTAAAAAATCAATACACAATATACTTTGTGAATGTCCCTTTAAGGACCAAAACATTTGGAATGTTGATTTAACATTGTCAAAATAAACTAAAGGGGAATGAAAATTATATATAGATATGTGATGTCTAACCCAAGAGGTAAGATTTTAAAAACTACATAATATTAATAACTATAGTTAAGTGACTCCACTAGAAAATTAAATCTATTAACCTGGCATCCAATAACTAGCTTGTGAAAAATATGAAGTTAAATGACCTACCATTTATAAATGTAAAAATTTAAAAAGTTTAGAAAATAATGTTTTGAGATACAAGATCTTATAAAATTAATTTTACATTCAACAACACTGTCACTTTAATGTAATTGAACCACTTCCCCTTCTTAAAAGTGAAACAAAATAATTTATGTCAAATTTTGACTACATATCCGAAATTATTTTAACATCTAAGAATTTCAAAAGAAAAGCATCAATGGATCTCACTCCCCAATTAATTTAAAAAAGATAGTTTAATTTAATATTCTCTGAATCAGTGGATTTTCTAAAATTAATGCATTATTTGATCTTATAAATGTGCTTGTCAAATAGCCAACTACCAGTCATGGGAGTCAAATTGTTTTTTATTGACAGATTATATGGTTATTTATTATAATCTGTTCAAAAGAGTGTATTTAATAATAAAAATGATTATTATTACCATTTAAAAAATCAAAAGTTTCTGAAAAAAAAAAAAAAAATATTCCTTGAAGTCATCAGATGACAATCTGAAATTAATTTTTTTTTTTAACAAAGTTAATACACACGTTGTCAAATATTCATAAAATACATTTACAATCATCTTGTGTCTATGCTCTAACTTTGTTCAACATTTTATCAAGATATTTATTAATTAAATTTAAAAATAAATAAAATAAACATACACCATTATATTGTGTAATAAAAATTAAATGTAAATATCTGAATTTCTAATTATACATAATAATGTATATCACATTTCAATAATATATATGTATGCTGAACATAAATGTAATATTTCATGTCCATTCAAATACCTCTATATCAACTATAATATGTATTCCTTTTTCTGATTGTGATCCCTAAATATCTAATTATGAAATAAGTATGACTAATGTATGTAAGCTACTAATATTCAACATTCTTCCTGTGATTCTTAACTAGCATGCATTGGTACACCAACCTGGATAATGCATGGTCTTTGAAAGTCAATTCAGGGGTAAACAGTTGATCTTCAATAGGTGTCTGATTCATCAGTTCATAAAATAGAGGACTGAAATACCATCTAAAAAAGTAAAATCATCTAAGTGTCTGATTGTGATCCCTAAATATCTAATTATGAACTAAATATGACTAATGTATGTAAGCTACTAATATTCAACATTCTTCCTGTGATTCTTAACTAGCATGCATTGGTACACCAACCTGGATAATGCATGGTCTTTGAAAGTCAATTCAGGGGTAAACAGTTGATCTTCAATAGGTGTCTGATTCATCAGTTCATAAAATAGAGGACTGAAATACCATCTAAAAAAGTAAAATCATCTAAGTGTCTGATTGTGATCCCTAAATATCTAATTATGAACTAAATATGACTAATGTATGTAAGCTACTAATATTCAACATTCTTCCTGTGATTCTTAACTAGCATGCATTGGTACACCAACCTGGATAATGCATGGTCTTTGAAAGTCAATTCATGGGTAAACAGTTGATCTTCAATAGGTGTCTGATTCATCAGTTCAAAAATAGAGGACTGTGAAATACCATCTAAAAATTATAAAATAATCTAACGGCTAGATTTAGAGTTTGGCGGTAGCTGTGAAAACCAGCGTTAGAGGCTCCTAACGCTGGTTTTAGGCTACCGCCGGTATTTGGAGTCAGTGATTAAAGGGTCTAACGCTCACTTTTCAGCCGCGACTTTTCCATACCGCAGATCCCCTTACGTCAATTGCGTATCCTATCTTTTCAATGGGATCTTTCTAACGCCGGTATTTAGAGTCGTTTCTGAAGTGAGCGTTAGAAATCTAACGACAAAACTCCAGCCGCCTGAAAAAAGCAGGAGTTAAGAGCTTTCTGGGCTAACGCCGGTTCATAAAGCTCTTAACTACTGTGCTCTAAAGTACACTAACACCCATAAACTACCTATGTACCCCTAAACTGAGGTCCCCCCACATCACCGCCACTCGATTAAAAATTTTTAACCCCTAATCTGCCGACCGCCACCTACGTTATACTTATGTACCCCTAATCTGCTGCCCCTAACCCCGCCGACCCCTATATTACATTTATTAACCCCTAATCTGCCCCCCACAACGTCGCCGCCAGCTACTTACAATAATTAACCCCTAATCTGCCGACCGCAAAGCGCCGCCACCTACGTTATCCTTATGTACCCCTAATCTGCTGCCCCTAACACCGCCGACCCCTATATTATATTTATTAACCCCTAATCTGCCCCCCTCAACGTCGCCGACACCTGCCTACACTTATTAACCCCTAATCTGCCGAGCGGACCGCACCGCTACTATAATAAAGTTATTAACCCCTAACCCGCCTCACTAACCCTATCATAAATAGTATTAACCCCTAATCTGCCCTCCCTAACATCGCCGACACCTAACTTCAATTATTAACCCCTAATCTGCCGACCGGAGCTCACCGCTACTATAATAAATGTATTAACCCCTAAAGCTAAGTCTAACCCTAACACTAACACCCCCCTAAGTTAAATATAATTTAAATCTAACGAAATTAATTAACTCTTATTAAATAACTTATTCCTATTTAAAGCTAAATACTTACCTGTAAAATAAATCCTAATACAGCTACAATATAAATTATAATTATATTATAGCTATTTTAGGATTAATATTTATTTTACAGGCAACTTTGTAATTATTTTAACCAGGTACAATAGCTATTAAATAGTTAAGAACTATTTAATAGCTACCTAGTTAAAATAATTACAAAATTACCTGTAAAATAAATCCTAACCTAAGTTATAATTAAACCTAACACTACCCTATCAATAAATTAATTAAATAAACTACCTACAATTACCTACAATTAACCTAACACTACACTATCAATAAATAAATTAAATACAATTGCTACAAATAACTACAATTACATAAACTAACTAAAGTACAAAAAATAAAAAAGAACTAAGTTACAAAAAATAAAAAAATATTTACAAACATAAGAAAAATATTACAACAATTTTAAACTAATTACACCTACTCTAAGCCCCCTAATAAAATAACAAAGCCCCCCAAAATAAAAAATTCCCTACCCTATTCTAAATTAATAAATGTAAAAGCTCTTTTACCTTACCAGCCCTGAACAGGGCCCTTTGCGGGGCAGCTCTTTTGCCTGTAAAAAAAAACATACAATACCCCCCCCCCAACATTACAACCCACCACCCACATACCCCTAATCTAACCCAAACCCCCCTTAAATAAACCTAACACTAAGCCCCTGAAGATCTTCCTACCTTGTCTTCACCATCCAGGTATCACCGATCCGTCCTGGCTCCAAAATCTTCATCCAACCCAAGCGGGGGTTGGCGATCCATCATCCGGTGGCTGAAGAGGTCCAGAAGAGGCTCCAAAGTCTTCCTCCTATCCGGCAAGAAGAGGACATCCGGACCGGCAAACATCTTCTCCAAGCGGCATCTTCGATCTTCTTGCATCCGGTGCGGAGCGGGTCCATGTTGAAGCAGGCGACGCGGATCCATCCTCTTCTTCCGTTGTCTCCCGACGAATGACGGTTCCTTTAAGGGACGTCATCCAAGATGGCGTCCCTTGAATTCCGATTGGCTGATAGGATTCTATCAGCCAATCGGAATTAAGGTAGGAAAATTCTGATTGGCTGATGGAATCAGCCAATCAGAATCAAGTTCAATCCTATTGGCTGATCCAATCAGCCAATCAGATTGAGCTCGCATTCTATTGGCTGATCGGAACAGCCAATAGAATGCGAGCTCAATCTGCAGGTGTCAGCGATAGCGGGGGCGGCAGATTAGGGGTTAATACGTGTAAGGGTAGGGGTGTTTAGACTCGGGGTACATGTTAGGGTGTTAGGTGCAGACATAGGAAGTGTTTCCCCATAGGAAACAATGGGGCTGCGTTAGGAGCTGAACGCTGCTTTTTTGCAGGTGTTAGGTTTTTTTTCAGCTCAAACAGCCCCATTGTTTCCTATGGGAGAATCGTGCACGAGCACGTTTTTGAGGCTGGCCGCGTCCGTAAGCAACTCTGGTATCGAGAGTTGCATTTGCGGTAAAAATGCTCTACGCTCCTTTTTTGGAGCCTAACGCAGCATTTGTTTGAACTCTCGATACCAGAGTTAATTTTATGGTGCGGCCAGAAAAAAGCCCGCGGAGCGTTAACAGCCCTTCTACCGCCAAACTCCAAATCTAGGCCTAAGTGTCTCCAATAGGATGCCTCCACAGCCTTATTCTATCAAATAGTTGGCACTTACCATGTGAACATGTCTTTGTGTGGTTTTCAAGGTCAGCAGATTGGAAAGATAATGCCAGACATGGCATTTTCCACTGTCAGTCTGGGCAATCTTCACTGTAAGGCTTCTAATTCTTCCCTCTCAGTCTTTAGATTAAGTCAGCTCCCTAATGGCAGAAAAAGTTTAATAAAAATTACTACAAGTGTGTGAATCAGTTCTGTACCCCTCTACGACCCCCCATTTCAGAATAAATTTCTGTCACTAGCTTACTAAGCGTGTGTAGCATCTTGTGTTATGTTCTATCAAGTGTGAAGATGAGTCATACTGAGCAGAACGAACCTCTAATGTGTGACATTGAACCATAGTCATGCTAGAGGATAGTAATGCTAGAGGATCCCTTTCTGAGTATGTACATTTTAAGTAATGTGTAAACTAAATACTAGTTTTGAAAATTTATGCCATATGATGTATTTATGTACAATTCATGCCAGCAACAGTCCATACATTTATACTTACCAGCTGCTGCCCTCTTTAAAAACCAGGTGGCAAAGACTCGCTACAGGACCCAATGCCCAGAGCATCACCTATATTAATAAATGAAACAAATTTATAGCATTTGATGAACAATCCTAACCTGTTTGCACAATTCTCTACTTGTCATTTCCCTAGAGTTTACATCTATTGACAATACTCCAGTCTAACTTCTATTATTTACCGTCTAAAGTGACGGTTGATGATGTCTGCTCTGACATTGAGCCCCTCGTCCCGGAATGGCCCCTCTAGAACAGGATCATCCTCCTCATCTCTGAGGAGGTTTCGTTGCGCCTGGACGCCCTGCAGCATCCCAGCCCGCAGTGCAATATTATGCAGGACACTACAGGCTACAACGATCTTAGCCACCTTCTTTGGGTTGTACTGGAGGGCTCCTCCCGACCAGTCAAGGCACCTGATCCTCATCTTCAGGAGCCCGAACATTCGTTCAACCACCGCCCTGGTTCTCTTATGAGCCCTATTGTAGCGCTCCTCAGACACATCAGTCGGGCTACGCAAGGAGGTAATAAGCCAAGGCCGGCTCATGTACCCGGAATCACCTATAAATTATGAACAGAACATAATTCAAACTGAATCCTCAAAATATTATTTTGATTCCAATAAAAGTTTTTGTACACGATAATCCACTAACAAATGTTTATTTTTGAAAAGAATAATCTAGTTCAATCTTATTCTCTATCTTGCCATTACAGCTAAGACATGCTACATATGCTTATTTCTCCTAAACCAGACCTTGTGTAAAATGCTAATTAAATGGTTACATTGCATTCTCTATCTGAGCATTTAAGGTAAGACATGCTACATATCTGCATTGAACTAAAAGTAGACATTAGCGGAAAGAGATAATGACATGGTTAAATTGCATTAGCTAATATCTTGCCATTTCAGCTAAGACATGCTACATATGCGTATTTCTCCTAAACCAAACCTTGTGTAAAATGCAAACTAAATGGTTACATTGCATTCTCTATCTGAGCATTTAAGGTAAGACATGCTACATATCTGCATTGAACTAAAAGTAGACATTAGCGGAAAGAGACAATGACATGGTTAAATTGCATTAGCTAATATCTTGCCATTTAACCATAAGACATGCTACATATGCGTATTTCTCCTAAAACAAACCTTGTGTAAAATGCAAACTAAATGGTTACATTGCATTCTCTATCTGAGCATTTAAGGTAAGACATGCTACATATCTGCATTGAACTAAAAGTAGACATTAGCGGGAAAATAAAATTAATGGTTACATTGCATCCTATTGCTGAACATTACGCTAACATTTTAAAAATACAGTGGCAATTGTCAAACTAATTAACCATGTTGTGCACAAATACTCACCAACGAGATAACCAGGGGGCATTTGTCTTTCCTCAAACGGTCTCCACAGGGACGACAGAGAGAGGATGCGGGCATCATGACTAGCCCCTCCAAAATTCGCACACACATGCATAATCCTCATCTGTGCGTCACAAACATACTGCACGTTGAGGCTATGAAAATGTTTGCGATTTCTGAAGGGCAAGTCATCAATTGGAGCACGCAGCGCAATGTGGGTACAATCTATGGCTCCCAAGACATTGGGCAATTGAGCAATATCAAAGAATTCCCGCTTCAGGCGCCTCCAATCACCATCATTCTGTGGGAATCCTATGTATTGCTTACTGATACGTACCATGGCGTCCAGAAAGTTATCAAACACCACAGAGAATGTACCTTGAGCCAGGCCATGCATGTACAGTTCTCCGGATTGAAAACTCCCGGAGGCCAGGACATATAGACAGCTTAGCATCTTACTCATGGCGGGAACAGCAGTCCTTATTCTTATACGTGGCTCCAAATGAGGTTTAAGAAGATCGTAAAGGCCAATGAGCTGTTCGCGATTGAGCCGATACTTATCATAAACCTCAAAGTCACTCATGTTTTCCAAGGTGGGTCTCACCCTGTAGACACGAGGACCTCGAACCAGATGACCCCTTCATCTCAGTCTGAGCCGCCGAGGCTACCTGATTCGACCAACAGCTAGTTCGCCAATAGCAGCACCAGTAGCGTCTACCATGTCATCGTCATCCATCTTTCAAAACAGCGTAACAAGGTATGCACTTGATCTGATGTGGATCACAAGTGATGCATTGGCCATGTTGTTTGGGGGATTTATAGTACAATTAGTTCAATGGTAGTGAGTTTGTAATGATTGCTGATTGTATTCACTTGTTTGTATGTGAGCGGCGCGAACGCTTTCACAGTGGGCGTTTTTTTGTTGTTTGCTGAAATGTTGTTTTCCAACAATGAATCTCAATGTGAAAGTGTCAAATATCACACATACAGTGCATGTTTGTAATGTTTGATCATATGCGTAATCAATATTTCTTAAACGCGATATTATAGTAACAAGCACACGTCCAGGCTAACATGAATGAAAGTGCATAGTTGTGTATAATGTGCATCGAATGTGATCGATCAATGTTGCTGCAACATTGTTTGAAAACGATAAAGTAACATCTGCCATCTGTAGTATTGTATATATAAGTGATTGGTGAGATGTCAATATTGTATGCGTCCCTTTAAAATCGCAATAATAATTCCGAACTTCCCGTCTGCCATCTGTAGTATTGTATATATAAGTGATTGCCGAGCTGTCAATATTGTATGCGTCCCTTTAAAATCGCAATAATAATTCCGAACTTCCCGTCTGCCATCTGTAGTATTATATATATAAGCGATTGCGGAGCTGTCAATATTGTATGCGTCCCATTAAAATGGCACTAATACTGAATAACTTCCGGCTGTCATCTGTAGTATTGTATATATAAGTGATTGCCGAGCTGTCAATATTGTATGCGTCCCTTTCAAATCTCAATAATAATTCCGAACTTCCCATCTGCCATCTGTAGTATTGTATATATAAGTGATTGCCGAGATGTCAATATTGTATGCGTCCCATTAAAATCGCACTAATACTGAAGAACTTCCGGCTGTCATCTGTAGTATTGTATATATAAGTGATTTGCGATCTGACAATATTTATTAATTGTCCCATTCAAATCTCCCTAATAATGCTGTTCCAAACTGTTATTTACGTATATGTTGTATTGTAGTATTGAGTGTTAAAGTTCCGAAAGGGGCGGTACAGTCGTGAATCTGTGATGTGTATGGTTGAATCTTCTAATGACGTCATGATATTATTAACCTGCCTATGTAGTTCAGAAATCCTCATTGTGTTGTTGTATTGTGCTACATTGTTATTGTGTGCTGAATAAAATCTAAATGTGTGCTTTGTGGTTGCGTGATGGGTGATGCCTGTTATGTACATGTACGTATATATTGTGATTGTGTCCCACATATGCTGACTTCTATATATCGGTCTGGCATTGTTGTTCCTTCCCATAAAGTGACATCTGTAATCTTGTGTAATGATGTTCTTCTTGTACGTAATTCCTAATGGTTTATTGTGATGGAATCATGATGTTAAAAGTACATTAAAATCCATATGTTCTGTTTTGTGATTCCTATAGAGAATGTAATGTGTTTTTCCCCCATCATTTGAATGCACATGTATGAGTGAATGGTAAAAGTAATGTATGTGCATCCATGACTGATCATGTGTTAAGCCTATGTAGATATGCTGTTGCTGCAAGCATATGAGTTGAATAAATGAAATGCAATAATAAAGGTAAATGAGAAGTGTTTCCCATTGTGTACTGTTTGTGAATCCTGAAAAGTTTAATTTATTTTTGTGTCCGTTTAAATGTAATATTTTGAACAAAAATGTTTGTTACTAGTGATGTTGATTTGTAGTTGATGTAATATAAAAGTCTGAAACAATTTAATGGTGTTGTGAATATTCAATAAGTACAATCCATAAGTCCACCATATGGAAATAGTCATTTCTTGATCTATTTATCATAGCTGGGTCTAACGCATAAAAGCATGTATTTTCTAGCGCTGGTATTTGGTGTTTTTCGGTCTACGCTATTTGCGTGCATTAGGAAAATGTGTGTTTCGCGTGCACGAGCACGTCTTCCCCATAGAAGTCAATGGAGGCTCTAAAATTTGGTAATTTTTTTTTCAAAGACTGGTTTTCCTCGTAAAGTGAGTGACGTCATGAGCTTGTGTGAAAAAGTAACTAAATTGTGTTGTTTTTGTAATAAAAAACTTTTTTTTGTATGTCATGTGGTGTATATTGTTTGTATGCATCGATGAGTGTATATTTGTGATAAGCTTATTAGTTAGATGTAGGTATATGAGGGTCTTTTCCCGTGTGTCAATGTAAGTCAATGGGAAAATGGATTTGTGTTGTTTTTTTTTCAAACACCCGAGATCTCGCAACTTTGATCCTTTGTATTTTGCTCAAAAATTATTAAATCTGAAAAATAAATATAGTGTAGTGTTTGTATGAGTGTAAGTGTACTTTGTGTAATATTTGTTTTGTGATTTGTGAATGTTTATTTTGTCGGTATATGTTAACTACTGGGTCTGAGCTGTCGGTAGAAATTTGAGCGTTGGGTGATTTTTGAGTGTCGGTAAATGAACTCTAAATACCGGAGTCCGTAAGAAACCAGCGTTAGGGGCCTCTAACGCTGGTTTTCATGGCTAACGCCAAACTCCAAATCTAGGCCTAAGTGTCTCCAATAGGATGCATTCACAGCCTTAGTCCATAAAATTGTTGCCACTTACCATGTGAATGTGTCTTTGTATGGTTTTCAAGGTCAGCATATTTGAAAGACAATGCCAGACATGATCACATTGGTATTCATCACTTTCAATCTGGGATTCTTCACTTTCAGTCTGGGATTCTTAACTTTCAGTCTTGAATTCTTCACTTTCAGTCTTGAATTCTTCACTTTCAGTCTTTATATGAAGTCATCCCCCTAATGGCCAAAAAAGTGAAAATAAAAATATTAATAGAAGTGTGTGAATTAGTTCTGCACCCCCCCTCATTTCTGAAACCATTTCTATCACTAGCTTACTAAGCATGTGTAGCATCTTGTGTTATGTCCTACCAATCAAGTGTGAAGATGAGTCATACATTGTGCAGACCTAACCTCTGATGTGTGACTTTGAATATGACTTTGAAGCATATAGTCTTTCTAGAGGATCCCTTTCTGAGTATCCAAATTTCAAGTAATGTGTAAACTAAATACTACTTTGTAAAATGTATGCCATATGATGGGTGATTGTGCCAAATTCCCGCCAGTCACAGTCCATACATTATTTATACTTACCAGCTGATGTATTTAAAAACCAGGTGGCGAAGTCGTTACAGGACCCAATGCTAGGAGTATCACCTATAATAATCAAAATAATTTTTTATAATCATTTGATGAACAATCCTAACATGTTTGCACAATTCTCTACTTCTCATTTTCCTAGAATTCACACATATTCGCAATACTCCTATCTAGCTTCTATTATTTACCGTCTGAAGTGGCGGTTGATGATGTCTGCTCTGACATTGAGCCCCTCGTCCCAGAATGGCCCCTCTAGAACAGGGTCGTCCTCCTCATCTTGGAGGAGGCCTTGGGGCGCCTGGACGGCCTGCAGCATCCCAGCCCGCTGTGCAATGTTATGCAGGACGCTGCAGGCTATAACGATCTTCGCCACCTTACTAGGGCTGTATTGGAGGGCTCCTCCAGACCTGTCCAGGCATCTTAGTCTCATTTTGAGGAGCCCAAACATCCTCTCCAATACAGCCCTAGTCCGTTTGTGCGCCCTATTATAGCGCTCATGGGCCTCGTCAGTGGGGTTACGTATAGGCGTAATATGCCAAGGCCGGCTCATGTAACCAGAATCACATATAAATAATGAACATAACAAAATGACAAATATTAATAATGTATTTATAATTATTATATTAAAATACTTTTAATTTGTGTACACGAAAATCCCCTAAAATAAACATTTTCCTTAAAAAAAAGAATTATATGTTTAAATCGCATTCTTTATCTGCACATTTAAGCTAAGACATGCTACATATCTGTTTTGAACTAAAACTAGACATTTGCGGAAAGAGACAATGACATGGTTAAATTGCATTCTCTATCTGGTCATTTAAGCTAAGACATGCTACATATGCGTATTTCGCATAAACCAGACATTTGCTAAAATAAAAACAAAATGGTTAAATTGCATTCTCTATCTGCCCATTTAAGCTAAGACATGCTACATATGCGTATTTCGCATAAAGCAGACATTTGCTAGAATAAAAGCAAAATGGTTAAATTGCATTCTCTATCTGGCCATTTAAGCTAAGACATGCTACATATCTGTTTTGAACTAAAACTAGACATTTGCGAAAAGAGACAATGACATGGTTAAATTGCATTCTCTATCTGGCCATTTAAGCTAACACATGCTACATATGCATATTTCGCATAAACCAGACATTTGCTAAACTAAAAACAAAATGGTTAAATTGCATTCTCTATCTGCCCATTTAAGCTAAGACATGCTACATATGCGTATTTCGCATAAACCAGACATTTGCTAACCTAAAAACAAAATGGTTAATTTGCATTCTCTATCTGCCCATTTAAGCTGAGACATGCTACATATCTGTTTTTAACTAAAACTAGACATTTGCGGAAAGAGACAATGACATGGTTAAATTGCATTCTCTATCTGCCCATTTAAGCTAAGACATGCTACATATGCGTATTTCGCATAAACCAGACATTTGCTAGAATAAACACAAAATGGTTAAATTGCATTCTCTATCTGGCCATTTAAGCTAAGACATGCTACATATCTGTTTTGAACTAAAACTAGACATTTGCAGAAAGAGACAATGACATGGTTAAATTGCATTCTCTATCTGCCCATTTAAGCTAAGACATGCTACATATGCGTATTTCGCATAAACCAGACATTTGCTAAAATAAAAACAAAATGGTTAAATTGCTTTCTCTATCTGCCCATTTAAGCTAAGACATGCTACATATCTGTTTGGAGCTAAAACTAGACATTTGCCGGAAGACAATTAAATGGTTAAATTGCATCCTAGAGCTGCACATTTTGCACATTACACAAACACAACTGTTTTTTAAGACTACAGGAACAATTGTCTAACTAATTAACCATGTTGTGCACAAGTACTCACCAACGAGCCACCCAGGTGGAAATTCTCTGCCCTCAAACTGCCGCCACAGGGACGAGGATGTGGGCATCATGACAAGCCCCGCCGAAATTTGCACACACCTGCATAATCTGGATACGTGCGTAACAAACAAACTGGATGTTGAGACTATGGAAGTGTTTGCGATTTTAGACGGGTAAGTCATCGGCAGGAGCACGCAGCGCAATGTGGGTGCAATCTATTGTTCTCAAGACATTGGGCATTCGAGCGATAGCAAAGAATTCCCTCTTCAGGCGCCTCCAATCACCATCATTCTGAGGGAATCCTATGTAATGCTTACTGACTCGTACCATGGCGTCCAGAAAGTTGTCAAAAACCACAGAGAAAGTACCCTGAGCAAGCCCATGCAGCTACCCCTCTCCAGATTAAAAACTCCTGGAGGCCAGGACGTGTATGCAACTAAGCATCTTGGTCATACCTGGGATTGCTGTTGCCCTACATCTACGTGGCTCCATATGAGGTCTAACAACATCGTAAAGGCCAATGAGCTGTTCGCGATTGAGCCTATACTTGTCATAAACCTCAAAGTCACTCATGTTGTCCAAGGTGGGCCTCACCCTGTGAACAGGGCCCTTTGTCTCCCTTGGAGCCGCCGAGCCCACCTGATTCTATTGAACGCTATTTGTGCAGCAGTACCAGCAGCATCTAACTGAGCATCATCCATATTTGCCAAGCTAAGCAGCACAAAGCCAAACAGCAGAGCAAACACACAAGGAGTAACAAGGTATGCAAAAACACAAAAGCAATTTGATACAATGTCGATCACAAGGGACGCTTTGGCCATGTTGTTTGTGGGTTTTATAGTGCAATTAGTTCAATGGTAGTGTGTTCGTAATGATTGCTGATTGTATACACTTGTTTGTATGTGAGTGGCGCAAATGCTTTCAAAGTGGGCGTTTTTTTTAGGTGTTTGCTGAAATTTTGTTTTCCCCCAATGAATCGCAATGTGAAAGTGTAAAATGTAACATATACAGTGCATCTTCGTGATGTTTGTTCATATGCATAATAAATACTTATTAAATGTGATGTTATAGTAAAAAGCACACGTCCACGCTAACATGAATGAAAGTGCATACATGTGTATAATGGCATAGAATCTGATCGATCAATGTTGCTGCAATATTGTTTGTAAACGATAAAGTAACAGCTGACATCTCTAATATTCTATATATAAGTGATTGGCGAGATGTCAATATTGTACGCGTCCCTTTAAAATCGCAATAATAATGAAGATCTCCCTGCTGACATCTCTAGTATTGTATATATAAGTGATTTGCGAGATGTCAATATTTTACGCGTCCCTTTAAATTGCAATAATAATGAAGATCTTCCGGCTGACATCTGTAGTATTGTATATATAAGTGATTTGCGAGATGTCAATATTGTACGCGTCCCATTAAAATCGCAATAATAATGATGTTCCAAACTCTCATTTACGTATATGTAGTATTGTTGTATTGAGTGCTAAACTTCTGAAAGGGGCGATACAGTCCTAAAGCTGTAATGTGTATGGTTGAAGCTTCTAATGACGTCATCATATTAGCAACCTGCCTGTCAAGTTATCAAATCCTCATTGTGTTGTTGTATTTTACTACATTGTTATTGTGTGATAATTCAAATATAAATGTGTGCTTTGTGGTTGCGTGATGCGTGTTATGTACATATATACTGTGATTCTCTCCCACATATGCTGACTTATATAAAGCAGTATAGCATTGTTGTTCCTTCCCAAAAAGTGACAGTTGTAATCTGTTCTAATGATGTTCTTATTGTACGTAATTCCTAATGGTATATTCTGAGTGAATCTTAATGTTAAAGGAACAGTAAAATCCCTATTTTATGTTTCATGATTCATAGAGAGAATCTAATGAGTTTTTCAGTGAAAAAGGATGACGAGTCACCCTCTGGAGGTGCGCTGAAATGTGAAACAATCCGGATTCCAAACGATGACTACAGATCAAAAGCTGCTCTCTCAGACAAAACCAAATCGACCAAAGGATCTTAGACAGGAACAAAGAGGCGCCAATAGGGTGATAACGTAAATACACAGGACAATCAGGTAGAAGCGATGGAAATACTCAGAAACATAGCGGCACTGTGATGTGCCAGAAACAGCAGACCGGGACCTATTCGCCGCCCGGCAGACAAACACTCCGCAAGAGGAACTGGATCGTCACGTGAGGCCCTCCAACCAATCAGGTAAGGGTTCGCGTCCACACCTTTCTCCAGACCGCAAATCAGCCAATCGGTAGTGGGCCTTGACACACACCTCTCTCCTCCAGAAGCCCCAACGAAGAGATCGTACTCAGTAAGTACTCAAAAGGGGCAATAATGCGAATGACGCTGTTGTCTGAAATCCACAGGATTTCCACTCATCAAGTCCCTTGTATCCTGTGGATACAATTCGCATTATTGCATTATTGCCCCTTTTGATTACTCACTGAGTAGGAGAGAGGTGTGTGTCAAGGCCCACTACCGATTGGCTGATTTGCGTTCCGGAGAAAGGTGTGGATACGAACCCTTACCTGATTGGTTGGAGGGCCTCACGTGAAGATCCAGTTCCTCTTGCCGAGTGTTTGTCTGCTGGGCGACGAATAGGTCCCGGTCTGCTGTTTCTGGCACATCACAGTG
Organism: Bombina bombina; assembly: GCF_027579735.1. Classification (NCBI taxonomy): domain Eukaryota; kingdom Metazoa; phylum Chordata; class Amphibia; order Anura; family Bombinatoridae; genus Bombina; species Bombina bombina. Next base: position 993,304,869 of record NC_069504.1, read on the forward strand.
CCGCTACGTTTGTGAGTATTTCCATCGCTTCTACCTGATTGTCCTGTGTATTTACTTTATCACCCTATTGGTGCTCTTTGTTCCTGTCTAGGATCCTTTGGTTAATGTGTTTTTCCCCCATCATATCAATGCACATGTATGAGTGAATGATAAAAGTAATGTATGTGCATCCATTAATGATCATGTGTTAAGCCTATGTAGATATGCTGTTCATGCAAGCATATGAGTTGAATAAATTAAATGCTATAACAGAGGTAAATGAGACGTGTTTGCAATTGTCTACTGTCTGTGAATAATGAAATGTTCAAATTATTTTTCTGTCCGTTTAAATATGATGTAATTTATTAAAAATATTTCGTATTGTTGATGGTGATTTGTAGTTGATGTAATGTAAATTTGTATAACAATTTGATGTTGTAGTGAATTTCACAGAAGTAAAAGCCATAACTCCATAGAGAACTAGCCATCTCTTGATCTATTTATCATAGCAGAAATAACGCAAGAAAGCATGAGTTAGTTTCACAATTTTAACGCTGGTATTACGAGTTTTCTTGTCTACGCTTTTTCCGTGCGTTAGGTAAATCTGCCTGTTGCGTGCATGAGCACGTCTTCCCCATAGAAGTCAAAGGAGGAGAAAAATGTGTGTATAAATAAAATCCAAGACTTGTTTTGAGCGTAAAGTGAGTGACGCCATGGTCTTGTGTGAAAAGGTAGCTAAATCATGTTAAATTCCTAATAAAAATCTTATTTGTGTATGTAATGTGCTGTATATTGTTTTTATATATCGATTAGTGTATGTATGTGATAATATTTGTAGTTAGATGTAGCTATATGAGTGTCTGTTCCCGTCTGTCTATGTAAGTCAATGGAGAAGGGATTTGTGTGGCTTTTTTTTCAAACACCCGAGATCTCGTAACTTTGATCCATTCTATTTTGACGTGAAAATATAAAATCTTAAAAATAAATATAGTGTAGTGTTTGTATGAGTGTAAGTGTACTTTGTGTAAATTTTTTTTTTGTGATTCGTGGATGTTTTTTTTCGCGGTATATGTTAACTACTGGGTCTGGGTTGACGTAAATGATTTCAGCGGAGACGGATATTTTTGTGGCATTAGGGAAACTCGTAATACCAGCGGGCGGTAAAAACCAGCATTAGGACCGGTCAACGCTGCTTTTTAAGCCTAACGCCAAACTCGTAATCTAGCCGAAAGTTTGTTCACAGTTTCTGTAGTTTACCCTAAATTTTTCTACTCTGTAATTTGTTCCAATGAAACATTTACCTGCTGTAATGTTTTCAATTGTTTAAAAATAGCTCCTTTACAGTCCCTGATTCTGAGCTCTGTCCTACTGAGGTAGCCATATGTCTTTATTTGCAGAATTTCCCCTAGCCCACACATGGAACACCCAGACACACCCACAAACTGCCCAGACACACCCAGCAACTACCGAGACACACCTAGAAGAACTCACACTAACCACCCACAATCCCATCTTTCCCATCACAGCCCTACCTACTATACAGTGATGGGCCACCATCAACCTTTCCTGTTCCTGACACCCAGCCACAAATGTTGAGCGGTATGTTGTCAGTATTTGAAATAGCTGATTTAACCTGTGGTATCCCTACCTATACTGAAAGTTTCTATACTTAAGTATAGGCTATAAATAAGCTTTGTAAACATAGCAATCAGAAGAAATTGGTATGAAAGATAGAGTAATAAAATGTTACTTTCCCATTGTTCTCTCTTAGGCTCGATATTCAAAGCATCGGTCTGTCGATATTTTATAAAAAAGGGGTTGGATCCGCAAAGTGGCGATGTGTCTCCCATAGGATACAATGGGGAGTGCTATGTCAGCAAAAGATCGCTGATATCACCACTTGTCGGTACTTTCTGCAGGCGGGGGGGGGGGGGTGTATTTGTAGTGTTCCTACCCAGTGCAGACAGTGCACTCAATGAAACCAAACACGGTTTCTGTGTCGGAACACTTCAAATAATACCTGTGCGACCTAACTCTAACTACACCTATACTAACTGCTTCACACTGGAAAGTCTTGCCACTTAAAAGGTGGTGAGACAAACATGGCTACACCCTACTCACAACCTGTATTTCAGAGATTGTATTGTATTGCACTGCTGGCGTTGTATCACAATTAAAAGTTCAGGTTACTCCCCCTGGAATGCAAGACAACCTCCCATAGAATGCCTACACCTATGTCATACTCTAGCTATACTCCCACTGAAACACCCAGCTAACTCCCTAATACTGCCAACACCTACATCACGTTTTAGCTACACTCCCCTGAAACGCCCAGCTTACTCCCTAGTACCGCCTACATCATGTCTTCCCTACACTCCCACTGGAACGCCAGGTTTACTCCCACAGAACACCTTCATCTACATAATGTCTGCAATGTATCTGATTAATAAACTTTACAAAAAAAATCCCTATTCTAACTATAGGAGATATGTCGCTACATTTATATACAATGTTAAAATGATATGCATTGTCATGTACAGTATCCCACAAAAGTGAGTACACCCCTAACATTTTTGTAAATATTTTATTATATCTTTTCATGTGACAACACTAAAGAAATGACACTTTGCTACAATGTAAAGTAGTGAGTGTACTGCCTGCGTAACGGTGTACATTTGCTGTCCCCTCAAAATAACTCAACACACAGCCATTAATGTCTAAACCATTGGCGACAAAAGTGAGTACACCCCTAAGTGGAAATGTCCAAATTGGGCCCAATTAGCCATTTTCCCTCCCCGGTGTCATGTGACTCGTTAGTGTTTCAAGGTCTCAGGTGTGAATGGGGAGCAGGTGTGTTAAATCTGGTGTTATCGCTCTCACACTCTCTCATACTGGTCACTGGAAGTTCAACATGGCACCTCATAGCAAAGAACTCTCTGAGGATCTGAAAAAAAAGAAATGTTGCTCTACATAAATATGGCCTAGTTATAAGAAGATTACCAAGACCCTGAAACTGAGCTGCAGCATGGTGGGCAAGACCATACAGTGGTTTCACAGGACAGGTTCCACTCAGAACAGGCCTTGCCATTGTTGACCAAAGAAGTTGAGTGCACATGCTCAGCGTCATATCCAGATGTTGTCTTTGGGAAATAGTAAAAACAAATTTAAAAGAAGGCGACCATAGTGTAATATGTTCAAATAACACAGAGAAGCAAGTATGTGGAACAGATTGCACTTACATTTAGTGAAGCACTTTCAAGTGCTGCACTCGCAGGCCAGATATTTAATGAGTAGTCCGGCTAACTCGCCTCCCGTGTCACAAACCAGGTACAGGGTCTCCTTTTCATTAAACAAATCAAAGAAAGGCGCCCATATCGAAGTATGTTCAGGTCATACAAAAACACAAAAAGTCTATACTAATTGCACTCACATTTGGTGAAGCACTTTCAAGTGCTGTACTCGCAAGCCAGATATTCAGGAGTAATCTGGCTAACTCGCCTCCCATGTTCAGGAACCAGGTTCAAGGTCTCCTTTTCCTCATGTGGATAGTAGAAATTGATCCAATCAATGGGTACTATTTGAGCAAACCGCATAAGTACCCAACAAAATGAAAGTGTATATAAAAAGAGTTTTGATTCAAAAAGGATTAATAAAAAAAAGTGTTTATTGTATCAAACACAAAGACAGCAACGTGTTTCTCAGTGGATACACTGTTTCATCAGCTGAACTGAAGAAGATGAGTGCACTCAAGAAGTTGAGTGCACATGCTCAGCATCATATCCAAAGGTTGTCTTTGGGAAATAGACGTATAAGTGCTGCCAGCATTGCTGCAGAGGTTGAAGGGGGTGGGGGGTCAGCCTGTCAGTGTTCAGACCAAACGCTGAACACTGCATCAAATTGGTCCGCAAAGCTGTCGTCCCAGAAGGAAGTCTCTTCTAAAAATGATGCACAAAAAAGCCCGCAAACAGTTTGCTGAAGACAAGCAGTCTAAGGACATGGATTACTGGAACCATGTCCCGTGGTCCGATGAGACCAAGATAAACTTATTTGGTTCAGATGGTGTCAAGCGTGTGTGGCAGCAACCAGGTGAGGAGTACAAAGACAAGTGTGTCTTGCCTACAGTCAAGCATGTAGTGGGAGTGTCATGGTCTGGGCCTGCATGAGTGCTGCCGGCACTGGGGAGCTACAGTTCATTGAAGGAACCATAAAAGCCAACATGTACTGTCACATACTGAAGTAGAGCGTGATCCCCTCCCTTCGGGCCGCAGGGCAGTATTCCAACATGATAATGACCCCAAACACAGTGGGGTAAAGGTGATAGACTGGCCAAGCATGTCTCCAGACCTAAACCCTATTGAGCATATGTGGGGCATCCTCAAACGGAATGTGGGGAGCGCAAGGTATCTAACATCCACCAGCTCCGTGATGTCGTCATGGAGGAAAGGAAGAGGACTCCATTGGCAACCTGTGAAGCTCTGGTGAACTTCATGCCCAAGAGGGTTAAGGCAGTGCTGGTAAATAATGATGGCCACACAAAATATTAACACTTTGGGCCCAATTTGGACATTTCCACTTAGGGGTGTACTCACTTCTTATGCCAACGGTTTAGACATTAAAGGGATACTAAACCCAATTTTTTTATTTCATGATTCAGATAGAGCATGCAATTTTAAGCAACTTCCTAATTTACTCCTATTATCAATTTTTCTTCGTTCTCATGCTATCTTTATTTGGACAAGAAAGCATCTAAGCTAAGGAGCCAGACCATTTTTGGTTCAGACACTGAACAGCACTTGTTTATTGGTACTGTCCAATCAGCAAGGACAACCCAGCAAGAGAATGAAGAAAATTGATAATAGGAGTAAATTAGAAAGTTACCTAAAATTGCATGCTCTGAGTCATGAAAGAAAACATTTGGGTTCAGTGTCCCTTTAATGGCTGTGTGTTGAGTTATTTTGAGGGGACAGCAAATTGACACTATTATACAGGCTGTACACTCACTACATTATAGCAAAGTGTCATTTCTTCAGTGTTGTCACATGAAAATATATAATAAAATATTTACAAAAATGTGAGGGGTGTACTCACTTTTGTGGGATACTGTATAATGCATATTATTTTATCTTTAAAATAATAAAAGTTCTCAGGACTTGCTAACAGGAATGAGCATCTGGGTATTATATCAGCACCAGTAATATACTTTAGGTCTCCCTTCCTTGCTAGCAGGTATTGCTTATTAGAGTTGAGAAACTTCCATCACTGTAAACTACATGTTTAATGGGCTTTCAATCTTGAAAGTGGAATTGAAACTTCCCTTGTTGTTTAAAGGGACAGTATACTGTAAAATAGTTTTTCCCTTAATGTGTTTACAATTGCTTTTTTTACCAACTGCAGAGTAAAAAATGTATGAAAATTAGCTTTTTAAGGTTTATTTCTGTATATTAAAGCTCTGATTTTGTGTTTTGAAGCCACAGCCTAATAAAATGGGTTGAGCTTGTAGGTATAATCAGATCTCATTACTGTATCACATTGTGCACATATACCTGCTTCTTTATCTTATATCTGTCCTTAAAACAATCACCAATACTTTGAGAGAACAATGGAAAATCAACATTGTATTACCTTATCTCTGCTTTATCACACTGGGAGTGTAATTTCTTCTGCTGGCTGTGTTTAGAAAGCTTATCTATAGCTGGTACGCGGCCACAAACTTTCAGAATAGGTGGGGATACCACATGCTAAATTAACAATTTCAAATGCCAATATAAGGGTAAAGGAGCTACTTGTAAACAATTTAATACACTCCAGCAGGTAAAGTGGATCATTGGGAACAAATTAAAGGGGAGAAAATTTTTGAGTAAACTGTCCCTTTAAGGGTTAAACGTTTGATAGTTTACTGAGAATATCTAATTAACTGACAATTCAAATATCTGAGTGGAATTAATCCAGACTCCTCCCCATCAGGGATAAAAGTCTGATCTCTGTCTGGTGAGAACATTCTTTAATCACAGCAAGATGAATTTCTCTGTTGTGCTATGGGTTCTAGGTTTGCTTCTGAGCTGTAAGTTACAGTGCTTTGTTTGTGAAGTACAAACTTTTTGGGAGGAATCTTCACAGCTGCGTTGTGGTTTGACCAGCCTCCAATTTTCTCTTCCTTCACTGGATAATGATATTGCTTTTTCCTTGAAAGTACTAGGTGAGTGAATCTACCTTGGAGTATTGAAGTGATGGTAAATTGTGTTTTGAAAACTTTTTATATCCTCTTATGGGACCCCACCTCCTCCCCCCCCCCCCCTTTTTTTTTTTTTTTTTTTTTTTTTTTTTTTATCTTTTCTCCACGATTGTAAGATGGGGGGGCTATGTAAACACAGTCAGGAGAATAAATTAAAGTCTCAATGAGTTGTGGGATAGTTGAGCAATATTAATTTTACACTGTTTTCTCAGTATTGAGCTTTGGTTTACAGACCAACCTAAGATAAGGGAGCTAGTGTGTATACAAAGTGATAAGATAATGAGATGTTACCTGCAAGCTCAACCCATTGTAATAGGCTGTGGTTTAAAAGCACAAAACCAGCTATTTCATATACGCAAACCTGAAAATGCAAATTCTGCAGCTGGTACAGCAAGCAATTGAAAATACATTAATGGAAAAACTATTTTACTGTGTACTGTCCCTTTATGCCAATTTTTATGTAAGCATATCTTCTGTAATAGAGATTTATTTCCCATGCATATACAACACAAATTTAACCTAATCTATCTGCAGTGATAGTTTTAAAGGGCCATTCAATAGGGTAGTATGTCATAAAGCCAAATGCAATAACATTCTGAATTTCAAACTTTTTTTTTTTTTTTTTTTTTATAAAAGAGATGGTTCCTAAAATGTTAAATAGCCACTTATATTCTTAGATGTTCCTCCTGTCTTTACTTGCTATGTGAGTGTCTTAAGCAATGTTTGGGATATAGTAATGTGTGGTTGGTTGGGGGGTATAGATCTCTGAATATACAAATAAAAGTTGAGGGTCTTAAAATAAAATGGGGGGGGGGGGGTTTGTTCTCAGTGGTAAACCTTGGTATTGTGTTGTCCAAAACAATCTGGTTGTGTTAGTTTACTTGAAGGTAAATGGTGGTCTTCTTTCATAGATAACCAAGGAGAGTCTCACTATCTACACAATAGCTCAGAGTGTGGCACCTGGGTTGGACAGGAACCAGATGGCTCTGTGGTTGTTGGTGCTGCTTATGATGGCTGTTATGTGACTGAGCAGGTAAAGAGCATTTCTTGGTTTGGGATAGCTGTAAAGACTTATTCTGAACCATGTGTAGACTGGCAAATAAGCTATTGCTGTGTTAGTTCTGAGTAAACCATGTGATACCTCCTTAAATGGACCTGTGTATCTTTCAAGATCTCACACCTAGAGATCACAGGTCTGAATTTAACCCCTTAATGACAACTAACGTACCAGGTACGTCATGCAAAAACGACCAGTTAATGACAGTAGACGTACCTGGTACATCAGTTGTCTAACAGATTGCTAGAAGCAATCGCTTCCAGCAGCTCTAGGGGTATTGCAGTGATGCCTCAATATGGAGGCATCCTGCAATTCCTTTTTAGAAGACTCTGATGCAGAGAGAGCCACTCTGTGGCCCTCTCTGCACTGGTAGCGATGGTGCCGTTTCTTGGTGGGTGGGAGCGTAGCAGGGAGGCAGGTGGGCGGCCCATCGCTATTCAGTTCCTGTGAGTGCTATGTGCCGGGAGCGTGGGGGGGGGGGCCTGCGGGGGCGCGTGCAGGCACATTAGCCACTGACACCAATGAGGAGAGAGAGGGGGGAAAAAAGATTAAAAAGTTTAAATATAAAAGGAGGGTGGGGTATGGGGGGGGCTGCTACACTACAGAAAGTTTAAAGTGCAAAAGAAAAAAAAAAATACTTTTGTTTTGGGGGGAAACTGCCAGTACCCAAGATGGTGGCAATTAGGTGGGGGGGATCAGGGAGGTTGGGGGCTAAGGCAGGGGTCCATCAGAGCTTAAACAAAAAAAAATATTTTAATTTAAAACCAAAAAACTCCTTTTTAGTACTGGCAGACTTTCTGCCAGTACTTAAGATGGCTGGGACAATTGTGGGGAGGGAAGAGCTGTTTGGGAGGGATCAGGGGGTGTGATGTGGGAGGCTGATCTCTACCCTACAAGCTACCTAATTAACCCCTTCACTGCTGGGCATAATTCATGTGTGGTGTGCAGCAGCATTTAGCGGCCTTCTAATTACCAAAAAGCAACACCAAAGCCATATAAGTCTACTTCTGAACAAAGGGGATCGCAGAGAAGCTTTTACAACAATTTGTGCCATAATAGCTCAAGCTGTTTGTAAATAATTTCAGTGTGAAACCTAAAATTGTGAATTTTATATTTTTTTTTTTTTTTTTCTCGCATTTAGTGGGGAAATGGTGGCATGAAATATACCAAAATGGACCTAGATCAATACTTGGGGTTGTCTACTACACTAAAGCTAAAATTAACCCTACAAGCTCCCTAATCAACCCCTTCACTGCTGGGCATAAAACACATGTGGTGCGCAGCGGCATTTAGCGGCCTAATTAACAAAAAGCAACCCCAAAGCCATAAGTCTGCTATTTCTGAACAAAGGGGATCCCAGAGAAGCATTTACAACTATTTGTGCCATAATTGCAGAAGCTGTTTGTAAATAATTTCAGTGGGAAACCTAAAGTTTGACAACTTTTTTGAAAAAGTAAACTTTTTATTTATTTTTTATTCGCATTTGGCAGTGAAATGGTGGCATGAAATATACCAAAATGGACCTCGATCAATACTTTGGGTTGTCTTCTCAAAAAAAAAAAATTATATATATATATATATGTATGTGTCAAGGGATATTCAGGTATTCCTGACAGATATCAGGGTTCCAATGTAACTAGCGCTAATTTTGATAAAAAGTGGTTTGGAAATGGCAAAGTGCTACTTGTATTTATTGCCCTATAACTTGCAAAGAACATGTAAACATTGGGTATTTCTAAACTCAGGACATAAACTCAGGACAAAATTTAGAAACTATTTAGCATGGGTGCTTTTTGGTTATTGTAGACGTGTAACAGATTTTGGGGGTCAATGTTAGAAAATATTTGTTTTTTTTCCTTTTTTATTAAAAGAAAATAAATAATAATTTTATAGTAAATTATAAGATATGATGAAAATAATGGTTTCTTTAGAAAGTCCATTTAATGGCGAGAAACGGTATATAATGTGTGGGTGAGGAAAATTACAGCTAAACACAGCAGAAATGTAAAAATAGCCTTTGTCCTTAAAGGGACACTGAACCCAAAAAAAATTTCTTTCGCGATTCAGAGCATGCAACTTTCTAATTTACTCCTAATTTTTTCTTCGTTCACATTGCTATCTTTATTTGAAAAAAGGCATCTAAGCTTTTTTTGGTTCAGTACTCTGGACAGCACTTTTATTGGGCAATGAATTTATGCCCCAATTAGCAAGAATAACTCGGGTTATTTACCAAAAATGGGTCGGTATCTAGTTACATTTTTTCATTTCAAATAAAGATACAAAGAGAATGAAGAAAATTATATAATAGGAGTAAGGGCTCCATGTACTAAGCAGTCAGCGAGCTACCCGCAACAAATCTTGCGTCAAAACTCGCAAACTGATATGTACAAAGTCGTCAACTATGTTCAAACTCGCATCTTTAAAATTGCGAGCGTACTTATCCGCCAAACCTCGCTACCTCTCCATTTTTCACTGTAATTAGACACATTTGACCACCAACTCGCCAAAAACGAATGTACTAAAAAATCTATTTGTCCGCTCGCTACAATTTCCGCTCCCACCTCGTTATTTTTGCCTCGCCACCTTTTAGGTGGCGGGCAAGGTACAAAACAATAGGAAAGTCAATCTAGACGCCAGTCTAGACATATATAAAAGGCAGTAATATCAGCATTGTACAGCATAACTGGCGTCTAATTTGTCTCTCATTCCATGAACATAAATTGCGCCAAATTTGTCGACTGTAATTAAAGAGTAATCTATATTTTAAATTTGTATTGTATAGTTGTCAATCTTTATAATTATTTTTATATTAATATTTATATATTATCAGATCCAGATGAAGCCATATCCAAATTGTAAATAAATATTACAAAAATAACGCTCTGTTATCACTCTTCAAAAAATTTTGAACAATAATAAAGTTGTTTAGATAAGTTGAACTTTATAGGAGCAAAATTCTATTCCCGCAACTACTATGATGTTCGTGACACCTTGCATGTCACGTGTTAATAATTGGCCAGACAATTCAACTGAAAGTTAAGTACATCAGCTTAGTCTATTTATTGGGGGACTATTAGTACATAGTGACAGCGGACACCATTTCGCCCGCGGCGAGTAACGGCGAGTTTATCCGCGTCTAAAATGACGGATGAATTGACGGCTTAGTACATGGAGCCCTAAATTAGAAAGTTGCTTAAAATGTCATGCTCTATCTGAATCACGAAAGAGAAAATTTGGGTTCAGTGTCCCTTTAACGGTAAGAAAATTGAAAAATGGTCTGGTCATTAAGGGGTTAAAGGAATATAAACTGGTCCCCATTAAGTGTCATGGGCTATGTCTTATAAACAGTATACATATCCTGTATCCTCTAAACCTGATCAGATCTTTAATAATTCTACTAAATAGTAGCAATGTTTAATTGTCTGGCACTTCCTATACTAGTGGTTGCTGGGAATTGGTCTCCTACATTGTAACTTTGTTCATTCACTACAATGGTATTTCTACACTCACAGGAAGACACCTATCTAATGACCATTCTTCTGAAAGAAGCCCTACTTGATGGAGGGATTCAGCACCATAAAAAGGAGCTTAAATGTCCAGTCTTACCAGGTAAACTCTCTATGGTTTATAAAATCACATTGCACCTTTCAATGCATTTTAACTTTTTCTTCTATAGTGACATGGTCTAGTAAGGTAATCTGAGATGATCGTAAAGAGATATTAAACATTTATTTATTTGAAGTAGTAACAACAAAATCAGACTAGTCTTTTTTTTTTTTTTTTTTTTTTTTTTTTTTTTGGGGGGGGGGGGTTGTTAATGTCCCTTTATTTCATGATTTAGAAACTGCATGCTATTTTAAGAATTTCTAATTTGCTTCATTCTTGATATTTGTTGAAAAGCATATAGGCTCCGCTGATTGGTGACTGAACACAGATTTTTTTTTTTTGTGATTGGCTCACCCATGTGCATTGCTATTAAACCAAGGATATCTAAAGAATAATGGAAGTAAATTGGAAAGTTGTTTAAACCAAAATATTGTCTCAGATAATACAATTTAATGTCCCTTAATAGAAATAATTACAATATGTAATCCATGATTTTACCTTTAAAGGTACAGTCAAGTCCAAAATAAAATTTTATGATTCAAATAGGGCATGTAATTTTAAACTTTCCAATTTACTTATCAACACTTTTGCTTCTTTCTTAGTATGAGCCTACCTAGGTTTAACTTTCAACTAACTTCTTAGACCTAGAAGACCGCCTATTATCTGAATAGATTTTGACCACTAGAGGGCATTAGTTCATGTGTTATATTATTGAGCTCACACATGAAGTTACCCAGGAGTTGGCACCGATTGGCTAAAATGCAAGTCTGTCAAACTGAAATAATGGAAGAACACAGGAGTATAGCGCTAATAGCTAAAAGAGAACAAGGCCACTCTAAAACAGTCACCCCAGGACTGTCACGAAGAAAACAAAGTTTAGGAGAAAAAAGAGGGCGCTAAAAGCTAAGTTCTCACCACACTTGGTCAAATAACGAGAAATGCAAATAAAAATTGAAATGAATACCTTTACTCACAGTAAAATACAATTACAACATTACACATTAAAATAAGAATAATAAGATAGAAGGGACGTCTCCCTTTAAAAATTGGATTATCACCTTAAAAAATATGGAAAAGAATATTTTATGTTAAAATGTTTGGGCGTTGTGAAAAGATGCAGCAAGATTAATATCGTTCTTGAGTAAGATCTTCAGTCTTTGTAACATAGTTTCTTGTATTAACTGATCGAAAAAAATGTTAGTTCAGCAAATAGTGTCAGCGTGGAGTTAGTATAGTAGGATTTTTCATAGGAGTTAAGCGATCATGTTGAACACCTTGTAATCAGGTTATACTCACACTCTTCCAAATGACTGTAATAACGGCTTGATAGCTTACACTCTGGAGATATTGTTTACTTCGGATAATCTCCAAGAGTGTTAGTAACTTTTTTACTTGCTTGAGTCGGCTGAACCAGGTCAGCGTGATTGGAAAACTGCTTTCTTTGCTCCAAAATTCCTATGCTTGAATCGGCTGAACCCGGTCAGCGTGATTGGAGACAGCTTGTTTTTTTCAAACCTCTATGTGTCAGATATTGCAGGATTCCAAGGGGATAATGAAAGTCAACAGACCCGCACTTAGCGTGAATCACGCGCGGGCTACAGAGTAAATCTAGGTACCTAGATTTACTCTGTAGCCCGCGCGTGATTCACGCTAAGTGCGGGTCTGTTGACTTTCATTATCCCCTTGGAATCCTGCAATATCTGACACATAGAGGTTTGAAAAAAACAAGCTGTCTCCAATCACGCTGACCGGGTTCAGCCGATTCAAGCATAGGAATTTTGGAGCAAAGAAAGCAGTTTCCAATCACGCTGACCTGGTTCAGCCGACTCAAGCAAGTAAAAAAGTACTAACACTCTGGAGATATTGTTTACTTCAGATAATCTCCAAAAGTGTAAGCTATCAAGCCGTTATTACAGTCATTTGGAAGAGTGAGTATAACCTGATTACAAGGTGTTCAACATGATCGCTTAACTCCTATGAAAAATCCTACTATACTAACTCCACGCTGACACTATTTGCTGAACTAACATTTTTTTCGATCAGTTAATACAAGAAACTATGTTACAAAGACTGAAGATCTTACTCAAGAACGATATTAATCTTGCTGCATCTTTTCACAACGCCCAAACATTTTAACATAAAATATTCCTTTTTCCATATTTTTTTATATATTTTTTAAGGTGGTAATCCAATTTTTTAAAGGGAGACGTCCCTTCTATCTTATTATTATTTTAATGTGTAATGTTGTAATTGTATTTTACTGTGAGTAAAGGTATTCATTTCAATTTTTATTTGCATTTCTCGTTATTTGACCAAGTGTGGTGAGAACTTAGCTTTTAGCGCCCTCTTTTTTTTTTTTTTTTTTTTTTTTTCTCCTAAACTGAAATAATGGGGCAGTTTTCAGAGGCTTAGATACAAATTACAGAGAAAATGGGTATTAATTTAACTATTGGTTATGCAAAACTGGGGAATGGGTTAAAGGGATTATCTATCTTTTTTAAACTTAGTCTGTTGACTAACGTTTAAATTCTTTCAAAGGGACAGTATCTGCCTACAGAATTTTAGTTGTTTAAAAAAAAAAAAAAATCGCTCACCAATTCCAGTTTTTGCATAACAAACATTGTTTTATTACTTTTTTACCTCTGATTACCTTGTATCTAAGCCTCTGCAGACTGTCAAAAGAACTGAAATAAGGGGCAGACTTGCATTTTAGCCAGTCAGTGCTGACTCATAAATAACTCCACAAGGGTGAGCACAATGCCATCTCTATGGGAAACTAGCTGTGAAAAAACTGTCAAAATGCAGCCTTCAAGGGCTTAGAAATCGGCATATGAGCCTACCTAGGTTTTGGCTTTCAACATAGAATACCAAGTGAATAATGCAAACTATGATAAAAGTAAATTGGGGAAAGTTGTTTATTATTGCTATCTGAATCATGCAAGTTGAATTCTGACTAGACTGTCCATTACTTAATGTTGAGGCGGCCTCCTCTGAGGAGCTGTGATAGGAAGGCAAAGGTATAGTGTCAGACACCATAAAATGGATCCAGTCAGTTTATTGCCCATTATCAATATAAGACTTCTGCTGCAAAAATGTGACCTACATATTTAAGGTTTTGCAATGTTTGCTTCCTTGTCTAGCTGTGGGCAGCCAGGGGCTAGACTGATTTCTACCCTTACTTAATAAAGTACTGTTTTAATTTAATATGAATTGAGTGTCTCAACTTCCTACACATTGTGTAGGAAGATAATTTAGGGCATATTGCTAAATCTTTTATACACTTTGTCTGTAATGGTCAGTAAGCTAGAGATGAAAGTATTCAAAACCAGAGGTAAAATATTTAATCTCTATGCTTCATTTTCCTCACTGCTGACTTGAGTGTTCTGGTCTCTTAAAGCTATGGATGCTCCCAGCCCAGATGTTTGTGCTGCCATTGCCAGAGGGGACAGGGTGTCCTGTGCCAATGCCCCAGTGTCCAGAGACCTCTGTGAAAGCCTTGGGTGCTGCTTCACTCCTTTGGATTCTAGTATTTCCTGTTACTATGGAAACAAAGGTGAGTTACCAGCAAACTTCCCCCCCCCTCCCCCATTGTTAATTTGTTTTTTCCTTTTTACACAATTTGATTTCACAAGGTACATGTCTGAAGGTAACATTAAAGGCGTCAATTATAAAGTGTGTGGTTTTTTTTTTTGGTTTTTTTTTGTTTCTCCCTCCAGTGACTGCACAGTGTACAGCTGATAACCAGGTTATAGTTGCCCTCGCTAAGGATGTGACAGTCCCTCCATTAATACTGGACTCTGTAAATGTGCTGTCTGTGAACACAGCTACTTGCAGTGGGTTGCAAATCACCAGGAACAACCTCTTTGCAGTCTTCCAGTTTCCTTTGTCCTGTGGAAGTGGCCATATGGTAAATGGAGGCATGGGTAAAACTATACTTGGCTGTATAGTGAGGTGTAATAGGTTCCAGTTAGCAATTGGCTTTAAAATGTGTATAATGCATACAGTATCTTACATGCCATAGCTAGACATCAACTGCATTTTGTAAAATAAAATGGCTTTGCTCTAAAATATTTTAGATTCTAATACCTCAATAGTATTGAGCTGTTTAAAAGCTTATTTCATGGTTTTTGAAGTTCTTTCAAAGTGACAAACCTGACCTTTCGTCCCTAACAGACAGATGTTAGTCAGATTTATGAAAACGTCTTTGAAGCAACAAGAGATGTAAGGAACTGGCAAGGGGCATCAATCACTAGAGACAGTACAATGAAGTAAGTTGGGATTGGTTGATTTCATCACCTAGCAGGTCCATCCATTTCAGATGCACTTTAAAATTATAATGTAACTATACAAGGTGCTTCTGAAGGGAGCTGCTTTATACCTCTACCACTTTGCTTTTTCTAGGCTCACTGTTCGCTGCAGCTATTCCAGAACCAGTGCTGTACTACTAAACGTAGATGTTGTCACCCTGCCGCCACCACCTCCTGTCTCCACCACTGGACCTCTTTCACTGGAGATGAGGATAGCTCAAGGTAACTCATTAATTCTAAACCTAGCCAATCCAAGCTTGCTAGCCTTTGTCATAAGAGCACCTTTATCATTTTCAATATCTAGATGTATCCTATACCGGATACTATGTAGATGGAGACTACCCTGTTGTAAAGGTTCTGAGAGATCCAGTCTACCTGGAGGTCAGGATTCTGAGGCGCACAGACCCTAACCTGGTGCTGATACTAAATGATTGCTGGGCTACCCAATCAACTAATTCCTTCCAGCAGCCACAGTGGCCTGTCCTGGAGAAAAGGTAGTATTGCAAACCCTCCATACTTCATCAAGCTAAGGTCTTAAAATTCTGACTTTAAATGTTTTTGTTTTTATTTTCAGTTGTCCTTTCACTGGAGATAATTACCTTACACAGCTGATTCCAGTTGTTGCATCACAAACTTACCCAACACATTACCAGCGCTTTTCCATCAGCACTTTCACATTTGTGGATGAAAGAACCCAACTTTCTCTTGGAGGATTGGTAACTGTGCTTGAGTTTATGTATGGTCAGATTGCTTTTTAAATGTAGTGGAAAAACTACCACATCTAAAACTTGTCCTCAGTAAAATCTTGAACTTTATAGTGTGAAATATAAAATCAATAAACACTTTTTCTGTGAAGGCCAATTTCCCTGCACTTGCTCCTTAATTCATTCAGTAATGGTGGTAACATTCTTTCCTCCCCAGGTCTACTTCCACTGCAGTGCCTCTGTATGTGTTCCATCTAACTTTGATTCCTGCAGAAGAACTTGTTCTTCAAGAAAGCGTAAGACATCTAGAACCCTTCTTTACTATCTAATGCCCTTAACGACTCTTACATTCATTGTATGCCTTCATTTATATACCTAATTCAGGGAGAATGGTACCTGTGGAGGACACCATGACCATAGTCACATCTGAGGGACCCATTTACTTTGCCGGTGCTAGCATGGTGAAGGCTGAGATACCAGGTAATCTGAATCAGACGTGCACTCTTGGCTACAACAATTGCTTCATGCACTTAATAATTCTGTAAATGCATTTTCATTTTACCTTGTCCAACATTTTTGATAAGTATTTGCCATTTATCTTACTATAATGGTCTGGTTACCCATCTAACTATGGCTTATTCCTACAGGTGACGATTCTGGTTACAAACATTTAGTCTGGGCCAGAGGCACAGCAGTTGCCGGAGGTTTTCTGTCCATCGTTTTTGTTATAGGTGTCTGGAATTACAAGAGATTTCACATCACAAAAAGTGAACTAGTGTAAATAAAATGATTTTCTACAAAAATCATGTTGTCTTGATTTCTTTAAAACTACAAAAGTAATGGTTGAGGAAAAAATTGTACATTGAAAGTACAAATATTGACATCAGGTTTAATTACTACTGTTGCAGCAGTGGCTTTTAGGCTATATAATTTTTTTGTTTTTTTGTTTCCCCTGTCCCAGTTACATTCTAATGCATACATATCTAGCAGATCAAGCGGTTTCAGAAACTTTGAACTATCAAACACACAATGCAGAAGTTAAACTGATCTCTACTGCCTACATGGTAAAACTTTTCATTCCACAGTTGGAGCTTCAGGAAGTAAACTTGCCAACTGTGGAACCAAAAAGGTTTACTATGTAGGCAGTTTAACTTCTGCGTTTTGTGGGTGTCCTTGTGGATGGATATTCTCTAGTGCTTGTTACTAGGTGATGGTTACAGCTACCAAGAAATCAGCTTACCATAAATATACCATATTGTGTCTTCAGTGTTGCCAAAATCACCCTTCTACAAAGTAACTGTTTTGTATTTATGACAATTACTTGGCAGCTATGAACATAGGATCTCTGATTTGAGAGAGGATGCTGTCCCTTACAAAGTCTCCTTTATGTGTTGACAGCGTGAGGTGGCAGATTAGCTTTTAGTACACCACTTGATCATGTTCCATATGCCTAGTTTGATCAGGTGGCCAAGGGATTAACTGGGTATGTTTTCAATCACAAGAGGGACTACTTTTAGTCACTATATAAGGGGATGTTGGGGTCCCTTTTTGTTAAGGCAATTTGCTGTTTTTTTGTTTTATTTATTGTCAAAACATAGCATAATTGGATAATACACAATGCATAACATTAGACTTTTTGCCCACATACATTACAACATCATTGTCCTGACATACAAGGGGACAACCTAAATAAGAGCAAAACAAAATGCAACTTATGAGGAGTCTTTGTTAAATCAACAGAAGACATTATTCAAATTCTTTGCATTCCAAACATGAGAAACGAGTCTAATATTTAGCACAGTTTCTTAGCTAGAAAAATGAATATTCTAGCTCCTTCGTGTACATTACTACAAAACACGGGTGTGATGTGATCTCAAGGACACATTTCAAACAACATCAAAGGAGGATAATGATAGAGGGGGAAGGAGAAAAAGATAAAGAAAAAAGTCAGAGGGGGAGAAAAAATAATTTGGCTCACTCACCCTAGCACCCCCTTCCACCCTTACTGTCTATAGTATGTTTAGTTTATTTGATATAGTAGAGCCTCTTGAAAGTAAACATTTTATAAATGGGTGGGTTATTTGTTTTTGTATGTTTGAAGACTGATCTTATGAAATCCCCCCCCCCGCCCCCCCCCCCCCCCCCAAAAAAAAAAATAGGTAACAGTCGCTATCATACATCATGATTTTTATTATTATTTTTTTTTTTTTACTAGTTCCACAAATTTTGAAAGCTTGGAGATTTCTGAAATTTCCAAGTGGAAATAACATTACGTCCACATAATAATACATTTTACTTTGAATTCTAGATATCTTCCTAAGACAAAAAACGTTTTAGAGAGCCAGTATGAGATCATAACCCAGATTTTTTTTTTTTTTTTTTTTTTTTTTTTTTTTTTTTTTTTTTTAACTTTTGGACATGATCCTAAGCAGTGTGTAATGTTAGCATTTGGCAAGTTACATTTGTAGCATGCCACTGTTATGGCTTGATTCCATTTTGTGAGCTTATCTGGAGTGATGTAGGCAAAATTAATCAATTTGAGATGCAACTCACGCCAAGACGATCATAGTGTAGCTTTATTTGCTCTTTCAATACTTTTGCTAATTAAATCTCCCACTGAATTGATCACTTTTCTCCATTTTACAGTTTGTTTTGTGATCTTACCGTGTGTGTGGTTTTTTTTTTTTTTGGTTTTTTTTTTGGTTTTTTTTTTTATAAAGCATTAGTCTGTACCAGTATGCAATTGAAGAGATGCCCTTTTGGAAAATATTAATCCTGGCCTCAATGTCCTTCCAGCATTCTGGTGCCGACTTAAGTTTAAGAGAAGTACAGTAATTTCTAGCATGAAGAAAAGCAAAAACTTAGTTGCAATATTAAACTGGTTAATTTGAAGGATTTAACAGCGCTCCAATTAGTCTCGCGTAATTGAGCCATGTACTCCAAACCTTGTCTCTTCCATTGGTTGAAAATGTTTGCTCTTTTCCCTTCTGTAAAATCAGGGTTAATGGTAAGAATTTATCTAAATCTAGATTGTAAGTTCCTACGGGACTAGGGCCCTCAATTGCCCCCTGTATTTGTCTGTAAAATTTTGTCTTAAAGTATTGTTTCTCCATTGTACTGTTATTCTTGTACCCATGGACAGCGCTGCGGAATCTGTTGGCGCTTTTACAAATAAAGAATAGTTTGGAAGGGCATTAAATATTTATAAATCTCTTGCCATTCTATGATTGGATTTTTAAAAACAACTTTTTTTTTTTTTTTATATAGCTTCTGGTAATCTTTTCACTTGCATATGAATTTAATGCCTTTCCTGAAAATGGAGCTAGCATATTTTCTTCAGTACCTTTTTTAAAACCGTGATCCTTCTCTGATATCAAATCTATTACCTTTGCCATATGTACCCAATTTTCTTTTTGCAAGAAGGGTAAGTTGAACCCAGCCATGTGTTGCACTTGATTTTTTTAATAGATATAGGAGCTTGGGGGGAAAAGCCACCATTTTGATCAAATTTAATTTAGCCATAAGTGATAATGGAAGTGATGCCCATCTCTTTAAATTGGCACCGATTTTTTTTAATTTCCAGAAAATTGCGTACCACCCCTTTGGTGATCTGGAAATATTGATGCCTAAATACATTAAATGCGAATTAGCATCTTTAAACGTAGAACTGGAATCAAATCTTTTATATATCATAGAACCACAGATTTTTCGGTATTTTCTTGGTATCCAGTAAAGGAGCCGAAGTCCTGTAAGATTTGTGCAAGTATGGACATGTTTATTTGTATTACTGATGAATACTAGTAAATATTGTCATACAATGCTACATGTAGTTCATTTATTCCTTATTTTAATTTTACTTATTGTAGATGCTAGCAGCTCTATTGCTAAATTAAAGATGTTGTGAGTGGGTATTCCCGTCTTGTACCCTTTGCTAGTTGAAAACCCCGGGGAAATGGCACCATTGATAATTATGGCTGACTGAGGGCATCTATATAACGGTTTAATGAAGGAGAGAAAAAGGCTGTTTAATCCAATTTTATTTTTTTTCCCAAGGCAGAATATAAATTATAAGTATACACAATTAGAGTGCGCTAAACAGCTCTACCTATATTTTAATAACACTATATTGGATATCAGAGAAATTATAATATAAATAATGTCATTTATCAAACACTATATATAGTAAAAACAAATACAATATATCTATACACTATTAGATTTTATTACACAAAAAACACTTATATATAAGGTGCACCTTATTTCATATATACTACAATCAAAATTAGTTTAAAATTCATATAAATTGATATTTTTAAAAACATATGAAATGATAAAAGCTATCACGATCCTAAGATATCTCTCCAATACTATTTAGTCAGTATTTTGTTGTACTGGATTTGTTGCCAGAAATTTATTGCTGAGAAACTTATGTATCAAAAATGAATTGTCAGTAAAACATGTCCTTAGTTCCAATGTATCGTTTGGACTAATAAATAACTTTTCAGTGGAGACAACACCATAGGAGATAAACTTTTAAAGTTGTCAGTTCCTTATTGTGAGGTATCCCTTTTTTTTGGTGATAGTTACTATTGTATTCAGGGTCAATTATTTGGTAGCGATATATCCTCTATTAGAATTCATATGAAAAAAGTTTTTTTGGTCTTTTAAATCCAAATTGAAAGTTTTAACAACACTCACCGGAATTCGAAAGGCTTACGATAATGTTACCTTTCCCCGGATCAGCTTTTTCCTTGCGGTGCTGTGTGGCGTTTCTGGGTCAGCCGTTACTTTTGCCTTGGCGTGTATACCTTCACGTGACCTCTTAGCCGCACCAATAGCTTTACCAGGTTGCCGGTGTAAGTGATTTCAAAAAACTTTCGTACAGTTCTTTTCTCACAGTGCTACCAGGAGCACAAAATATTTGTTATTGAGGTGTCCGCTTGTTCTTACTATAGAATTCCGTCTCCCACAGAAGATGCTGTCCACAGGAGTGAGCAAGAGAAAAGTTCCGTTACCGAAGCTGGCCAGCCCAACGGATCTTATCCAATACCATCTACGCGTTTCAGCAGGAGTGCCTTTGTCAAGATAAGCTGCATCCTGTCAGGGAGTCTTTTATGCCGGAATTCTTAAAGGGAAAGTTGTTTCGCTCTCTTAAAGGGACCTCTCATTTCTTTAAGTTTCTCACTTCAGTTTATCCTCGGTGGTTATAATAAATACATCTTTTTGGAGGAGATATCATGATAATGGGATATCGGTTCTAATACATATATACAAATATAAGAAATTAATCAAAAAAATGAAAGTATATAATTTTAAGCATATTGATATTTGCAGTTCTCATTGATGTTATGGTAGGGTTATTTAATATAATTTAAAAGACTAGATGATGAAATTTCTTAAAATACAACCACGAATTTACAATAAAAATGTACATATAAAAAAGTGTACATATTAAAAAAATAATAAAAAAATAATAAAATATAATAAAAAATGGGTTAATATTTTCTTTCATTGGTTAACCTTGACCATCTATTTGGTTCTGCATAAAACATTGAGGGCAGGATATTGGAGCTTTCACACCATGGAATACTCCCAGTAAGGAGATTCCCATTATAATAAATAAATAACTAAAATAAAACTTTTTTAAAATATCTTTAGTTAAATACATATAGTCTAGATAAATCAAAACAGGGGATCATAAAAAAGGGGGGAGTTCCTAAAGGGACTAAAACTTACAAAAAAGGATTAAGATCTAACTCTGCATTAAGGCCTAAGGGGGTCAGGGTTTTAAAATTAAAAATTAATTCAGCTTCTGTTCTTAAAAGTTTTTTATTTATATCTCCCCCACGCCAGTCTGGTTTAATTTTCTTTATGCCCCAGTATTTTAAACCTTTTGGATTCTGATTATGTTTTTCTTTAAAATGTTTAGAGAGCAGATGTTTCTCATATCCATGTTCAATATTTAGGATGTGCTCTCTAATTCTATCCCTCAACATACGTGAGGTTTCCCCAAAGTACTGCTTATGACAAGGACATTCAATTAAATATACTACGTTTTTATCAGAACATTTTATTATATCTCTGATTTTAAAATCTTTTTGAGTAACAGTCGATTTTACACTTGTTTTTTTGTTACTGTATTTGCATGCTTTACAAGATAAGCATGGAAAAAATCCTTCTATTTTCTGTCTTTTTAAGTCTACATCTGAGGGATTTGCTTTAATTGGTTTAAAAGTGCTAGGTGCCAGAATGTTTTTCAAGTTTCTTGTTTTTTTAAAAACTATTTTTGGTTTATCTGTTAAGGCCTCACCAATATAGGGGTCTCTTTGAAGTAAGTGCCAGTGCTTATTTAAAACTCCTCTTAATTTACTGTGATTAATATTATAATCTGTAATAAATGGTATATTTAAAAATCCCTCATTCTGGACATTCTTTATTTTATGCTGTAATAATTCATGTTGTGTTTTTTCTCTAGCTTCTATTTTGGCTTCATTTATAATTTTCTCTTTATAGCCTCTCTTTTTAAATTTATTTTCCAAATATATAGCTTGTTTTTCAAAATCCTCTTGTTTGGTACAATTTTTCTTAATTCGTAAGAATTGATTTTTTGGAATATTTTCCAGCCATTTCTTGTAATGGCAACTAGTGTTATGAATATAACCATTTGAATCTACCTTTTTAAAATGAGTTTTTGTAATGATCTCATTATTTTGGATTTCTATATCTATATCCAAAAAGCTAATCTCATTTGTACTAATTTCATATGTTAAATTAATATCAAAATCATTAGTATTAAAATCTTCTAAAAACATATCTAAAATTTCTCTGTCACCCTTCCAAATTAAAATAATATCATCTATGAAACGACGATAGAGCACCAAGTTCGCCTCCCAATGGGATCCATGTATTATTTTCTCTTCTAGGTATCCCATAAAAAGATTTGCATAACTGGGTGCGAACTTGGTGCCCATCGCCGTTCCCTTAATTTGTAGATAAAATTGATTGTTAAAATTGAAATAATTATTATTTAAAATAAACGAAATACTATCCAATAAAAATTGTATTTGTTCCAAAGGCATATCACTTCTTTTATTTAGAAAATATTCTACTGCTTGGAGGCCTAAATGGTGTCTAATATTAGTGTATAGCGAGCACACATCACAAGTTACAAGGATAAAATCTTTCTCCCACTTTATATTTTTTAAAATTTTTAATAACTCAGTAGAGTCTTTTAAATAAGATGGGAGACAAGTTACATAGTCTTGAAGGTAATTATCCACATATTCCGATAAATTTGATGAAATAGATTCAATCCCAGAAATTATAGGCCTTCCAGGGGGATTTTTAAGGGATTTATGGATTTTAGGAAGGTAATAAAAAATAGGAATTCTAGGGTATTGTACGTTTAAAAAGCCATATTCCTTTCCATTTATAATTCCTATGCTGTGCGCTTCATCTAATAATTTTATCAATTCTTTACTTAATTTCGAAGTTGGATTGATTTTAATTTTCTTATATGTTTCAACATCATCTAATAACCTGTTAGCCTCTTTTAAATAATCAATAGTATCTAATAAAACAATCCCCCCCCCTTGTCCGCTTGCTTTATGGTAATTGATGAATTGTTTTGTAAATTCTTTAAAACATCATTTTCTTTTTTTGTTAAATTATATTTCATTTTATCTAAATTCAGGTTCTCTATATCCTTTTTTACTGCCCTTTCAAACATTTCTATGTTTCTACCTTTTTCTGAGGATGGAAAAAATTGTGATTTAGGCTTTAAATTAGTATGATGAAAGCCTCTATTATCATTTGTTATTTCACGTGCAACTGGATTTTTTATAAAATATCTTTTAAGAGTAACATTTCTAATGAAATTATTTACATTTATTAGAGTATTAAATTTGTTCAGTTTATTTGATGGTGCAAATGTCAGACCTTTTTGCAATACTTTATATTGGTTTTCACTTAATTCTAAGGAACTTAAATTAAAAATCCCTTGTTTATCTATCTCATTCTTCTCATTTTCTCTCTTTCCTCCTCTACCTCTGGTTCCTCTCTTTCTCTTTTTTTCTGTTTCATTCTTTCTGTTTCTCTTTTGTCCTCTCCTAAAAAAGAGACTGAGGTACCTTGTTGGGGACTATCTAGATTTGTTCTCAGATCTAAATCTCTTAGGGGTTCAAATCTATTGTGGTTAGACCAATTTTGTTCAGGTTGTCTCCAATCATCTTTATTAGCTCTCCAATTTTGTCTATTATAATTGGGCCTATTGTAATTATAACTATCTCTTTGATATGTAGAATAACCATAATTGTCATTTTTCCTATCTCTATAATTATTTCCTCGATAAGCAGGAGAGCTGTAGTTGTCAAAATGTCTCTCTCTGTTTCCATTATTTTTATCTCTATTCCAATTGTTGTTATAATTATAATTAGAATTTTGTTTTAGATATTCACCTGAAGGTCTTAAATTTGAAGAAGAGCCTTTTTGGTTATATTCATAGTTGGTATTATCATTCCTTAGATTAGTTCTATTCATATTAGAATTAAATTTAATATTCTTTTTATTATTCTTTTTAGAGAAGATCCTCCATTTTTGATCATTTTCTTGTTGGGGTTTATCTGTCTCTGATTCAAATGGTTGAGTGTCACTAGTTGTATCTTTATCTTTTGTGTTTTTATAATCGACCATATCTCTATTCATTTTTCTAAGTTTAATCTCAATTGTTTCCTTCTTGATGTCTTTCAGATTATTTATAATATTTGTTTGAATGTTTTTATATTCTGTCTCTGTATTCCAAGGGGATAATTCATTACTAAGATGTTCAATCTTTTCTCCAAATTCCCTTAAACTAATGTTTCTTGATTTTACAATTATTTTCATTAGATTAATAGAGGCAACACTTAAAGTTTCAAACCATTCTTTTTGTAAATGATCTTGTAGTTGAAAGGTACAATCTTTTAATAATCTCAAACCTCTCGGTACAATGTTTAAATTAATATATTTCTGTAGAAAGCTAACTTCCAACTTCTGTTTCATCTCCTTTACTAATACTTTTTCTAAGTTTTCACACATTTCGGAAACATTCCCTGAAGGGGTTTGTGTTAAGGGATCAGTGGGATCCTCTAATTTTTCAATTTCGGAAAAAAGATCTAATCTAACTTTAAAAACATCCATGATGTCAAAAAAGGGGGAATAATACTGACTAAATAGTATTGGAGAGATATCTTAGGATCGTGATAGCTTTTATCATTTCATATGTTTTTAAAAATATCAATTTATATGAATTTTAAACTAATTTTGATTGTAGTATATATGAAATAAGGTGCACCTTATATATAAGTGTTTTTTGTGTAATAAAATCTAATAGTGTATAGATATATTGTATTTGTTTTTACTATATATAGTGTTTGATAAATGACATTATTTATATTATAATTTCTCTGATATCCAATATAGTGTTATTAAAATATAGGTAGAGCTGTTTAGCGCACTCTAATTGTGTATACTTATTACTTTTTGTGTGGGTACTGGGAAACCACACTTTGTAGAGTTGCTTTTATCTACCACTAAAGGGTTTAACCTTTTTTTGCAGAATATAAATTATCCCAGCTCATTTAATCTAACTTTTTTTTTTTTTTTTTTTTTTTTTTGCGCTGCGTTGACTGAGGTTATAGCTCTATCTATACAAAAAAAAAAATTATTTTTTTTATTTCTTTTTGTGTGGGGAAAAAAGTCCAGTGTAAGAAGGACCTTTCTTAGATTGGAGAAAGAGGTTCTTCCAGACATGAACCCTGTTTGGTCAGAATGTATTAATTCCCCTAAAGTTTATTTTAGCTATAATCCTTGTTAGTGGTTTATAATCTACAGTGGGGCGGTACGCACTCAGATCTTCAGGCTTCTTTTTCTTTTTGCAAATTAATGCAATATTTTGTTTAATCCTGAAGGTTTTTTTTCCTTTGTAGTGTAATGGTAATTGAATAAGTCAAGAGGGGTTCATATAATCTGCAAGGATTTTGTAGTATTCGGCAGGGAGGCTATCCGGGCCGGCTGCTTTAAGAGCAGCTCTTTTAATTGCATTATCTACTTCATCTAGTTCTATCGGTCTATTTAAATGTTGTAATTTATCTGGTTCTATTTGTGACATTAAAGGGACACTGAACCCATTTTTTTTTTATTTTGTGATTCAGATAGAGCATGCAATTTTAAGTAGCTTTCTAATTTTACCCCTATTTTTTTTCTTCGTTCACTTGTTATCTTTATTTGAAAAAGGCATCTAAGCTTTTGTTTCAGAACTGTGGACAACACTTTTTATTGGTGGATGAATTTATCCACCAATCAGCAAGGACAACCCAGGTTGTTTAACAAAATGGGCCGGCATCTAAACTTGCATTTCAAATAAAGATACCAAGAGAATGAAGAAATTAATAGGAGTAAATTAGAAAGTTGCTTAAAATGTAATGCTCTACCTGAATCGCGAAATAAAAAATTTGGGTTCAGTGTCTCTTTAAGCAAATATGATATGATCTAAAAATTCAGCGATAATGTCTGTAATCTTTGTCGATCTTACCTCCTTTATTAGTGATTGCTTCTATTGTATTAGTCCTGCCTGATCATATTCGCTAAGTATTTACCGGTTTTGCCCCCAAACCGATTAAAAATTCACACTAGCCTTTACTGCCTCTTGTGTAATTGAGTTAAATACATTTCTCTTTCTTTGCTTGAGCATATTTTTCTCCAGGTCCTTTTTGTAGGATTTGCTAAAGTATCAAATGTATTACGTAATTGATTTGCTAGTTGAATGTTAACCTTAAAAGGACACTGTGCCCAAATTTTTTCTTTTGTGATTCAGAGAGCATGAAATTTATGCAACTTTGTAATTTACTCCTATTATCAAATGTTCCTTATTCTCTTGGTATCTTTATTTGAAATGTAAGTTTAGATGTTGGCCCGTTTTTGGTGAACAACCTAGGTTGTCCTTGCTGATGGATAAATTCATCCACCAATCAAAAACTGCTGTCCAGAGTGCTGAATCATGAAAAAAGCTTAGATGCCTTCTTTTTTTATATAAAGATAGCAAGAGAACGAAGAAACATTGATAATAAGAGTAAATTAGAAAGTTGCTTAAAATTGCATGCTCTATCTGAATCATGAAAGAAAAATTTTGGGTTCTGTGTCCCTTTAAGTTAGGTTTTTCTTTTTCTCCATTTACTTAGATATGCTTTAATTTCTCCCCTTACTACTGCTTTTAGATGCTTTCCAATATGAATTCTTGTTACATGTTTTGTATTTTATTTTTTAAATATTTTTTTTTATTAGATTCACGGAATTGGATACACAAACAAAAATAACCAATAACAGGTGTTACAATTTTACCTTAGAGATTACCGTACATAGTAGACCAACATCCTGCATGGTTATCTAACACCTCTTACATTGTATTAAGTGACAAAACAAACACGAAAAAAGAGGGAAAAAAAGGGGGGGAAGACTTTCCTGTCCCTTCCACGTATCCAAAACCAAGATTAACTGGAAGCAACATGCTAGCAAGAATTAAATCCACATCTGGTTAAAATTGATCCAATGCTGGGGTAACTCGCCTCAAGTATAAGAGAAAGAAATACGGCAAAGTTCCTGTTCCTCTCTATAAATTGGTGTTGTAACGGTATTGTCCAAGCAGTGATGAGATTTTTCCACTTTGCAAAAAAGCTCTAAACTGCGAATCAATAGTTAATTAAAGGGTCATGCGATTCAATTGTTTGCAGTTTTAATATATTAGGAAGCAATTATTAAGGGAATGGAAAACTGCAAAGGTCCACACTATTACTGAATTGTCTAACAGCCAAAATTTATCAAAAGTTTATCCCCTCTGAGTCTAGAAAAACCCTGCAACAGAGTAATGCTAATTTTATTCTCTAGATGTTTATTCAGCCAATAATTAACTTTATTCCAGTATTGCATGATTTCGGGGCATGACCACATGCAATGAATAATATCCGCCATTTTTGCTTTACATTTAAAGCATGGGCTAGTTTGTTTATTTTTAGAGCATTATACAACCTATATGGAGTAAAATAATTATAAAACGATTTTATTTGGGATTCCCGCCAACTTATATTAGCAGTGGCCTACTCTGATAGGCGAATATTTTTTACAATATCCTGTTCGGAAAGAGTCTTAAGAAAACTTAGTTAATATATCAAATTATTTTCACCAGACTTAAAAATCGGGGATTTATACCAGTAAGAGATTGTCTACCTGCCTCATATAGCTTAACTCCATTAGGGATCTAAAATAGCACCCCAATCAAGTCAAATTGATCTGATTAATTGCGCTGCATCGCGCCTTATCTGTAAATAGGCCTAAAAATTCTTTACTAGGAGAGCATATTTAACATAGTTCTGCATATGATTGGAGTATCTTATTATCCTGTAGAACAGAGCTTTCCAAACTTTTCATGTTTGCGACACACTTTTTTGACCTACATAATTTCACGACACGGTAATTCAGGTGTACTTGCAAACAGGAGGTTAAACTAACTGGTTTTAAGAGATACGGACACATACATAAATGATATAATAACGAAATGTATTTACAAGTAACGGTATGCATGTGCAAGAATAAAAAAAAAGTTTAATCACACCAATAGCTACTTACTATTTTAATGGGCTGCATGAGGTTGATGGGATGAACACAGTTTCTGAATATTTGGTGGAATATTAGATGAAGACACTCGCATTTCATCATCAAGCATTTTTAAGCTTCCACTTCCTATCCATATATCAAGAGCATCAGCAGTAATGCACTACTGGGAGCTAGCTGCAAAAAAACCCTCAGACTCGCGGCAGCTTAAATGCTGAGCTGAAGTCAGAAGTCAGACTGGCTAGTGCCCACGCTGCAAACACACTGCTGTCCCACTCACTACACATGCAGTCACGAGCCAATTAAAGAGACACACGTGCAGTCAGGAGCCAATGTGCCGCCAATGGGAATAGTTTCAGTTCCCACTGAGCTGCGCTAATAGCTTAAGATGATCTGTGACCCCTAGGTATCAATCACGTGTCAACCATGTGATATGCATAGCATGCAGGCAGAAGGTCAGAAACTAAAAAAAAAAATTTAATTTAGAAAAAAATTTGTGCTGAAGCAGGGACACACCTACACACTGCTGCTGACACACTAGTGTCCCGACACACAGTTTGGAAAGCACTGCTGTAGAAGATGGGGGAATATAAACAAGTCCCTTCTCCTTCCATTCTTGAAAGACCACATCACGTAATCCTTGTGAAAAATCTGGATTTGAGAGGACCTTGGATCGTGTCCTATTTCCTTGCAGTATTTCTGCCATGCCGTGATATTTACCAAAGTCTGCATATGTACGATGTTGCTTGGTAGTTTAACAAGAGGGTAATGTAGCAAGGCTCTTAGATCAAATGGGTCGACAAGATTTGTTTCTATATCAAGGTAAGTAACAGTTTGCTTCTGTTAACCAATCGACTGCAAATTGTATCATACAAGTCCAGTTATAATATTCTAAACTGGGCATCGAAAAAACACCATAACTTTTTGTTGTTGAATTAATCTGGCCATGGCTTTTTGAGGCCGAGTCTTTCCCCATAAAAATAATGAACATGCAGCATTAAACCTGAGAATATCTCGCTTAGTTATAAATAGGGGTAAATTCTGTAACAGAAAAAAAAATGCGGGAAGAAGATGGTCTTAAGTAGCATACTCTTAACAGATATAGATAAATAATATAACTTTCATGCTTTCATCTCATTTGCCATCTTAGCAAATAAATCTTCATAATTAAGGTTGTACCACTCATTAGGATTCCTGCATACTTTAATTCCCAAGTATTTCATACTTTGTACTTCCTTAAAAATGTGGGGGTAGATATTTTCTGAAGTCTTATGTATCAATAAAATCTCAGATTTCATGGGATTGATTCTATATCCAGAAAATTTACTAAAACTATTAATAAGATATAGAGAATGTGGAATGCTCTGATACATTTCGTTTAAGTATAGTATAAGATCGTCTGCGTAAAGAGATAAGATTACTTTCTGTTTCTCCAATAAAATTCCTTTTAATTCCTGTCTAAGCCATACTGCCAAAGGTTCTAAAGAAATATTAGAGAGGGGCGATAAAGGGCATCCTTGCCTCGTACCCTTCTGTAATATAATACATTGAGACAAAAGACCGTTAACAAGCAGTTGTGATCTAAAATTTTTATAGACCAGTTTGAGCATATTAATTATATTTCCAGAAAAAACAAAAACAGGTGCTCCCATATGATCGAGTCAAAGGCCTTTTCGGCGTCTAATATCACTGAAGTCAGATCTGCCCTAGGCCTGGATTTTTGTTTTCCTTTATTGTAATAGGTATCTATGGTCAGAAGTACTTTTCTTATATTACGAACTACATTCCTTCTTGGCATAAACCCTGTTTCATCAGTATGGATTATTGTTCCAACTACTTTTTTTAATCTTTCGGCCATGATTGACAATAATTTATAATCGTTGTTTAAAAGGGATATAGGACGATATGTGCCCGGGTCTTTTGGGTGTTTATTTTTTTTTTTTATAAATAAGGGTTATGACTGAGTCCAAAAAATATGGGAAATTCATTTGGTTCTCACACAAATAATGATTAAATAATTTGGTTAAAGTGGCGGATATCTCTTTATTTAAGATTTTATAAAATTCGGCAGATATCCCGTCAGAACCAGAGCTTTGTTTTGCTTAATTCTTTTAACAGCTGATTCACATTCTTCTAATATTGGCTGATTAATCATCATTGGAAATTTGAGTCAGATTAATTTTCTGCCAAAACCCATCTTGCTCTTGTTTATCTATATTTTCTTTAGAATAGATATTTTGGTAGCATTTAAAAAAAAATTTCCCCCCTAATCTGTTGCTTAAGTATATTTTCGTTTGCCGTCCCTAATACTTGACATATTACTATTTCTCCTTATTTTGCTGATTCTTGCTAGGTGTTTAGTTGAGATGCCTTGGTATCCCTGAAAAAAGCTCTGGTTTTTTTTTTAGATCCTCTAGTGACCATTTTACCTTCAGTAAAAGGTCCCTGGCATCTTTGGCTTGTTTATATTTATTTTATTTGGGACATTCAAATACCTCCTGTATGTGTTTCTAACCTGGTTAGCCAGTTGAACTTCTTGGAAGTTGTCCTTAGGGGCGAGATAAAAGCTTATATGATTAAAATAAAAAAGAAATCCAGCCTTGCCTGCTTCTCAAAAAGTTTCTATTTTATGTAAGTATCCCCTGTTATTTCTGTAATCTCTCCATTTTTCCACCAACCAATTTGAAAATTGTAGACTATTAATCATGTATTGTGGAAAGTGTTACTATTCCGATTCATGAGGATATCTGAAATGTTACACGAACTATGGCATGATCTGAAAGTAGGATCTCTGAGATTTTTGAATTGATATCTAATGATAACAACTTTCTCTTCTAAACGAAATAGGTTGATTCTTGAAAAAAATCTATGTGACTTTGACTCGCACAAGTCGGTATGCTGTATTCGCCATATATCCTTTAAATTTAGGGATTTACAGAAATCTCTAAAAAATTTGTAATAACCTGGGGAGCTTAACCAGAATCTATCCATCTCTGGATATCGGGTCATGTTAAAGTCACCCTCTAACACTAAGTTGTGATCTAGATAAAGGACCAATTTAGTTTTCAATTTATTCCAAAACTTCATATTAAGATTATTTGGACCCAATACATTAGAAAGTGACCATATGTTATAAAATCTTAAACCAGGAACTAGGCAGATTTATAATTGTACAAGATGAATTCAACAATAAGTTAGTTTCTTATTAAATAATAAAGCAACTCTAACCCTGTGGCGTATCTAATGATTAATAACCTTTACTCCCCCCCCCCCCGGTTTCCCTTCTGCTGCTTTTTATATCAGACCCTCAGATTTATGTTCCAGCCATTCTAGATTCAATCCAATTGTTTGGAGAATTCTCGGGGTACAAGATAAATATCTGAGATTTTGTGGCTGCATCGTAAAACTGATGATACAGAAACGTTATACCCTTTTCGCACTGTAACCTCTCACTTAACCTACCTGGGCATTCATATCTCTGTGAACCTGCAGCAATGGTATCCCCACAACCTATCTTCCCTTATTCAACAAATCAAAACTGACTTAATCACTTGGCAAAATTTGCTGCTCTCTCTAATGGGCAGAGTCCATATCATGAAAATGATGATCTTGCCCAAACTCTTATACCCTATGCAAATGTTCCCCCTTTTTGCTCCGACGAAAAAACATTGCGTTCTTAAATAGCATATTTCGAACCTTTCTTTGGAAGGGCGATAAGGCTTGTATAGGCATGCATAAACTGTATCTTCCCTACTCAAAAGGGGGATTAAGCTTGCTGAACCTTCTCTATTATAATTGGGCCTCTCTCTAGCAAAGCATGCACTAGATTGGAAACTAAATACACAGCCACCTAGATTACAAGTTTTGTGTTAACATGAGTGCGGTGCCAACGAGCAGTTTAAGCTCACCGCTCACTTACAGACAGCGCTGGTATTACAGGTTTTTAGAAACCTGGCGTTAACCGCAAAAAAAGTGAGCGAAGAGCAAAATTTAGCTCCACATCTCACCTTAATACCAGCGCTGCTTAAAGGATTACTTTCTGTTATAATTTTTAAGCTAAACAACTAACATATTAAAGTTAATAAACATTAATTTAAACCTACTGACCTATATTTTCTCCAAAACGAAGTTTCATAACGTTCTAAAAGTTCTATCTTTTATTCGCCAATGATGTCACGTTATCCTGCCCACTATTTTCAGCACTGCATGTTCAAAATACTTAAAATAATAACTTTGTGTTTAAAGCACCATTTTGAAACCTAGGTATTGTAAGCGGATTGGTACAGAGCAAAGGATACCCACGGAGTGGGTTTGGAAAACAATTAAATTTGCAGGTGATATACGGTAGAGATATGTTAATGAAATGCTATTGATAAAAAGCGTATTTGGGGTAGTTAGTTAGAAACAGGCATAGAAAATATTTACTTACAGTGGCCCTTTAAGTCAGCGGTGAGCTGGTGTAACGTGGTTGTGCACAATTTCCCCATAGGAATCAATGCTCCATGTTGGATGTCTTGAAGATGGACCCGTTCCGTGCCAGATGAATGAAGATAGAAGATGCCGTCTGGATGAAGACTTCTGCCCGACTGGAGGACCTCTTCTGCCCAGTTGGGTGAAGATGTCTCATGGTAGGGTGATCTTCAGGGGGTTAGTGTTTTTTTTAAGGGGGGATTGGGTGGGTTTTAGAGTAGGGTTGGTTGTGTGGGTGGTGGGTTTTAATGTTGTATGTTTGTACTTTTTTTTTTTTACAGGTAAAAGAGCTGATTACTTTGGGGCAATGCCCCGCAAAAGAACCTTTTAAGGGCTATTTGTAATTTAGTGTAGGGTAGGGATTTTTTTTATTTGGGGGGATTTTTTATTTTGTTAGGGGGATTAGAGTAGGTGTAATTAGTTTAAAAATCTTGTAATTATTTTATTTTCTGTAATTTAGTGTTAGTTTTTTTTCGTACTTTAGATAATTTTTTAAAATTGTATAGTTTTTTTTGCGTACTTTAGATAATTTTTTTAAAAGTGTGTGTATATATATATGTGTGTGTATATATATATATATATATATATATATATATATATATATATATATATATATATATATATATATATATATAGTTTAGGTTTTATTTTACAGGTAAATTTGGGTTTTTTTTTAACTAGGAAGTTATTAAATAGTTTGTATTTATTTTAACTAGGTACAATAGTTATTAAATAGTTATTAACTATTTAATAACTTCCTAGTTAAAATAAATACAAAGTTGCCTGTAAAATAAAAATAAACCCTAAGATAGCTACAATGTAACTATTAGTTATATTGTAGCTAGCTTAGGGTTTATTTTATAGGTAAATATTTAGTTTCAAATAGGAATAATTTAGTGAATTGTTTTAATTTTATTTATTTTAATTATATTTAAGTTGGGGGTGTTAGGGTTAGACTTAGGTTTAGGGGTTAATAACTTTATTAAAGTGGCGGCGATGTTGGGGGCGGCAGATTAGGGGTTAATAAATGTAGGTAGGTGTCAGCGATGTTAGGGGATAATAATATTTAAATAGTGTTTGCGATGCGGAAGTGCAGCGGTTTAGGGGTTAATATGTTTATTATAGTAGCGGCGATGTCCGGCGCAGACTAGGGGTTAAAAATGTATTTTAATGTTTGCGATGTGGGAGGGCCTCGGTTTAGGGGTTAATAGGTAGTTTATGGGTGTTAGTATACTTTTTAGCACTTTAGTTAAGAGTTTTATGGTACAGCGTTGTAGCATAAAACTCTTAACTACTGACTTGCGGTACCAGGCTTGACAGGAGAGGGTCTACCGCTCACTTTTTGGAAGACTCGTAATACTGGCTCTATGCAAGTCCCATTAAAAAAATACAATACGCAATTGACGTAAGTGGATTTGCGGTATTTCCAAGTCTGGCCAAAAAAGTGAGCGGTACACCTGTTCCTGCAAGACTCTTAATACCAGATGGAGTTAAAAAGCAGCTTTGGGCCCGGCTAACGCTGCTTTTTAAGCCTAATGCAAGACTCGTTATCTAGCTGAGCATGTTTCCGGTATTCATTTGGAAGAAGCCTCCTTGCCTCAGGTGTCTCCCTCTTTTATACCACACGCCACTTTATCTGAATTACCAACAACTTTACAATGCCACCCATTGTTTCGAGATGTGCTTTTAGGCTGGAGGGCCATGACCAAGGTTCTGGCATGGGATCCCAGTCATACTAAATATCTGCCCATCACAGGGAACCCTAGGTTCTTGCCGGGTACAATGTACCCTGTTTTTCGTACATGGAAAACTCTGGGCATAGATAATATAAACTACTAGATTCTGTCACTAAATCTGTTCTGCCTTTTGATACCATATGTAGGGATTTTCTGACCCCATACACCAGTAGATTTGCCTATTTCCAAGTCCGTCACTATATAAATCACATTTTGCAAAATTGTGGAACGTTCTGGGCTAACTCGTCTCTGGCTTGTACTATTACACAATTTCAAGCACATAAATTTGCCATTTCCCCAATGTATAACGAAATGATACAAGCCAAAATCCCTACTATGCAACTCAACCTTTTTAACAGTTGGAACAATAGATTGCCTGGTGTGTCTTCTGCTAAAATTATATACAAGAGTCTTACCCTAACTTGGTCTGCGACTCTTGCAACCGACCTTAGGGAATCGCAGATACGTGTTATTTATCAAGACTATCTTACCCCAAGTAGACTGGAAAAGTCCCTCCTCCATTTACTCAATGTATGTGGTAAATGCTCCTACCCAGACCCTGACTTTTTGCATTATATCTGGTTTACCCCAAATTTCGTAGATACTGGAACCAGGTTTCTATTTGGCTCTCCAAAATCATAACCATCTCTATCACACTTACGCCTACACAGATATTATTCCTAGACCAGCTGACAGCTCCATGACAGGATAGGAAACTCCTCATTAATGCTATACTTTTAGCCAGAAAGTGCATCTTTCACAAATGGCTTCACAGATAAGCACCATCCATTATGTTTCTTAAGCAAATTATGTTAAAGTCTTTGTTGCATGAACAACATGATACTTTATTTGATGTTAATATACGAGTAACTCACTTTATTGGGAAATGGAGACTCTACTTAAAATCCTTAGATCTACCAACCCAGAGGCAAATACTTTACCCTTTTAAAGACACCACTTACATGCTAGAGGTGAATCTAAGGGGTGACTGGAACATCTGGACAGATGTTTTGGCTCATTGAAGGAAGGCGAAGGATGTGTGAATCACTCATTGTAAATTTGGTGATGTCTTTTTACCTAACTCACTGGCTGTTTTCATGGTTTCAATTGTAAATTACAGCTATATGTAATAATGTATGTTAAAG
This sequence comes from Bombina bombina, assembly GCF_027579735.1. NCBI lineage: Eukaryota > Metazoa > Chordata > Amphibia > Anura > Bombinatoridae > Bombina > Bombina bombina. Next base: position 993,340,747 of record NC_069504.1, read on the forward strand.
GTTCCTGACTCTTTTGTTATTCTTATAGCTTCCAGCCTGATGCCCATAAGTAACCACTGGGTGCTTTGGCTTTTCAACTGTTTAAAAAGTTTTTGTAAAAATTGAAAAAGAAACAAAACTGTTTAATAGGCATTACGAAGATTGGTTGCCCTGATTCCAGGGTGATAAACTTTTGGACGATTAACCAACTGTGGACTCTCGTTATCTGAATTTTTTTTTTTATTGTTTTTTTCACACAACCACGTAAGTGGAAAGTCATCATTCTGTATGTTGGTACTCATTTTTGTTTGCCTATTGATAATAAAAAAAGATATTAAAAAAATAAATATAGCAACCCCACATTTCCTGTTACTGCATGGTGTAGCAATGACCTCTGAAATCCACCCAACCTTCAATTTATCAATTTCTGGGGCCTTTAAGTGCAACTCTTGTAAAAAGATTATATCTGGCTTCTGGAGTTTAAGCAGCCTAAGAATAGTTTTTCTTTTAATAGAGGAATGTTATCCTTCCAACATTCCATGATACCAAATTAATTTCAAGATTCATGTTGAATCCATTACAATCTCATACGTCTCCCAGCGTGAACAGAAGAGACAGGAAAGAGGAGAAAAAAAAGGCACCATCCGTACAAAAATTTATAATCTACAAATCTGTGTTTTAAAATAACAGTACTTAAGGTTTACTTCTTGTGACCCATTACAAACAGTAATTAAAATAAACACAAAAAATTCCCTTCTGACATAAGAAGGGTTTACATACTGAAACAAACTTCTCATTGGTAACCAAAATTCAGCCTCCTTGCCTATCCTAACACATATATTAAACATTATACCGGTCCCTGACTGTGTTTCTAGTTAAATAATGGGATTACCTTTTCTATCTGGGGTTACCAGGTCTATCTTATGTCTTTCAAAAAAAGATTTGCCTCTGTTGTACTGTTAAGTGTGTAGGTGGCCCCCTCCAGATCAACTAGTATTTGTGCTGGATATCTAAATCCTGCTCTAAGTCTGGCCTTAATTAAAGCCATACCATATAGGGCCATTTCCCTACGCTTAGCCGAGGTTTCTGCCAAGAAATCCTGGAACATACGAGTCTTACCCACCATTAATGTGTTCGCTTTTCTAAAGTGTCCAAGAATATTGGCTTTGTCCTGGAAGTTAAGGTACCGTATGACCACTATACGGGGTCTGCTATTCCCATCGCTAAACTTCTTTATGGACCCTGTTATATGTGCTCGCTCCACTAAAATTCCCTCTATTTGAGTACACATTCCGAGCATTTGAGGGAGTGTTTGGGAAGCAAACTTTACCAAATCTTCAAACTCACTGGTCTTGGGGAGCCCTACGACTCTGACGTTATTACGTCAGGACCTATCCTCCAGGTCTTCTATTCTAGATTGTAGAGTTTTAATCTTATCAGAATGGTTTTTATGCAAGGATTCGTGGGAGCTGCCAAGATCCTCCAGCTCAGATACCCTTGACTCTACTTCCGCAATTCTATTTGAGAATTGCTGAAATGTATTAGTTAATTCAACTATTTCTTTTTTAATAGAATCAAACTGGGGGAGTTCCAGCTCAGCTATCTGGTTAAACATTGTGTTTGCCTCAAGATTTTGAACAGACGTGGCTGCTAAATCAATTGAATTGTCTTAGCCAGATTTAGATTTTTTTTTTCTTTTTTGGCAGGCATCATGGGGGATCTATTTTTAGGGTTGGTGATGAACCTTTCCATCAAAGACTGTGAGGGGTGAAACTAAACAAGTAAAAAGTATCAAAATACTATGAGAATGAAAATAAAAAAAAATAAAAAAAGAAAGCAGAACGGTTTTAATCAAAATTGAAAGGAGTAAACTAAATGCAAGATCTTTTAATACTGCTTGTCTAAAGTTTGCGCCAGTATGTTTCTATATAGTACATATATAAAATATAAAACGTACAAAGAAAGACTCTATGATCTAAATATGTATAGTTTAGATGATAGAAGGGAAAGAGGTGACATGATAGAAACCTTCAAATATGTGAAGGGACTTAATAAAATAGAAGCTGAAAGCATTTAAAAAAAAAATATAAGCCAAAACAAGGGGTCACAATCTAAAGTTAGAGGGTAGCAGATTCAGGAGAAATTTGAGGAAGCATTTTTTTTTTTTACAGAAAGGGTGGTGGATTCATGGAATAAACTTCCATTTGAGGTAGTAAACACAAAGACTGTAAAGGAATTCAAAAATCCCTAGGACATGCATAAGGCTATCCTAAGGAAAAAGTAACGTAATATGGGTAAACTTGATGGGCCTTTTTGGTTCTTATCTACCGTCAAATTCTATATTTCTATATGTGTATAAATCTATGAGGTTTTTTTTTTTTTCTTTTTTGCAATAACACTTTTTATTAACCCCTTAATGACCACAATGTACCCTGTATGTCACTGGTCGTTAAGGGTTTTTTCAGGACATAATAGCACAAGTCTAGCAAGAACACGCTATTAATGCCCTCCCTCCAGCAGGCTTTGTGGAATAGAGCAGTCTCAACGCTGGTGGCAAGACCGCGCTATAAAACAATCAAGTCCCAAAAAAAGGCCAGTGACATACAGGGTACGTCGCTGGTCCTTAAGGGGTTAAGGAAATACAATATCACTAATACAGATACAAAATGATACATAATTCCTTATTATTTTACATTTCTTTTTGTTTCACTTGTCAAAAACATAATTTGAAACAGTTGTAACAAGCCCCCATGGGAGTGGCCAAGTGTGTAGCCGCTCCCATTGGGGGGGGGGGAATCAAAGCAAACTGATAAAATGTAATGACCGGAAGGGGACAGTATGGGGAGATTTCCCCATCAAGAGTCTTTATTTAGGGATCTAACAAGATGCATAACAAGGGACTAAAGAGAAATATAGGAAAGGAAGGAGAATTAATAAAGCAGAGAAGCCGAAAAAGGGAGGACAGAGAAGAAGAAAAATAAAAGGGGATGGGAGAAGTGGCTCAGAGGAGGAAAGGGGAAGTATGGGAGACGGGGTGGGATTTTAGGGTGTCTAGGTGGGTTTGAGGAACCATTTATTCCAGATTGTCCAGTATTTGTCCATGCGGTCAGTCCCATTAAAGAAGCTCCTTTCCATAGAGGCTAGGTAATCAATGAGTTGAGTGATCTGATCTAAGCTTGGGGCCTCTAATTGGTTCCAGGACCTAGCAATGCACACCTTAACTGCCGTCAGGATTGTAACACACAGAATTTGTGGAGGTTTCTGGAGGCCATGGAGTCCAATATGTAGAAGGGCCAGAGCTGGGGTCAGAGGGAGTGTCAAGCCTATGTACGAAAGCAAGGAAAATGCCCCTCTCTAGAGAGGGGCAATCTTTGAACAGGTCCACCATATGTGAATGTCAGAACCAAGTTGTCCACATTCTCTCCTGCACTGTGGAGAGGCCGTAGGATATATCTTGGCCAGTTTTTGGGGGGTTAGGTACCATTTTAAAATAACCTTAAAGTACGTCTCAAGATATGAACTGCAGTGCATAGCTTGTTTAGTAATTGTAGTTGCGTGTTCCACATCTAGGGATGTGATCTGAACGTTCATCTCATGGCCCCAGGCCTTGATCTGCCAGGGTATGTCTTCATTATAGTCATTGAACAAAATTAGATGGTGGTTTGTAAGTGGTCTTATTAATTTGTTCCATATTTTCCAGCATTTTTCCCAATTAGTACATTCTCTTAGATTTGTTTTGGGGAATCCCCAAGCCTGACAATAACTTAGTATTCTATAGCTTTCAAACATAAGCCACTTGGGAGCCATAGCTACTAGCTCTACAATTTGCTTGGAGGTAAGTAACCTCTTTTGTTTGTATAGATATCCTATATTGGTAATATTCCAAGAGGACCACTCTTGCTTATGGATGTCTGGAAGGCCCGTCAATAACACCAGAAGTCCGTGAATAGGTGAGGGATGTGGAGCGATTCCCTTGTGATGTCTGAGTTTATGCCAAGCGTGACAATTGTCTAAGATAATGTAGTTCGTAAGTGGCAAGTCTGGCAGTCTATGTTTAGAAATCCCTATCAAGTCTCTTAATTTTAGGTCCTTAGGAAGGATAGCTGCCTCAAGAAGATACCATGCTGATTTCTCCATTTCATAGCTCCAACCAGCGATATGAGTTAAGTGGGTAGCATCATGACATAGATGTATATTGGGGAAGGCTATGCCCCCCTTGTTGATTGGCAGCTGAAGAATACGGTTCGCCAGTCTCGGCAGTTTCGCTTTCCATACATAGTTGATGAATAGAGAGTGTATTTCGGAAAGATATGTTTTTGGGATTGTAAAGGGTATGCACCTAAATAGATACAGAATCTTGGGTAGGACGGCCTTTTTCAAAGTGGCAATACGTGACATCCATGAGATTTCTCTAAAGTCCCACCTATGCAGAAGTCTTTTAATTTCTAAGATCAACGGTACAAAATTATACTTAATGACTTTATTGATGTCGGGGCCTAGCAATATTCCTAAGTGTTTAATAAGATCCATATTCCATGTAAAGGAAAAGCGGGTCTTAAGATTAGAAAGTATCTCTAAGTCTATATTAATTGCCAGGGCTTCAGTTTTAAGAATATTTACTTTATAGAGGCTTAGGGTGCCAAAAAATGTCAAGGTCTTAAAGACTTCTTCTACTGAGGAGCTTGGGTTGGTTAAAAGGATGGTTAAGTCGTCTGCAAAAAGAGCATTTTGTTTCGGTACGGCCACCTATTGTGACCCCTTTTCCATGAGAGTCTGATCTCTTGGGCTAAAGGTTCCATAGCCATAACAAAGATCAAAGGGAAAAGTGGACAGCCCTGAAGAGTACCGTTTGTTATGGAAAAGGTTTCACTCTAGAAAACCGACTCCTTTAATTGTTGCAAATGGGGCAGAATACAGAGCTTGTATCATTGTAAGGAACTGTGGGGGGAAACCAAATGACTTCAGAACCTGCCAAAGATAGTCCCATCGCACCCTGTCGAATGCTTTTTCAGCATTTAATGACTGGGCTACAATGGGAAGTCCTGATTTAGCTGACTCAGAGAAGACCTGAAGTAACTTGCGAGTGTTATCAGGTCCTTGTCTGCCATAAGTAAAGACTACTTAGTATATATGCAGAATGGAGGGCATTAAGTAGACAGTCCTGTTGGCAAGTAATTTGGAGTAAAGCTTGACATCAAGGTTTATTAATGAAATAGGCCTATAACTGGCACAATATAGGGGGTCCTTGTTTGGCTTAGGAATCGCAATTATAGATGCTTCAAAGAACTCTCTAGAAAACCTACTAAGTTCTGCCACCTCCGTGAATAAAGAATGCAAAAGAGGTGCTAGATGCAGTCTAAATGTTTTATAGAAAGAACCTGTAAAACCATCAGGCCCAGGAGATTAATTTGGTTTAAGCTAATTAATGACACTACAAATTTTTTTGATAGTAAACGGTTTTAAGAGCGAACTTCTCGCATCCTCAGAAAGCTTAGGAAGCTTGAGAGTACCGAGGAACCCTTGTATCAGATTTGGAGAGGGAGTATCCAGATTCTATGAATCAGAAAGATTGTAGAGCTTATAATAGTAATCAGCAAAGGCATTACCGATAGCATCAGGCGCTAAGATTTTGGATCCATTTACTTCCAGGGCTTGAATCCTGGAGTGGGCAGTTCTAGCATTGAGTTTCCTGGCTAGGAGCTCATTCGCCTTATTACCTTTTGTAGTACATAAGTTGTTTAAACTTCGCTAGATTAGCTTTGACCTTATCAAGTTCTAGTTGAAGAATTTGCCATCTAAGATTGGCAATTTCGTCGGAAATTCAAATGGTGGGGTTTTTTTATTAGTTTTTTCGGTTACTCAATTTTACGACCAATTGGTCTAGAGGGCCCCCATTTCTTTTCCTATATTTGGCCGATTCAGAGATACAGAACCCCCTAATAAATGTCTTGAGTGCCCCCCATATAGTTTGAAAAGAAGTCTGGCCAGGTTTATTAAATTGTATGAATTCAATAAGCACGCTTGTGAGAGAATCTCTGAAACCCGGTTCCTCCCATAGGGAGCTGGGAAACCTCCACGTGTGTCCACCCTCAGGGGCCGCAGACAGAGATATATCAAAGGAAACTGCATCATGGTCAAACCATACGCAAATGTGGATATGGGAGTTGGTAACCTTGTTAAGAAGCCTAGAATCCGAGTGGAAATAATCCAGCCTGGAATAGGATCGATGTGGGTTGGAGAAGAAAGTAAAGTCCCTATCCTCAGGGTGACAGGACCTCCAGACATCATATAGTTCATGTTGCATAGAAATGGACCGAAATTTAGCAGCTGAGGAGCTAGTTTATGGGTCTATGGATTTGCCGAGTGTGTTTTTTGTCAAGTCTAGGGTCCCATACAGTATTGAAATCTCCCCCCACTATAATATGTCCTTGTCTCACCGATTTCGCTTTGTCTAAGACTTTTTTAATAAACTGAATTTGTTGTTGATTTGGGACATGGAGGTTGACTAGAGTATATAGTCTATTGTTAATTTTACATACACATATGATAAATCTACCCTCGGGGTCACTTTCTATGTATAGTTGGTTAAATTGGAGGTCTTTATGTAGGAGTATCGCTACTCCTCTGGTTTTGTCAGTGTACAAAGCTGTCTTATAGTCTGGATAAAGAGACGACTTATAGGATTGGGTTCGGTCTGTAGTCCAGTGGGTCTCCTGGATAAATAGGACATCAGCTTTAAGTTTCCTGCCATATGCAGTCAGTAGGCTGCACTTAGTGGGAGAGTTCAAGCCCTTTGCATTTAAGGTCAGAAACCTTAGAGGGGTCACCATGGGAGGAGGAGGGGGATAGAGAGAAAAAAAAGGAAAAAAGTGGGGGGAGGGGGGAGAGATGATGAAAATCAAATAATAGGGAAATAAAGTAGAAGGAGAAACTAGAATAGAGTGATCATATGAGAGAAGTGGAAGAGGGACTAGTGAAATAAAAAGGGTGGGGATTCTTAAAGATCCGTAAGTTTACGTCCATAAACTTAAATACAGTTGGGGGGTAAGCAGGACTGCACAGGAAGGGCCCTGGAGTTATATGGAAAGAATGGCAAAGAGAGTACAGGTAGAATAAGGATAAAAGTGCAAAACTGCAGAATACACTGAAATATGTGTGGTTGTGACTAGTATAGAAAGTATGTTTAGAGGTGGTGCCCTCCCTTAAGTAATATGTATATGGGATCCAGAAAAGAGGGGGAAAGTGTGGGAGAAGGCTTGATAACTACAAGTGTTGCAAAGTAATGTCTGCTGTTGAACTATACAGTCCCCTTAGTATCCCAAAGGGGAAAAGAAAAAGAGACTTGGACCACGTGTTAACAAGTAGGTGGTTGATAACAAAAACATTGAACATGTAAACAGGACATTATGTGGTATCTAGTTACCTTTTTTCTTATTTGTTCTTTACTATTTAAAAAAGGATTGATTACAGTGCAAGAATATGCGTGAAATTAGGTGAAAAGTGTTAGGCCTGCCTATTAATAATACTAATTTTACTATTAATTTTACCTGTCTATCCAAATACTATGCTAGACAGCAGCTTTATTATATTCTGGTAATATTCACTATGCTTACAACACTCGGTTATTCTTATCTATAGTATGAGCTTAATATGAAGATAAGATATTTGTTGCGTTATGGGGTGTTATGCAAACCAAATTAACTCATGTTTAGTTAACATACAACATGCTTCATAATCACAAAAATGAGACTACAAAAGCAAGGCTAAATGATTGCTATAATAATAACATCCACAACATAGAAAATTATCTGAAGAAATCTCTTAGTCGAATATCTTTCCCATAATCAAATAGTCCACCTCCTGCATAGAACCTGTCAGTATAGAAGGTGATTAATATAATTTACAAGGGGTACCATATGTTATTACCGTCCAACTTAGAGGTGATTTTTCTCCTCTTAAGTTATTCCTGCTATATTTCTTTCTTTCTTTCTTTGTTTCTGTTTATTCTTTCCTCCTGCAATAATTTCAAAACTTCAACCGAAAAGGAATAAAGTCAATACTTTCACTTTCCCCCTAATATAGTAGATTTTTTATTCCAATTTATCCCAAGCAAGGGTCAGTTCAATAGAAGGGGAGAGGAGCCACATAATCTAGACACACGGAAGCCCCTTTTCCTTAACTCTGGATAAAGTTCCTGAATGGCAATAATAGATTTTGTGCTATGTGACCTTACTATCCTCCTGCAACTGCCTCCGAAGTATTATACAGCCTCCACAGGGCCCCAGCCAGAACAAGTGGTCACAGGAACAAATACTGAGTGTGCTGCCTTAATATGTATACTTGCGGTCTCTTCTGTAGCCACTACACTGCAAGGCCGTCATCTGCACCCTCCACGTCCACCAACATGACCGAGACAGGACACCTCTCCCTCCGCTCCAGTGTGTCTCACCCAGGGGACACTGGTGGTGCAGATTCGGAACTTCGTGTCCCTCTAGCTTCCCAACTAGAGTCACACGCAGGTGTCACAGGCTACGTTCCTCTTCTGAATGCACACAGCTTCCAGTTATTTTTGGTGCTGTGAGGCTGAATTTAGGTTATGGCCCTGGCAGACTGGCTGACAATCGCCTTGCTGGGCATCCGGTGCACCCTGGTCCATGGTCGTCTCTCCGGGCAGAAGTTTAGCGATCTGCCTATGGAAATTTGGAGAGAGGGTGTAGAGCTTTCCCTCTTGCTTGATCTCGTGAGCAGGAGCGTGCGTGGTCGGGTCTTACGTCATCCGGCTCCTACCGGATGTGATCAGGTCTCTCAAAAAATTTTTATTGTTGTCACGCGTTCCATAGCTAATTGGTGAACTTAATATTCATATATAAGTATTTAGGAAAAAAGAAGGAATTGGGTTGAGTTGATAGCGGTCTTAGTGGGATAGACAGAGATATTGGTGTGGTCTAATATAATTCATGTAAAGAAAGAAGAGCGCAAAGAAGATTCAAGTGTAGGTTTATTTATACAATATACACGCAAATTAAAATCTACTTACACAAAGTGCAAGAATCAAAGCCCATAAAAAGAAGCAATACGCCTCATGTATAGCTGCTCACAAGCCCAGGAAGACAGCTGTTATCGTCTCTCGCAAACCGTGTATACTCCAGGGTTTTCCGGATTCCACCAGAGCTGCGGTTGTGGTTCTCCGATAGGGTCGGTGTACAGTATAGCTGACTATGAAAATAACTCCCTGTCAGGAGTATTAAAGCTGGCAAGCCTAACGCATTTCTCCCGGTTATCGCCGGGCTTTCTCAAGAGAATTTAAATCTCCCGGAACCTTGTTAGTATTATTCCTTTATAGTGCCAAGTATTTGACCCCGCCCCCAGAAGGAGTGACTGTATTGTAACCGCTATTGGTTATTGTTTTAAGCCAATCAAACCAATCGGTTGTGGGGGGGGGGTTCCGGGGCTTAAAACTATTTCATCCTGAGACAAGAGATAGTAAGCACTTCTAATCCTTTTTACACAGGAGATGAATACTTAAATTCCCTGGTTTGCCTCGTAAGTGCTTAACATCTATCTTACCTAAATTCTAAAAACTACAATCTAGTTGATTCTAAAATACCTTGCATCATAACACGGGTATATGTTATCATACACAAAAAGAAAAAAATATAATGATATCCTTAAAATTATCATTGAACAAACATACAATATTAACAATATTCCTAATATAAACAAATTGTGAATTTACATAGACATACACAAGATACATTATAAATATCAATTCAAATACATTAAAATATTTAAACTTAATAATAAAATATCATAATATATTATAGTGCTATTCTAAAGTTAAGAACCCAGAGCTTCATTGTACAGGACTATAGTAATAAAACGGATATATATATTCATCCCAGTATAAAATCCCATTTAATAAAAATCCTATTTTACACCTGTTTTACATATATGCTGCCATGACTATATCTATATTTAAACCTAAAGGATGATTGGCAGGACCTAATCCTTTTAGAAAATATTTTACACAGTGTGATCCCCAGAAGTCTGAGATTGTTCAAGAAACCTGCATTTGATTTAGAGGAGATGGAATATACCACTGAGTGGGAAACAGCTCGATATGACTGCTCAGTGAAATTGATTAAGATACTTATCAAATACAGGGAGAATAGATTAGAAAAAAACAAAGCTGAAATTGACAATACTATTAAAAAAATACAGCCATATAAAACTGACTCAAATAGGATTAGTCGCAACAAGAGCATACAGACAAGAATAGAGCAACTAGATAAAGATTTGATGATAAATAAAAAACAGAAACTAGTAAGGGATATAAATGATTTTAAAGAGAATAAAATATTTACATATAAAAAAAACTACACAAACAGGGTGGGGAGTATAGAAGATCTAATTATGAAGCTTCTTATAATAGTAATAGTAATAATAAGAATAACCAAGCAGCCTACAGGTTGCAAGTAAGTAAATCAGATGCAGCACGTTATGATGAGAATCCAATGAATCATAGTAAGAAAACATTCGCCATATAATAACAGAATGGACAATGAGGCTTCATCCTATGGAAACACATCAAGGGGACAAGCCTTCTCTCAACAACATTCATATCATAGGCAACATAATAGAGGGGCTCCAGGGAAGATTATCTTTAATGATCAACATATCCTCGGCAAGAACCCCTGTATATACCCCCACAGTGGAGACAGAGAAATATAAATAATGATAGAAATTCTTATAGTTAACAAGAGGAAAAACATTCCCAATGGTCCATCCCCACACATCAGAATAGGTATGAACCATTAAATAGGAACACAGTGAATGAAATTAACTATGAACGGGAATCTCGGGGAGCAAGACCTAAAGAAAATAGGGGTAATCAAACACCTTTTTTAGATTTAAGACAACAGGAGAGAGAACATTTTCCGAAGATACCACTAGGGAATTTAGGGAAACCCAGACCCAGAAAAAGATCCTTAAAACTAGACGAGGGAAAAGAGCAGGTAGACTAATTCAGACAAACAGAGAGAAGGAGGGATTACAAAAGGCAAATAAAGAAATGTTTAACCTAGCAAATATAGAGCTAGATGTAAATGATATATGCCTACTTAGCAAAGGGCTTAAATTTGCTCCCAAAGCTAAACCAAAGAAATTAGAAATGTTTAAAGATGTACATAAGTTTATTAGGAAAATTACTTTAAAAAGGTATTTTCCAAAAAATCCTATTAATAGGCCTATGGAAAATTTCCCCCATCATAGAATATTGAGATTTGGATACTCTAAATATCCTTAAAGATCTAGATAGCAACTAGAGCATGAGAGACATGAACAGTGGTCTGACCTAGTTTGAGTCTAATGAAGAAGATTTATTAAATGTATCCTTACATGAAATGAATAGGGAGATACATCATTCACATTTCAAGGGTAAATCGACTTGTAATCCATTAGGTTCTCAGGGAGACCAGATTTCTATGTTTTCAAGACTAGTACTGGGGGACATAGAAAAAAACTTTTAAAAATGAAGAAATTTTTATTAATAAACATAAAGATAGCCTCACTATTCTGGAAGGAAAATCTCTTAAGAAATTGGCTGAGGACAGAAACATAGTAATCCGTTCCACCGATAAAGGCGGAGGTATTGTAATCCAGAGTAGGGGGATTATCTACAAGAAGCAATGCATCTTCTAAAAGACCAGACCACTTACACAATAATAGAAGATCCCACAAATAGATTTGTGAAGGAATTGAAGAATGTACTTAATATAGCTAAAAATGACAAAATCATAACCAATGAAGAATATAGATTTTTGTTTGTTTTTCAATCGAATACGACAGTATTTTACCATCTCCCCAAAATCCACAAAGACCCGATACATCCACCAGGTAGACCTATTGTATCTGGTCTTTGTGTGATAACTTGTCCAAATATATTGACTTTTACTTACAGCCTTTAGTAAAAAAAAAAAAAACACCAGGGCATACCTTAAAGACACACAGGCGGTGATAAATATGTTTGAAGGCTTAGAATGGAAAGAGGACATGAGTTGGATTACATGTGATGTATCTTCCCTCTATACCTGTATCCCACATGAATTGGAGTACAGGCGGTAGAGGAGGAGTTATCCAAATGGAATATTCCGGATATACACATGCAGTTTCTATTGGATAGTATTAGTTTTGTACTCTCACACAATTATTTTGTGTTTGAGGGGAAACACTATTTACAGACTAGGGGCACAGCGATTGGGGCAACGTTTGCCCCAACCTATGCCAACTTGTATGTTAATTCTTTTGAAAATAAATATTTTTCGAATAACAATCCCTTTGCAGGCAAAATACGAAAATATGGCAGCTACATCGACGACATAATTATTTTATGGCAAGGTGATTCTAGACGAGGGAAAAGAGCAGGTAGACTAATTCAGACAAACAGAGAGAAGGAGGGATTACAAAAGGCAAATAAAGAAATGTTTAACCTAGCAAATATAGAGCTAGATGTAAATGATATATGCCTACTTAGCAAAGGGCTTAAATTTGCCCCCAAAGCTAAACCAAAGAAATTAGAAATGTTTAAAGATGTACATAAGTTTATTAGGAAAATGACTTTAAAAAGGTATTTTCCCAAAAATCCTATTAATAGGCCTGTGGAAAATTTCCCCCATCTAGAATATTGAGATTTGGATACTCTAAATATCCTTAAAGATCTAGATAGCAACTACAGCATGAGAGACATGAACAGTGGTCTGACCTAGTTTGAGTCTAATGAAGAAGATTTATTAAATGTATCCTTACATGAAATGAATAGGGAGATACATCATTCACATTTCAAGGATAAATCGACTTGTAATCCATTAGGTTCTCAGGGAGACCAGATTTCTATGTTTTCAAGACTAGTACTGGGGGACATAGAAAAAAACTTTTAAAAATGAAGAATTTTTTATTAATAAACATAAAGATAGCCTCACTATTCTGGAAGGAAAATCTCTTAAGAAATTGGCTGAGGACAGAAACATAGTAATCCGTTCCGCCGATAAAGGCAGAGGTATTGTAATCCAGAGTAGGGGGATTATCTACAAGAAGCAATGCATCTTCTAATAGACCAGACCACTTACACAATAATAGAAGATCCCACAAATAGATTTGTGAAGGAATTGAAGAATGTACTTAATATAGCTAAAAATGACAAAATCATAACCAATGAAGAATATAGATTTTTGTTTGTTTTTCAATCGAATGGGCAGTATTTTACCATCTCCCCAAAATCCACAAAGACCTGATACATCCACCAGGTAGACCTATTGTATCTGGTATCGGGTCTTTGTGTGATAACTTGTCCTAATATATTGACTTTTACTTACAGCCTTTAGTAAAAAAAAAATACACCAGGGCATACCTTAAAGACACACAGGCGGTGATAAATATGTTTGAAGGCTTAGAATGGAAAGAGGACATGAGTTGGATTACATGTGATGTATCTTCCCTCTATACCTGTATCCCACATGAATTGGAGTACAGGCTGTAGAGGAGGAGTTATCAAAATTGAGTATTCCGGATATACACATGCAGTTTCTATTGGATAGTATTAGTTTTGTACTCTCAAACAATTATTTTGTGTTTGAGGGGGAACACTATTTACAGACTAGGGGCACAGCGATTGGGGCAACGTTTGTCCCATCCTATGCCAACTTGTATGTTAATTCTTTTGAAAATAAATATTTTTGGAATAACAATCCCTTTGCAGGCAATATACGAAAATATGGCAGCTACATCGACGACATAATTATTTTATGGCAAGGTGATTCTGATATAGTAGATGACTTTGTCCTGCACATGAACACAAATACTTATAACCTCGATTTTACCAAACATTCCTCCCTTACGTCAATAGAGTTCCTAGATCTAATTCTTTTCAGTGAAGAACACTCAATAGCAGATAAAAATTTCAGGAAACCCACTGAAAGGAATAGTTACATAGAGGCATCTAGTGCCCACAAGAAATGTTGGATTAATCATGTGCAGTACAGCCAATTCCTCAGAATCAGAAGGAATTGTACTCATATTAAGAAGGAAGAATACATTTCTTTCAAAGGGTTATGATAAAAACAAAATTAAAGAAGCACATACTAGGGCACACATACAGAATAGAAACATGTTGATATAACCGAAAGAATTAAATATGTCAAGTAACAATCCAAATAATAAAAGAGAGGATAACTAGTGCATCAAATTTACTACTTCATACAATGAGGTAGCACAGGCTATCAGGGGAATATTGAATAAACACTGGCCGCTTCTGAAGGCAGATCCCCTTTTAGGACTATATCTGAGTGATAAACCTAACATTACTTTTAAAAAAGGAAGAAGTTTAAAGAATCTGTTAGCACCTAGCAGGTTGAAAACTATAAAAACTCCAAATAACCAAGGGGAAAATTGGCTCTCTAATTGTAAGGGCACTTTAAAATGTGCTAAATCTAGTTGTATTATATGCAATCATGTAAATAGGTCCAGGTTTTATAAAAATGCAGATAATACGGATAGTTTTAAGATTGGTTTTAAAAGTAACTGTGAATCTACGTTTGTAGTTTATTTATTAGAATGTGGGTGTGGCCTATTCTATGTGGGCCGCACCAAGCGACAAATCAGACGTAGGGTTAATGAGCATATTTATAGTATCAAGGAAAAACTAATTAAACATAATGTAGCCAAACATTTTATGAACCACCATAATAGTAACCCAACATCTTTAAAAGTACAAGATATAGGAAGGATAGCACTCACAAAACATAACAGTCTTCTGAAACTTAGAAAATTAGAAACCTATTAGATTTATAAATCCTCTTGAGAAAAACCGGCGATAACAGTGAGAAACAAGTTGGGGTTACCAGCTTTATTACTCCTGACAGGGAGTTATTTTTACAGTCAGCTATACTGTACACCAGCCTTATCTGAGAACCGCAACCGCAGCTCTGGTGGCATCTGGAAAACCCTGGAGTATGCACAGTTTGCGAGAGACGATAACAGCTGTCTTCCAGGGCTTGTGAGCAGCTATACATGAGGCGTATTGCTTCTTTTTATGGGCTCTGATTCTTGCCTTTTGTGTAAGTAGATTTTAATTTGCGTGTATATTGTATAAATAAACCTACACTTGAATCTTCTTTGCGCTCTTCTTTCTTTACATGTATTATCTGAATATCTAAACTGTGCAAGGGAAGCACGATGTAAAAGGAGCTGCACTGGGAGGGCGGAGTTAACTGCCAACAACAGACGTGCTTGAGGAGAGCTCCTGCAGCTAGAACCTTAAAAGTGCACAATTTAACATATTTCTGCCTATACTTGGGGGTACTCTGGACATACTCTAGCCCACAATAACAGCCTCTTCCCCCTCATATAAAATTTGGGGGCCTTTGTAAAACTTTTGGACAGCTGGTGCCCCAATCGTGTCTCTGCTGCCGCTCTACCCTAACGTAGTGCTCCCTGCTAGCTCCGGAGGGTCGGGGATCCGCTCCGGAGCAGAAGACTGCCACTTACCAGCCAAGGGACCAGTTAGATGGCTGCACTTGTGACCGGAGTCTGAGCCGCATTACCCTTCTTGCCGCCCCGCCGGAGGACAGTCCTTTCTGTGGACCACCTGCCCAGCCTCGCTGACCGTCGCCCCGGGAGTGGCATATCTTGGCCCAGGTCCTACTGGCTCCCACTTGCTGCCCAGTCACACCGGGACCCTGCACGCCTGAACTATTTTGGGCGCGAAGAGCTGCCATCTTAGTTGCGGCCTTCCTCCTCTGAAGTGGTGCGTCCTGCCCGGGAGGGCTTTCAGAGCCTCACTCACCCAGCTACTTGCGGCCTCACCTGCCTACAACCCTCCGGTCCTACAGAAGACGTCCCTGCTGTATCCCTGGACTGCCGGTGCATAGGAGTCTCTGCAGCTATAGAAGTAGTTGCAGTGGCAGCCTCTGGACCTGAACCGCTTCAGACCAGCACAAGGGGAAGGTGAGTCAATCCCATCTTAAGCACTCGCAGCCTGGGGGTTACCTTAGACGGACATCCACCCCTCTTGCCCTCCTCCCTGCAAATAGCTCAGTATTGCCGGCTACAGAGCCTATTTTGACACAACAGTTTGTCCCATTGTTTTGTGAAATTATTGCTGCTGCGCCAGCATATGTACCTTTGGGCTCTCAGCCTAAAGTGGAGTGTTTTCCTTTTTTGAATATCTAACTAATATTTTCCTCTACCTACAGGTCTTACCATACAGCACTAGTCCTAGACCCTATATTCTATGTTTTGTGCATTTAACTGCTTGATTTCCTTTTGCAGCTCACATGTTTTTTTTCCCCAATTTTATAATTGCTGAGGATATGATTTGTGTGGCACTACTGCAGTGACCCCCTCGGGACTCTCCCTTTCCGGTCCACTCAAGTGGTGGGCTGGTCACTTCAATCTACCTTTTCCCTTCCTTTGTGTCGTATCCCCTATTCCCTGAGTCAAGAGGGGGGCACTCTGAGGTTTGTTGGGTAGCTCCTCGACTGTGCTTGCAACCCTTTGATGGCCTGACGTTTGGTCACTGCCGCTACTAGGCGTGGGGTGGACCCACTCAGCAGACTCAGATTACACTGTTCCTGAATTATCCATTAAGTTCGCCAACTCCTGTTTATTTGTACAAAAAGCTTTGTTAATATTGTATCGTTGCTAATTGGTTAAGCTCATCCCTGCAGCACTGGGGACACCGGTTATCTGAGTGTCTGGAGCTACCAGCCGATTCACCTGGCACCCCCTTCGCGGCTCCCCCTTTCCGACCCAGCTTGTCTGGGTTGGTCACGTCCCCTACCCTCTACCCTTCCTTCTGGTCGTACCCCCCCCCCTGAGGTGCAAGGAGGTTCCTGAGGATCCCCCCCCTCATCTTCCCTAGGAGGATTACAAAGCTGACCTCCCCTGAGCCGTCGGCTCAGTAAAAAGTCATCATGTTCTAAATGTTAATACTGTTTGTGGGTTATGCCTGGCCCCGCTCTCTCTATTTCTTCTACATTACTGTATTGCAGTACTCAACCCTCGATGTTATAACTTTTGCTAGCCAATCCTTTTGCATTCATAGTTTTTCCCACAGGTGGTTCATTATTCAAGTCAGCAGCTGCTCTATAGAGGCACCAGCCATGCCACATGCATCTAGAAGGAACCCCAGAACTCCTGCAACAATCAAGAAAACTGTGCTTGATCATTTCTCTCAACCCCTAAAGGACCCTCTCCCTATGCGGAATGAAGTAAGTGACCCTGAGTCGCTGGATGAGGACTCCCAATCGAGCTCTCATTCAGGAGCCCACTTAAACCACTACATCACTGACAGCACATTACAAAAGATGCTTGCGGCTCAAACTAAATCCATCACAGCCGAGATCCAGCGGAGCTCAGCGGAACTTAGGAAAGACATAGGTGAGATGGGTGATAGGATAGATACCCTGGAAAGACAACATGACGACCTCGCCACAGATAACTCTAACATTCTAGCATACACTGAAAATTGGCTGAACAGATCTCTGTTTGAATTAAAGCTGGCAGATGTGGAAGATAGGGCCAGAAGAAATAATATACGTTTTAGAGGCATACCTGAGTCAGTTCTGCCAGGGGATTTACAAGAATTTCTCACATCCCTCTTCACTGCTCTGCTTGGCCCCCTTGAGGGTGATAGTCACAATATGGAGCGAGCGCACAGGGCTCTTAGGCCGAGGTCAATGTCATCTGACAGACCACGAGATGTGGTGGTTTGCTTCCATAATTTCAAGTTCAAAGACCATCTGATGCAGGCGTCTTATAATAAACCCAATCTGCCTGACAACCTCAAGGATATTCAGCTCCTCCCAGATCTCTCATCGCATACGTTGCAACAACGTAAACTGTACGCCCCTATCACTGCACAGCTTAGGAAGGCCAACATTAAGTATAGATGGGGATTCCCCACTAAATTAATAGTGACAAAGGACAATCAATCTCATGTTGTTTCTTCTCCTTCGGTGGGCAGTACTCTCCTGGCCAATTGGGGCCTGCAGTGGAATCTCAGACAGTTGTTCAGTCTAAGCTACGTGCCTCAGCCCCAGCATGGTCTGTCAAAGAGCAGAGGCCCAAATGTCAAAAACCCAATCCACCTGACCACATCCCAAGGCCTCAATCCTCACCTACCTGATAATTTACTGTTATGTTTATTGCTGTGTTAATTGGTTTTTATTAATGTTTTTTATTTGGAAGCAAATGTTTGCGATTATAAGTAAAAAGAAGTGCAGGGTGGCTGGCTCCTGATCGGTCTTCTATATTTGAAGTAAGCCTATAACCACCCGAATGTTTTTCACGGTTGGTGCAATGGCTGACCGGTTAGCTAGCCACCCTGTATTTCTGCAGAGAGCGGGGCTATGTGTTTATTAGCCCTACCCTGTTGGTTAGATTTAACTCCCCCCCAGATTTTGGATCCCGCACTTGGGTCCCACTTAGGTGGACTACTTCCACCAATACCCCCCCCTTCCTTGATTCCCTTCTACACCCTTCACTCTCCCTACTGACCTTACCTTACCCTTTACCCCTGCGTGACTCTAGCTTGTAAATGGCACCCCTCAGATTCCTGACTTTGAATGTAAGAGGCCTTAACACCTTTGGTAAACGGAACCTACTATCCAGAACGTTACATTCTCACAAGGCCGATGTGACCTTCCTTCAGGAAACACACCTGATAGGGGACTCTTCCCCGGGCCATCACTCCGTGACTACCCTAATGTAAAGACTGCCTCTTACTCAAAAAGGCTAGAGGCGTAGCTATTTTGATTAACAAAAGAGTAGCTTTTGAGTCTCTTCAAGAGATTAAAGATCCTCAAGCGAGGTACTTCATTTTGGTTTGCAATCTAGACCATGTCACCTACACTTTAGTATCCATATATCTACCAAACACCCTCCAACCCAGATACCTAAAGAAAATATTACGTAAAGTAGAGCAGGTCAAGCAGGGCAGGGTGATTCTGGCAGGTGACCTGAACATGGTGTGGGAGAGTGGCCTTGATAGAAAGACAAAGACATCCAAAAAGAGTTCCTCTAACCCTGAGACAATAAGCTGTAGATTTCGGGAACTTATGTCTCAATTCAATTTTTTTGATATCTGGAGATCTCTCCATCCTTTGGACAGAGACTTTACCCACTATTCTATACCCCACTCTACACACTCCAGACTCGATTATTTGTTTTGTCACCAAGACTCCCTTGACCTGATACTCTCCATGAATATCCGTGCATGCCCATGGTCTGATCATGACATGGTTCTAATGGACCTGGAATCACAAAACACTACCAGACCAAGACCTAATTGGAAGCTCCCCCACACCCTCCTGTCCGTTATTCCCTTCAGGGAGGAACTCAGGAAAGAAATCAATTTTACCCTGCAAACCAATGACACCCCTGGGATCCGGGAAGATATAAAGTGGGGAGCCTTTAAGGCCACCACTAGAGGTCTCTTTATTCGAAAACAGGCCCAATTGAGGAAACAGGCTGGCCTCCCCTTATCCCAGGCTCACCATAAACTTAGGGGACTTGAATCACAAAGACGTACTACAACTAACACTAACATCGAGGAGAAGATTAGAGTTTTCAGGAGACACATTTGTAACCTAGAATACATTAAGAGTAGAATAACCTACTTAAGCTGAAACAGCTATTTTACTCTAAGGGAAACAAAGCAGATACACTCTTAGCCAACAAATTAAGACACCGTACCAGTATCTCTCATATTCACGAGATTAGGCAAGGCTCTCAGTCCTTTAAACTCCCATCACAAATAGGCCAGCAGTTTAGCGAATACTACTCAACTCTATATAATATCCATAAAGATGCCACAGCCCAGCCAACTCCGTCAGAGGCTATAGGCCCTTTTCTACGCTCCCTAAATTTGCCTGTCTTACATTGACAGCATAAATGGCCCTATTACACCTCAAGAGGTTAAATTCGTTATCAAGAACCTGAAATCCCTCAAGGCCCCCAGGCCTGATGGTTTTACTGTGATCTTCTATAAAACTTACCTACAGGAGATTGTTCCCATCCTGACCAGATTTTACAACCTGGCTATGGATGAGGGTACATTTCGAGGGGAGTTCCACGAGGCCTCCATCATCACAATTCTTAAGCCCAATAAGGACCCAACCCTCTGTACTAGTTACAGGCCCATCTCTTTGATTAATACTGATACTAAAATATATGCGAAAATCCTGGCCAATAGGCTCGCAAAACTTATTTCCATGCTTATCAATCCTGACCAGGTGGGGTTCGTACCGGGAAGAGAGGGACCCGATAATACGAGGCGACTCCTTAACATCCTTTTTGAAGCCAAAAGACTTAACAAACCGATAGCCGTGCTTTCGCTTGACGCTGAGAAAGTGTTTGATCGGGTTCGGTGGGAATTTCTTTGGGAAGTATTGGCGACCTTCCGGTTTCCGACTCACATCATTCAAGCGGTACGGGCCCTATACTCGGACCCCACGGCCTCCGTTAGGGGCCTAGGGTTTCATTCCTCTCCCTTCCCTATCTCAAATGGCACCCGGCAGGGTTGTCCCCTCTCGCCCATTCTATTCGCGCTGGCCATAGAACCCCTAGCAGCTGCCATTAGAGCCAATAGAGAAATATCTGGAGTTATCCTCCATTGCACAGTCCACAAAGTGGCTCTGTTCGCAGATGATACTACCATATTCTCTGGAAACCCTTTAAGAGAGTTCCCTAAAGTATTATCCTTACTAGATGCCTTTAGTGGCCTATCTTTCTATAGACTGAACCAATCTAAATCAGAACTCTACACGTAAGGATTCCCAGAACATGTCACCAACTACATACGAGACAAATACAATTTTGTCATTAACAATGCATATGTCTCCCACTTGGGAGTAAAGCTGTCTAACTCCATTCCCAATCTAATAGCAGATAATTATAAGCCCCTCTTAACGGAATTGCTTGCATTGACTAAGCAGTGGAATTACCAATGTGTTTCTTGGCTAGGTCGGGTAACAGCCCTCAAAATTAGTTATCTGCCAATACTAACCTATGTCATGCGATGCCTCCATATAAGAGTACCTAGATCCCTTCTCACTCAGTTTCAAGGCGCATGTACCAAATACATATGGCCGAACAAACCTCCGCGAGTAGCTCATAAACTTCTGCAGTACCCCAGAATGCATGGAGGGGTGGCCTCCCCATCTATATCCAGATACTATGAGGCTGCTATGCTTATGCACATTACCCAATGGGGCATAAAGGACTCCGATAGTAGATGGAGGTCGATAGAATAGGCCTCCCTACCTTTCGACCTCCCCCTGAGAGATCTAATCTGGACCCCCCACACTGTCGAAGACCCTTAGGGATAGAGAATCAGATAATTCAGGAATGCCTTGCTATGTGGGAGCAACTGAGACATTATCCCCATGTGGCTCCCCAGCCATCTCCCATCACTTCATTCACTGGCCTCCTATCTGGCCTCTCTGACTCGCACCCATCGGTATGGCTGAAACTGGGCGTTCTGAGAGTAGCAGACCTTTGGCCCTCGCACAAGTGTGATTCTTTTGTTTCCTTTGACCAAATAGGCAGTCCGTCGCCTCCTCCACCCTATATGCGTTTTGAATATGTACGGGTCCTCAGCTTTCTGTCTAGCTGGGGTTTCAAACCATCCCTCTCTCGGCAATTAACTATCTGGGAAGCCAGGTGGCAACAGGGTCTGAAGCTGGGAAATCCGCTATCTTTCCATTACTCTATCATGGAGGGAGCAGCCCCCACAGACAAGGCATTGCACATTACTAAATGGGAACAGAAACTCGAGTTCACTGCTCCCGCCAAAGAATGGCACCTTACACTTCTTCTCACAAATAAAACTCTTCATTGCGTCACTATGCATGAGAACGATATCAAATTGCTCACACAATGGTACTTTGTGCCTGCCAGATTAGCTGCAATTTTCCCTGATGCTTCTCCCATTTGTTGGAGGGGCTGTGGCATGGTAGGAGACATGACGCACATTTGGTGGTCCTGCCCCAAGCTGGGTCCCACCTGGAGCAAGTGCTTTTCACAGCTCTCGAACATGGGTATATCTCTCCCCAGAACCCCAGAAGCCGCCCTGCTATATATAGGTACTAGCAAACTCCCCAGGCACTACGCGTCATTATGTATTTACCTGAGCTTGGAAGAGAACTAACCCCCCCCCATCTTGGTCTGACATTACCCAAACCATGGCCTATATTTACACCATGGAAAAGACTATATATTACGCCAAAGGTAGAGTTGATTTATTTGAACTAATTTGGGCCGAATGGAAGAATAGGTTTGACACAACATGGCTGCCTAGCTTTGAGACTTAAGACAATATATCTTTCCTCAGTAGTCTTGGTGCACTTCCCACACTTACTCCGCTTTGATAAAGTCCATAGAATGTCCATACCCTTCTTTCCAGGTCCTGTTCCCTTTCCCCCCCCCCTCCATTTCCTATGGATGATCACCTTCCCCCCCCCCCCCTCTACATTCACTTCAGATTTAAGTGAAGTATGTTTTTATGATCATTTCACGCACATTCTGTGATTCTCGAAGTGTCTGTTATTTTTGTTATGTCATTGAAATTGTATGCTTTGGTCGTACTAATGTTGTACTTGTCTATTATATTTGAAAACCCAATAAAGCTTTTAAAAAAAAAAAAGGAGCTGCACTGCTGGATTCAGTATTAACACAATCGAGGAACATTTGATACCTACATTGTTCTGTGAAATATTCAAACTTAGGTACTGTTTCTTCCGTTTTACAATTTATTTGAGGACATATGTTGGATTATCTCTATTGAGAGACTTTCATTGAGAGACTTTTATGCTCTATACAACCACTCGAATTGTGTTTGTGTATATGATGTGTGGTATATTCTCAATTTTTAATTTGTAATCTTTATATATCTTTTATTTTCTTTATTTTTATATTGAGAATCTTTAGATTAGTGTGTAAAAAATGTATACATTTACATCAAATATTCACACTGGTTATACAAGAATCTGTAATAGATTCAGAATTAGGTTGCAGACTAAGCGCTGAATTTGTTTTTTCTGGTGTTTGGTCTGATATAATTATTGGATTAATTGTGGCTTGTAGATCTTGACCAAGCATTTTCTCATTTATTAAGAACATGTAGATCCTAGAAAAGGTCTTATATGTTTTTGATTTGCATGTGTACTCTCTCTGATCTGGATTTTGAATCCTCCAGATATCCTTTAAATTAAGACCTACATTTCTTAAGGATTTTAACTCCTGTATAATGTGTTCTCAGTGACTTTGTATTTGTGTCTGTTCTGTCTATTGGGAGCTGCAAAATTAAATTGAAATCTCCTACTATTAATTTACTATTCATATATTCTGCATTTTTTTTTTTCATTTTGCCCCAAAATGATTTATCTGGGGTATTAGGACCATAAATATTACACAATGTTAACCTCTAACTTCATATTTGTAATTGTACCACAAGGAATCTGGGTCTATGTCTTTGCTGATTATTTCATAGGTAAGCCCTTTGTGCAGTAAAATAGCTACCCCTCATTTCCTGCTTCGTCCCAACGTCCAATTAATTGCCCAACACAACTTGTTTTTAATTTCATTATCTCTTTAGAACGGAGGTATCTTTCTTAAGAATACTAATACGAATAGTAAGAATACTATATGTGCTTTTACATTTCTTAAATGCTTCAAAATGAGGCCTAGATTTGGAGTTCGGCGGTAAAAGGGCTGTTAACGCCACGCGTGTTTATGTCTAACGCACGTCATTGTTTGACTCCGGTATTTAGAGTTAAAATAAGACCATCTAACGATGCTCCTAACGCGTGTATGTCACACGCGTAATACTGCCCGCGTAAGACAGTCTCCCATAGAGATCAATGGGAAAGACAAAAAATTGCTTTTTTCACCTAACACTCGATCTCGCGAGAATACGTACAGCTCGGTCATATGACGCATACCACATCATGCACAACAATAACACGCCGCAAATGTCACAACAACAATCAATCAACAAAGCACACAAGCATTACACATTCACAAGCGGGGGATGTTTTAATAAAATTTTATACGGGGAATACGCATATACTTTAAGATGCGGAAAATCGCTAAATAACAACAAGGATTAAAAATGATATACATACACTAGAAAAAAGATCGTATTCAATATCACTATATATTAGGACAAACATACATATACAACACTTCACAAAGAACACACCATCGCAAAATCACATTTAAAAAGAATACTATTGGACAATGTTAGAGAAAACGACCACTATGACATCATCGCATTCTACACATTCCACAAATACCAACTCAAAATGAGCATGCGCAAATTCACACACCTAATACACATTGCACTAATATTAATTGCTAATAAAGCACACCTGAACACTATTTACAACGCAAATAGGTACATCATTAAACATTTACACAGGGTATATAAGCACCACACAAGCATGGCTTCTTTGACTGTGTTGCTGGTGGGTCTTTGGAGATTGGAGGTTTAAGAATAGAGAGTTTGAGAATTTTTGAGAGTTAGTGTTAGCGTGAGAGAGTCAGTTGGTAGTGTTAGCGTGAGAGAGTGAGTGAGTTAGTGGTAGTTAGTGGGAGTGGGAGAGAGTCTGTTAGTGGGAGCGTGAGTGAGTTAGTGGGAGTTATTAGTGAGAGTTGTTAGTGGGAGCGTCAGTTAGTGGTAGTTAGTGAGCGTTAGTGGGAGTGTTTGTTAGTGAGAATTAGAAGTAGTGTGAGTTAGCGAGCGAGTGATTTTTCTGTACACTTAACACATTTACACGCAAACACATTCAATACATACATACACTTATCAATAACACTACATACACTCCATACCCCCTACCCCCTCATACTACACTCCATACCCCATTCCTTGTAGTCCCATTCCCTTTCATCCCATTTACTCTTATCCCATACCCCATCCCCATCCCATACCCATCCCCTAGTTACATTTAGTTTACATATCCTCCTTTTAGTCTTATTCTTTTCGTTTATTTAAATACTCCTTACCCTCTTTGTTTTTTACATCCCTCTCACACTTTAAGCACCTTTTTTGTCTTTTTAGTTCTTTATTTTGCCCCCCTTTAATTTCATCACACTCACTTTTTGTTTGATTATTTGGGGTTTAGTTTAGGGAAGAGATGGAGGCCAGGCAGGGGACAGGTAGAGGGGGGAGTAGAGGGAGGGGGAGAGGAACAGGGCAGGAAGGGGGGCAGGAAGCGGGGGTGGAAGCGGTGGGTGGACCCAGCCACTTGGTTCAAGATGACCAAGTGGCTGGGCCCAGTGGCGGTCAGAGTAGGGCTTCACAGTCCGGGAAACAGAGGGCATCATCACAGGGGAAGGCCAAGGCGACTAGGGAGGCGAGGTTTTCGATGGAGGAGAAGGAGGCCCTCGTAGAGGCCTATATGGCCAGGCATAGGATGCTGCAGCACCAAAAGACCACCCCGACTGACAGGAGGAGGCTCTGGAACGAGATCAGGAATGCAGTCAATGCAGTGGGTGGCCGGAACCGCGATATGGATTCTATCAAACATCGGTACCGGGACTGTAAACTTGAACTGAAAAAAAAGTTAAGCCTGGAGGCCCGACATGCCGCAGGGACCGGTGGCGGCCCTGCCATTGAAATGGAGTACTGCCGATGGGAGGAAATGTTGCGGCCCAGCATCTCCGAGGTGGAAGTAGTCGGTATCGGAGGAATCGATACCGGGAACCTGCCACTCTCATCTGACGGTAAGCTTATTGAACAATAATTTCACATACAAATGTATTTCAAGGGACACTATACGCAAACATTTACTTTCATGATTGAGGTAGCGAATACAATTTGACAAAACATTCAAATGTACTTATATTACCTAATTTGATTCATTCTTGAGATATATTTTAATGAAGAAATAGCCATGCACACGGTGAAACAATCACAGGAGGCAGCTATATTCAGCTAACAATCAGCATCTTATAAGCATATTTAGATATGCTTTTCAGCAAAGAATATCCAGAGAATTAAGCGAATTAGATAAGAAAAGTACATTCGAAAGTTGATACAAAATGTATGCTTCTAAATCATGAAAGATAAAACATTGGGTTTCATGTGTTAAGGATCAGATTAATGCTATAACGTTGTTTACACGCATTCTATTACTTTGCGGTTACATCAGTATCTAGGCTATAGGTTAGGTGTGCATTTAAACAGACTGAAAAAAAAAGCAAAAACATTCACATTGACCAGAGATATCACAAACACGGTTTAGAAAAAGCGGAAATAGTATTGATTGTTTGTTAGATTTCAAAGTGGATTAATGATTCTGCATTTGTAATTGTATCGTAAGCTAAGTCATTTAAACCTTTATTTGCAAATATGCTAATATATAAATTTTTTTATTTTATTTTTTTTTTTATATACAGAGTCTGGGGACGAGGCAGCACAGCCTCCTGCATCTCCCCGGGATGAGAGTGGTGGTGAGGAATTTCCACTTCGGAGGGAAGAGGCCCCCCGTGACGAACAGCGCACGGGAGATGAAGAGGCCCCGGAAGCACAGGAGGAACCCGCGGAACCCAAGGTCCCTCAAAGACCCACACTCCGCCGTGCACGGGCACCCCGCCGTGCACGGGTTCAACATGCACAACAAGAGGAAATAGCGGAGGTGCGGGTTCTACTGGAGTACATAGACCAGATGCGTACCTCCCGGATAGAAAATATAGAAGGACGACACAGAATACTTGATGGCCAAAATCAGATTATTCAAGGACAAAATGAAATCATCAACATACTGAATCGAATAGAAGAAGGCCAAACAAGAATATTTCAGCTTCATCAAGAAATGTTCACTTTTTTCCGGGAGGCGCATGCTGGTCTACCTCCTGTTGCTGTGCCTCTTGTTGCTGGGCCTCTTGCTGCTGGGCCATCTCCTCCTGCCGGCCTATCTCATCCTCCTCAGCCATCTACTCCTCCTCCTCAGCCATCTACTCCTCCTCCTCCTCAGCCATCTACTCATCCTCCTCAGCCATCTTCTCCTCCCCAGCCATCTACTCCTCACCTTGGTCGTCCCAGTACTCTTCCTTCCACTCCTCCCACAACAGCTCCAAGGAGGACTCTTCGGAGTTGGCAGTTGCCTCTCCCAGAGCCTCAGCCCCGTGGGAAGAGGGGAAGGAAGAGGAAGTAAGTATTTTTTTCATCTTCACTGCTTTTTTTAATTTAATGTGTAATGGATAGGTATGTGATGATGTGGTTTTCATACACTTGTGGACCACACTCTGTATATAATCGACTTCTATGGGACCGGGTCCATGGAGGCAGATTGTTTGCAGAGTGTGGGTTATAAGTGTGTGAAAACCACATCATCACATACCTATCCTTGTTCATGATATTGATTGGTTTCTGTGATGTGATGTCCAAACTGTTTCCCGAATCGCTAACTAAATTACCATAACAATTTTCCATGATGGCATATTACTGTTTGAATGCCAATAACACAGCTTAAAGGGACAGTCAGAAAATTATTGATTACAAAGAAAACACTGTATTACGCATTATAAAGTTGGAAACAACAAAACATGGAGAAATACATGTGTGACTTATGTGCTTACCCTTGTATCTATGACTATGAAAAATGACCACTTATTTGTTGTTCTGACATAACAACATTTTAGATATCAATGATCAATACATGGTCAATAATATGCTGTATGAGCACAAGGTTTTACATATACAAATGCTATCAAAATGCCCTCTAGTGCTCAAATTGTATAATGATTACAAGCACTCTTCAAGATCGAAGAAATGAGCACACCAACCTCATAAGTTTAGATAGCAAATTTAAATAAACCCAGACAAATGTTCAATTGTTGAGAAACATTTGATATCCTTGATATTACAGAATTGACTTTTAGAATAATGACAAACATTATATATTTTCTAAACTGTCCCTTTAACAACATTACATATGCTAACACATATTTTAAGCTTGTTGGTATATCTACATGTACTTTTTCAAATAAAAAAAATTTGAAATCACATTTATATTGACGTGTTAAATAAAGTCTATTTTCTTTAAGAGACATTATTGTGTTAATATTTTATTGTAAAGACATTTTTATTTAACAATGAATATGGTTTAAAGTCCTTTTAGGAGTGGGGGGGGGTGAAAATATGCTAACAATAATATATTTGAAGATTAAACTATGTGGATCTCATACATGATACAAAAAACATTTGCATTCAAGGGACAGTATCCTATATTTTTAACATAACTGTATGTAATAGACACTACTACAAACAACAAGATTAACATATACTGATATCAATATTAAAAAGCTTCAAACACTTGAAAATAAAATAGGGTTAGCTATATTGAAAATATAGACGAAACCCCCATTACAACCGTAAAACAACACAATACCCCATCATTAACATATGAAAAGACCCTTTACACAAACTGGAGAAAGCTGGAGAATGTACTCACATGAAACTCAGAGGCTTTGCGAGGAGTAAGAAAATTACTTACATTTTCTTAGAACAGAAGAAAAAATAAACGTATTGGTTAAACAATGGACTATCTAACTAGGGACAAAATCCAAGCTTTTGATTTATAATGTGAGTGTCTAATGAACCTTTAATAAAATATACAACGAAATTACATTTAGAAGAAGTCGGCATCATATATTTAGCATATGATAAAGATAAATGCATATTGATTACTTGATTCAAACACAATAGCGCTTATTTATTAATTAGATATATTCAACATTAAACACAACATTAATTTTTTCAGAAAAAGGAACATATTGTTGACAAACATATTAAACATGGACTGTAGAGATTTGCACTTGCCTAGAAATATCCTATGCATGAAAACATTTTTCTTTCGTTCGTTGAGTCAACCAGACATACAGCAAAAGATGTGGTGGTCTTTATCAGCTACGGGTCAACAATGTAACATGATGCAAATAATACATATTCGCAAGCTTTTTAAAATTGGATGCAGTCACAAACGTTTTTAACGTGCACAAATATTGCGGGACTACGTAATCCAATCAGACGTTTTTTTACCTTTACATGTGCCGTCTTAACATGGCGCTTCCTTGATCACGTAAGAACGCCATCCAATGAAAGGCACATTATTGATCACGTAAGAACGCCCAAAAAAAAAGGCGCATCCTTGATCGCGTCAAAACGCAATCCAATAAAAGGCATATTCCTGATCACGTAAGAACGTCAGTCAATACAAGGAATCATTGGACAGCCTGGCAGGTGACGTCTTAAGCAACATGGCGCATCCGAGATCGCTGAAAAACCGCAGACAATACAAGGACTCAGTGACAGCTTGGCATATCACTAAGAAACGTATTTATATTTTAGGAACTAGTATGTGTGTAGATTGCTATCTAGGAATGACAACAAATCCTGAATCATCTTTTCGGACTTGACTGTCCCTTGAACTATAGCTATGGTGTATATCTTTAACATTTAAAAGATACACATGAAAAATACATATGCCATTGATGTTTTAAGATATGTTTGGATTGTTGTTGAATAACAATAGTTATACATGTATTGATTAAACGTGTCATTTATTCAGGTTTAATTATTGTCAGCCTACCTATAGCCATATATGGGAGGAGATGTATTTTGTTAACATATTAGTTAACTAATATTCATCATCTAAATTATTTGCATTACACACAGAGATTTATTTGGTTACACTTTTACACTAATATAGATTTGAAAATGAAATACAGGTGCTGTCAACATTACAATAAGATTGTTTATTAATAAAATTATATGTCTTTGTTCTTGTAAAAAGGACAAAAACGCTTTACAAATGGAAATACATTCATTAACAATTGTGATCAACATCACTTAAAGGGACATTATTTTGTTTTTAAAAAGAGCATACACATAGTCAATACTATTTCAATAAAATGAAGACTTTACAGGGATTATATCATTTTATCAATACTCAGATCATTTGGTAAAGGTGCATCAATTCATGCAGACTTTCTAAATACACACATGGATCTGAACATTTAAATATACATATATACACAAATACCAATCTATATATACATATATAAAGAAATTACTCTGCTAATCATAATCAGGCAATGATAGAGCTAAGAGAAAATAATATAAAGACAAATAATAAGATTACATTGGAGATGTTAATCTTAAAGTCATTTACTATTGTCTTACATATATGATTTCAGTATAACAAATATATTTGGTAGGTCCCTTTAAGGATCAACAACATAAACTAGAGCTTTCAAAAAATAACAGGAAGAATGAGGACAATTATTTGTGAAATAAAATGTATTTTATTAGTATGTAAGAAAACATACACAACGTTTATAAATAATCTTGTAAAAATAAGGAATATATGAGCCATATGACAAGGTAACACAGTGCATCACAGTCCATGAAGAGAGTTGCCAAGGGCCAGCATAGCCCCATTGGAGACATATGACAAGGTAACACAGTGCATCACAGTCCATGAAGAGAGTTGCCATGGGCCAGCATAGCCCCATTGGAGACATATGACAAGGTAAAAGAGTGCATCACAGTCCATGAAGAGAGTTGCCAAGGGCCAGCATAGCCCCATTGGAGACATATGACAAGGTAACACAGTGCATCACAGTCCATGAAGAGAGTTGCCAAGGGCCAGCATAGCCCCATTGGAGACATATGACAAGGTAACACAGTGCATCACAGTCCATGAAGAGAGTTGCCATGGGCCAGCATAGCCCCATTGGAGACATATGACAAGGTAAAAGAGTGCATCACAGTCCATGAAGAGAGTTGCCAAGGGCCAGCATAGCCCCATTGGAGACATATGACAAGGTAACACAGTGCATCACAGTCCATGAAGAGAGTTGCCAAGGGCCAGCATAGCCCCATTGGAGACATATGACAAGGTAAAAGAGTGCATCACAGTCCATGAAGAGAGTTGCCAAGGGCCAGCATAGCCCCATTGGAGACATATGACAAGGTAACACAGTGCATCACAGTCCATGAAGAGAGTTGCCAAGGGCCAGCATAGCCCCATTGGAGACATATGACAAGGTAACACAGTGCATCACAGTCCATGAAGAGAGTTGCCATGGGCCAGCATAGCCCCATTGGAGACATATGACAAGGTAAAAGAGTGCATCACAGTCCATGAAGAGAGTTGCCAAGGGCCAGCATAGCCCCATTGGAGACATATGACAAGGTAACACAGTGCATCACAGTACATGAAGAGAGTTGCCAAGGGCCAGCATAGCCCCATTGGAGACATATGACAAGGTAACACAGTGCATCACAGTCCATGAAGAGAGTTGCCATGGGCCAGCATAGCCCCATTGGAGACATATGACAAGGTACAAGAGTGCATCACAGCCCATGAAGAGAGTTGCCAAGGGCCAGCATAGCCCCATTGGAGACATATGACAAGGTAACACAGTGCATCACAGTCCATGAAGAGAGTTGCCAAGGGCCAGCATAGCCCCATTGGAGACATATGACAAGGTAAAAGAGTGCATCACAGTCCATGAAGAGAGTTGCCAAGGGCCAGCATAGCCCCATTGGAGACATATGACAAGGTAACACAGTGCATCACAGTCCATGAAGAGAGTTGCCAAGGGCCAGCATAGCCCCATTGGAGACATATGACAAGGTAACACAGTGCATCACAGTCCATGAAGAGAGTTGCCATGGGCCAGCATAGCCCCATTGGAGACATATGACAAGGTAAAAGAGTGCATCACAGTCCATGAAGAGAGTTGCCAAGGGCCAGCATAGCCCCATTGGAGACATATGACAAGGTAACACAGTGCATCACAGTCCATGAAGAGAGTTGCCAAGGGCCAGCATAGCCCCATTGGAGACATATGACAAGGTAAAAGAGTGCAACAGGCACAACAATAAACAGAAAAAAAGGCCAAATGGCAACACTAACAATAAAAATTCAACATGTGGACGGAGGATTCTTATCTGCCACCATGGAGTATATCCAGATCCTCCACTTACTGGTCATCCTCTTCATTGTCCTGTGCATGTCCAGCTCCAGATTCAGGCCTTGAACGTAATCGCATAATTTCACGCAGAGTCAAGTCCTGAACCCGGAGCTGGGCCTGCATGGTGTCGTTCATCCCTCTCAGGACAGCTGCGTTCCTCAACACGGCCTGCTCTACTCTTGCTATCCCTTCTAGCATGAGCCATGCTGAGTCACAGCCTAAAATAAAATTAAATTAAATATTAAGGATAATTACACAACAGACTAAAAAATTTTAATACATACATTGTCATCATAAAGACAAATAATTATTTACATTAATTAGTTTACATTTATTCTTTACACATGAATTAGGTTATTCAGACAGACAGAAATCATTAAAGGGACATGTTACTCAAACATGTTGTCCCCTTTAATTGGTTTTAGATGATCCACTTATACAGCTTGAGTGTATCAAATCTTGTTAAAGGATTTACATTGTACTTACATCAGAAATTTAAAAATTAAATTTAGACTGTGGTAGGCACACCTATCCTTAAACATTTTTGCATTGAGGACAAGCTGTGTAAACATAGCAACCAGAAGAAATTACATTCCCACTGGGTTAGACAAGAGATAATGTATCCACATTTGTACATAAAATTTTGGATCCAAGTAGTGGTGTTTGGTATATGTAGCGATATCCAATTAAAGGGACACTGAACCTAAATATTTAATGGACTCATTCAGATAGAGCATGACATGACAAATCTTTATAAATTACACATATTCATTATATGTTTTAATTCTCAAGCTATATTTTGAAAGCAAGAATGTTGCTTTTTATGGAAGCCAATATTTGTTTATCAACTTTGTTTGTGCATGCTGGTTGATGGATACATTCATCCAACAATAAAGAAATGATGGCCAGATTTATTTTATTGTTTAAACTAATTATAGGAATTACTTTTTTTTTAAAAATATATCAAGAGAATGACGAATAATTAATAAGAGTATTAAATTATAAATTTGATTAACATTGCATGCTGGATTTGAATCACAATTTAACAAATTTAACTTCACTGTACCTTTAAGTATCTTATAAAGTGTATTTAGAATGATACTTACAGCTGTGCCTGGGAAGGACAATCTGACACCCAGGACAATGAAGGTTGAGACCGGGGGGAGGGATGGGATTGGCTTGGGGAGGGATGTGAATGGCTTGGGGAGGGGTGAGCTGCCGCTCCGGGGTAGGCCGTACAGCTGGGGAGTGGGGAGTTTGGGTCTGGGCAGCTGTACGGGCCAGAATACGGGGAGAGCGGCGAAGGGGGGTGTATGGGCGTTTTTTGGGAGGGACAGGATATGAAATATGGGAAGGGCTGGCAGTGGTCTGGGCATGGTCAGGAGTTTGGTCATGGGAAGGGCTCTGGGTCTGTGCAGGGGTGTGGCCATGGTCATGGGTGTGTGCATGGGGAGGGGTCTGTGACTGGGCAGGGGCGGAAACCAGATGACCAGAAGTGGTGGATCCATCTGAAAATGTAAAGAAAATATATTAACATCTCATACATCCTGACATCAAATCAACGCATTTCAAATTGATTATGTTTTCAATATACTTCGAAGTGTGTTTGAATTTTTAAACAATTCTCAAATTAGGATATGGTATGTATATAGGCACTCAGATGAATATCAATGACTGTCTGTACAATTTGAACCTTATTATTGTGTTTTGGCATGGAATATGCATGTGACATAATGATGGCATGAATTATAAATTTTTAAAAATAAATATACAAGCAGAATTTCATGCTGCCTGATATAGAAAGGGGGCAGTAGTGTATTTGAACAGACAAATAATATTCCTTTTTAAAGGGCAAAAGCTGTAGACTTTTAATGTCTTCAATAAAATGATTTCCAAAAAAGAAACATGTTGGAAACATGATAGATATATTTCACATAACATCAGACTCCAAGGCAGCCTCTTCCTCCTCCGTCCCACATGTGACAGCAATCTCTGTAAAACATAACATGTTGTGTACACGTTAAGATCAGATATTATAACATATGTTACTGTTGCTCAAATACGCACATCAATGTTGCATTAAAGATATACACACACAAAGTTATGATTTACATCATTTTGATGGAGCATACAAATGACAATAGATTTGTTATTGTCAATGAATATTAATTTTAATGTATTGTTTGTATTAATGTTAAATTCATAAAAGCATAGTACATAGAACATTTAAGATTTCTCATGTGTGTATCACTTGATGACTGTTGTCAAAAAATCTAATGGAAACAAACATATGTTATACATCTTATGAATAACAAATGTGTAGACTAATAAAGTAGAAATTATTAATCGTTCAATATGAAAAATAAATTAATATATAATCAGAAGATAAATATTTTGAATTTTTATAATGTTATGCTTCATCAGAATCATGATCATAATATTGATTAGCAATACACCTTCAATTACATATAAATGAGTCAATGTACTTACCAGGAGACCGCAAAGGCGTCTCTATGTCACTGCTGGATTCCTGTGGGCTCACCACACCAACTCTCTCTATGAATGATATAGATATATATTATTAAACACATTTGGGATATCACTAAATCACATCTGTCTAGAATTTTAACATTAATCAACTTTAAAATGTGAAGAATAGAGCAGTCATTACACCAGAAAATGCTTGATTGAATCAAGGGGATTCTGTAAAAATATCTGTATTGAACATATGTTTAATGTCAGACTACATTAGACATCAAATTCATCTCAGATGCTGCTATTGCATATCTAAATATACCCAATGATCAATGTTCTTAACCCTTTAAGGACACGCCTTTCACTTTGCTCAATTGTTTTATGACGGAATAATTCCGTCATATGTCCTTAAGAAGTTACAAGAATACACACAAACCACATATTAAGTAGCATCTGTTGACAAATCTAAACAAACACATGTGTCACATCGAGCCATTTTTGCAATGTACAGTAATCTTGTTTAGGACACAACACATATTTATCACAATACAAAACAAAATTGATTATTACAAATATGTAATCATGGTGCTGTTAGAGTATGCAGATATCTATAAAGTAACTCCAACAGAGAATGTGATTTATATATCAATAGTTTTTAATAAAAAGAATGTAAAGATGAATGAATCTATTTTGTCTTAAAGGGACACTGACATGATTAATTTAAATAATTGATTTCTATGTTCAAACTGTAAAAAATGATTTAACATTGACTCCTATTATAATTAGAATGTTGCTCGATATTAATCTTAAAGGCAGATAAGGAATATTGGATTCAATAAATATTGTTTGTTGAAGGTATCCACCAATCATCAATAAAAACCCAGGTTGGTCAACCAAAATTTAGATGCACATAAACGTACTTTCTTTATTTTACAATACATTTAGCAATAGAATATGTCACATATGATGATAGTATTATATTTTTATGTTTATTAATATTGCATACTGTATCTGAATGACAATATTAATAATTCTAGCTCAGTATTCCTTTAATGTAAAATTAAATTGATTCCACAATGTTGTTGTTAATGAATTATCTACTCCATATGTTGATGTCATGAATGGTATTGAGCATGCAATTAAAATGTAATATGTTATTTAAGGATATCCGAATAATTATTTAATTTTCATCTATTAAATAGACATTACATATAAATATTGAACAATGTGTATTTAGTATGTAATGTTCAGTCCATGTTTCTAAGACAAATGTCAATTAAAAAGAGACATACCATACTGTGACAAGCCCTAGCTTGAGGATCCAGCAGCCACATCCATATCTGTAATATATTAAATGAGGATTGCATATCATTAATACTAATCATGCCATGTTTAAAACATTTACATTAATAACAAATCAATTGAAAAATATTAATCCTTTGGTAGTCCCATGAGTTAATAGTTTCCTCAATTAAATTAATTAAAAATATATCCTGGACTCTTATTTTCAATCAGTTGTGTTGTTTACTGTATCTTTAAGAATATCTGCTTGTTATTACATAATCATCAATTGATGGCCATATGTTATAATTGTTTTGTATTATTCGTTTTTTATTAGCTATAATATTGAAAATAAGAATACTGTATTCTTCACTAATCTAAGAATTCCCATTTAATTTTTAACAACATGTATAAAGCAATGCCACTTTCCGCAAACCCATGTTAACGTGGATGAGAAATGCCATTTTCGCGATCATTGCGCAATGATTCCAAGCGGAATTACGCATCCGTCATTTCACCAATATGTATAAAGCAATGCCACTTTCCGCAAACCCATGTTAACGTGGATGAGAAATTACATTTCCGCTCTGTGACGCATATTCTGTAGAGCGCAAGAAACATCATTCCTATTTCATGTGTCAATAATCTAAAATCAGATATCTAAACATCATATGTAGTGTATGTTGTGAGATCTGTATAGGTTTAGTATCTGACTATATACACATATTTTGATTATAAAAAAAAAATATATATATATTATATGAAGTTGGATAATTACCTGGTTCAGATTCTCTATCATCTCCTCCCAGGCCACCGGACGGAGAAGCATCTGCCCTGTCCCCCGCGTCAGGACTTTCAGATCCCGCAGCTGGGAGGGAAGAAGAGGAGGCCGAGGATGGCGAGGATCTAAATCTTTTGGGGACCCGGAGATTGAGGAGCTCGCATAAAGTCACCTCATAAGGGAGTAGGTACAGTTTCCGCGGGGCCTTTCTTTGGCCCCCTCTTTTACGGGCTTGTACCCAGTCCCTTATGAGGTTTACTTTTTTCGATAAACGCAACCTCATATCTCCGAATCTCCTCATGATCTGATCCTGGGTCCTCTGGACGTCACACACCAATCTAACCGCATTGGTGATAGACTCCCAGAGGGCCTTCTTAACAGGCGCATCTGTCAACCTCCTCTTGTTCCCAAACAGCTGGGGATAAAAGTCCTTGACGGCGTGGACCAGTGCAGCGCTCTCCTCCTTGGTGAACCTGGGAACTGACATGCCTGCTGGGTTGTATAATTATAATAATAATAATAATATATATTGCCTGCAGGCATTAGAGAACTGACAAAGATGGCAACGTGTAATGGACTTTTATATGTTGAAGTAAACATGAGATGCACCATGGGACAATTTATCTGTACATCTGATTGGATAAAAGTTTGAAATATTGTTATAATGTCTGTGAGACCATCCTGACTCAAGTTGTGTTTGTGTGATGAACTCTGATTGGCCGTTCCTTAATGTTTCATATCTTAGTAACTTCCTTACACATACCTCATGGTGGTGCTGTAACTTCATTTTTCATGTAGACTTATTTGTAACTCATGGGCCTGTCATGCGGATATGTGTGACGCAGATTTAATATCCGTGATCCGTTAAATATTAATGATTAAATACTCTTTAAAATCTAATACTGTCACATTATTAATGTTGTCGACATTTCTCGGTTTAATAACGGTCTGTTTCTTTAATACAAATACACATTTCATATTGTATGTCTTTATTGTTCTTTAAATACATTTATTGTGAAGTATTGACATTGCTCTATTAAATGTCTTTATAATGCACATTGATTGTGTGCTATTGCGTGACATTAGACTCTAATGTTTAAAGATGCTAATCTGGTGTTTCAAGATGCGTTTCCCACGCAATATTTATTAATGTTAAAATTCAGGTTAGAATGTCAGTAACTTGGATAATCTGTTTATAAATATTAAACTACAGCTTTGTTATTCGCAAATAAACCTCGAGCTTGTATTTGTCTGAAGTGCTCATATATGTTATTGTGCAATGGCGTCTTTAGTTTTAAAGAGACATTACAAACAATTGTATCAAATGATCTGTAGAGATAGAAGATTGTTTAGACTTTAAAATGTGAATCATTTTCCATTAGTATTTCTATATCCTCAACAGAAGAAATTTAAATGCACATGGTTGAGACAATCACATAAGGCATCTCTGTGCATCCACCAATCTTCATCTACTGAGCCGATCTCGATATGCTTTTCAAGCAAAGTATGTCAAGATAGCAAGATAAGTAAATACATTCTTTAAATCTCTTAAAGGGACACTGTCCAAACAAATTTAGCATTGGTGATTGAGCATGAAATGTTAATCAACTTTATTCTTTAATCAGATTATCAAATGTTAACAGTTATCTTGTTATGTTTCTTTGCAAATCAATAATGATATTTTATATTACGGACAATTGTTTTATAAAAACATGGGTTGTCCTTGACGATTGTTGCATCAATTATTCCAAACAATCAAGTTCTGTCCAGAGTACTGAAGCAAATAAATTAGCTATTTACTGCCTTATTTTTAAAGTAATGATAGCAACATCACAATGAGCATTCATAATATGATACAAGTTTTAAAGTTGATTCCAATAGAATACTCATTCAGAATGTATAAATCATTAATTTTTTAACTGTCTACCTTTAAGTATATTTTGAGTTCATGTCCCTTTAAATAAACATTTCACAATAATGCTTAAAATATCATAAACCTAGGCACCTTCCTTTTGCTAAATGAGTCTAACATATGAGTAAAGCAAATTTAGATTAAATTCTAGATTGTTTTACACACTGACTGAAATATATTTATTAAATGAGGTCTTTTTTAGCCTTCAGCGTAGAGGGACATTAAGCTATATGTTATGTATGCATTTTGTATAATATTCTTATATTTGAACAACTTAATATGTTTTGTTATTCAATCATTATATTGTAATTATATATATTCTTGGATTAAATACATCTCTACATAGGCTATTTTGATGCTGATTGTTGTTTGCATATAGATGCCTTATATCATTGACTAAGATATGTGCATTTTTTTTTTTATTTTAACAAGTATATTTAAAGACTGAATGTAATTCTATAGTACTTTCTAAATATGTTTAAATTCTTGTATGATATTTTTACAAATCTATACAAAATATACTTTGTGAATGTCCCTTTAAGGACCCAAACATTTTGTATTTTTATTTAACATTGACAAAATAAACAAAAGGGGAATTTACATTCTATATAGATATTTGATGTCTAACCCAAGAGGTAAGATTGTAATAAATACATAATATTACTAAGTATAGTTAAATGACTCCACTAGAAAATTACATAGATTAACCTGGCATCCAATAACTAATTTTTAAAAAATATCAAGTTAAATGACCTACCATTTATAAATGTAATAATTTAAATAATTTTTCAATTAATTTTTTGAGATACCTAAGGAAGATACATGATCTTATACAATTATTTTTACATTCAACAACACTGTCACTTTCATGTAATTGAACCACTTCACCTTATTAAATGTTAAAAAAATAAAAATTTTACTACATATCCTAAATAATTTTAATATATACATTTTCAATATAAAAGCATTGAAGAATCTGACTCCCCAATTAATGTTATAAAATATATTTTTATATTCTCGGAAGCATTTTATTTTCTAATATTAAAGCATTATTTTATCTTATGCATGTGCTTGTCAAATAGCCAACTACCAGTCATGGGAGTCCAAGTTTGATTTATTTACAGATTATATTGATATTTAGTAGAATCTGTTCAAAATAATGTATTTAATAATAAAATGTTTAGTATTAACATGTCAAAATATATTTAATAGAAAAAAATTAAATATTCCTGGAAGTCATCAGATGCCAATCTGAAATGAAAAATAATAAAAATGGAACAAAGTTAATACACACGTTGTCAAATATTCATAAAATACATTTAAAATCATATGGTGTCTATGCTCTAACTTTGATCAACATTTTTTAAAGATAATCATTAAATTGATTTAAAATTAATGAAATACATACACCATTATATTGTTGATTAAAAATTCTATTTAAATATCCAAAATTCAAATTATACATAATAATGTATATCACATTTCAACAATATATGTATGCTGAACATAAATCTAATATTTCATGTCCATTCAAATACCTCTATATCAACTATAATATGTATTCCTTTTTCTGATTGTGATCCCTAAATATCTAATGATGAAATAAGTATGACTAATGTATGTAAGCTAACAATAATCAACATTCTTCATGTGATTCTTAACTAGCATGCACCAACCTGGATAATGCATGGTCTTTGAAAGTCAATTCAGGGGTAAACAGTTGATCTTCAATAGGTGTCTTATTCATCAGTTCATTAAATAGAGGACTGGGAAATACCATCTACAAAATAGAAAATCATCTAAGTGTCTCCAATAGGATGTCTCCACAGCCTTATTCTATCAAATAGTTTGCACTTACCATGTGAACATGTCTTTGTATGGTTTTCAAGGTCAGCAGAATTGAAAGATAATGCCAGACATGATCCCATTGGTATACTTCAATTTAAATCTTGGCTTTTTCCCCACTGTCAGTCTGGGCAATCTTGACTGTCAGGCTTCAAATTGTTCCCTTTCAGTCTTTAGATTAAGTCATCTCCCTAATGTAATAAATGTTAAAAAAAAATTCATACAAGTGTGTGAATCAGTTCTGTACCCCTCTCCCATCCCCCATTTCATAATAAATATCTGTCACTAGCTTACTAAGCCTGTGTATGAACCTGTGTTATTTTCTATCAAGTGTGAAGATGAGTCATATTGAGCATAAAAAACCTCTGTGTGACATTGAACCATAGTCATTCTAGAGTATCCCTTTCTGATTATGTACATTTTAAGTAATGTGTAAACAAACATCTATTTTTTAAAATGTATGCCATATGATGTATTTGTGTACAAATCATGCCAGCAACAGTCCATACATTTCTACTTACCATCTGATGTCCTCTTTAAAAACCAGGTGGCAAAGACTCGCTATAGGACCCAATGCCCAGAGCACCACCTATATTATGAAAATTAAAAATTATTCTAACATTTGATCAATACTAACATGTTTGCACAATTCTCTACTTGTCATTTCCCTAGAGTTCACATCTATTGAAAATACTACAGTCTAACTTCTATTCTTTACCGTCTAAAGTGGCGGTTGATGACGTCTGCTCTGACATCAAGTCCCTCGTCCTGGAATTCCCCCTCTAGAACAGGATCATCCTCCTCATCTCTGAGGAGGTCTCTGTCCACCGGGACGGCCTGCAGCATCCCAGCCCGCTGTGCAATATTATGCAGGACGCTACAGGCTACAACGATCTTCGCCACCTTCTTTGGGTTGTACTGGAGTGCTCCTCCAGAACGGTCCAGGCACCTGAATCTCATCTTCAGAAGCCCGAACATCCTTTCAACCACCGCCCTGGTTCTCTTATGAGCCCTATTGTAGCGCTCCTCAGACACATCAGTCGGGCTACGCAAGGGGGTAATGAGCCAAGGCCGGCTCATGTACCCAGAATCACCTATAAATTTTGAACAGAACATAATTCAAACAGAATACTTAAACTATTATATTGTTGTATAAATTTTTTTTAGTTAAAAACAATAATCTATATTAAAACTTGTCAGAAACCTACAAAAAATAAAATTTCTATATTATTCTGTATCTTCCCATTTCAGCTAAGACATGCTACATATGCGTATTGTTCTGAAAACAAACCTTGTGTAAAATGCTAACTACATGGTTACATTGCATTCTCTATCTGAACACTTAAGGTAAGACATGCTACATATCTGCATTT
The DNA here is from genome assembly GCF_027579735.1 of Bombina bombina. Classification (NCBI taxonomy): domain Eukaryota; kingdom Metazoa; phylum Chordata; class Amphibia; order Anura; family Bombinatoridae; genus Bombina; species Bombina bombina. Next base: position 993,382,436 of record NC_069504.1, read on the forward strand.
AAATAAAACTAGACATTAGCAGAAAGAGACAATGACAGGGTTAAATTGCATGAGATAATAGCTTCCCATTTCAGCTAAGACATGCTGCATATGCGTATTGTTCTGAAAACAAACCTTGTGTAAAATGCTAACTACATGGTTACATTGCATTCTCTATCTGAACACTTAAGGTAAGACATGCTACATATCTGCATTTAAATAAAACTAGACATTAGCAGAAAGAGACAATGACAGGGTTAAATTGCATGAGATAATAGCTTCCCATTTCAGCTAAGACATGCTGCATATGCGTATTGTTCTGAAAACAAACCTTGTGTAAAATGCTAACTACATGGTTACATTGCATTCTCTATCTGAACACTTAAGGTAAGACATGCTACATATCTGCATTTAAATAAAACTAGACATTAGCAGAAAGAGACAATGACAGGGTTAAATTGCATGAGATAATAGCTTCCCATTTCAGCTAAGACATGCTGCATATGCGTATTGTTCTGAAAACAAACCTTGTGTAAAATGCTAACTACATGGTTACATTGCATTCTCTATCTGAACACTTAAGGTAAGACATGCTACATATCTGCATTTAAATAAAACTAGACATTAGCTGAAAGAGACAATGACAGGGTTAAATTGCATGAGATAATAGCTTCCCATTTCAGCTAAGACATGCTACATATGCGTATTGTTCTGAAAACAAACCTTGTGTAAAATGCTAACTACATGGTTACATTGCATTCTCTATCTGAACACTTAAGGTAAGACATGCTACATATCTGCATTTAAATAAAAATAGACATTAGCGTCGGTAAATAACAAATGGTTAAATTTAATCCTATAGCTGAACATGACGCTAACAGTTAAAAAATACAAGGCCAATTGTCAACATTATTAACCATGTTGAGCACAAATACTCACCAACGAGATAACCAGGGGGCATTTGTCTTTCCTCAAACTGGCTCCACAGGGACTACAGAGAGAGGATGCGGGCATCATGACAAGCCCCTCCAAAATTCGCATACACATGCATAATCCTCATCCGTGCGTCACAAACATACTGCACGTTGAGGCTATGAAAATGTTTGCGATTTCTGAAGGGCAAGTCATCAATTGGAGCACGCAGCGCAATGTGGGTACAATCTATGGCTCCCAAGACATTGGGCAATTGAGCAATATCAAAGAATTCCCGCTTCAGGCGCCTCCAATCACCATCATTCTGTGGGAATCCTATGTATTGCTTACTGATACGTACCATGGCGTCCAGAAACTTATCAAACACCACAGAGAATGTACCTTGAGCCAGGCCATGCATGTACAGTTCTCCGGATTGAAAACTCCCGGAGGCCAGGACGTATAGACAGCTTAGCATCTTACTCATGGGGGGAACAGCAGTCCTTATTTGTATATGTGGCTCCAAATGAGGTTTAAGAAGATCGTAAAGGCCAATGAGCTGTTCGCGATCGAGCCGATACTTATCAAAAACCTCAAAGTCGCTCATGTTTTCCAAGGTGGGTCTCACCCTGTAGACACGAGGACCTCGAACCAGACGACCCCTTCGTCTCGGTCTCAGCCGCCGAGGCTGCCTGATTCGACCAACAGCTAGTTCGCCAATAGCAGCACCAGCAGCGTCTACCATGTCATCGTCATCCATCTTTCAAAACAGCGTAACAAGGTAAGCACTTGATCTGATGTGGATCACAAGTGATGCTTTGGCCATGTTGTTTGGGGGATTTATAGTACAATTAGTCCAATGGTAGTGAGTTTGTAATGATTGCTAATTGTATTCACTTGTTTGTATGTGAGCGGCGCGAATGCTTTCAAAGTGGGCGTTGTATTTTTTTGGCTGAAATGTTGTTTTCCGCAAATAAATCTCAATGTGAAAGTGTCAAATATCACACATACAGTGCATGTTTGTAATGTTTGATCATATGCGTAATCAATATTTCTTAAACGCGATCTTATAGTAACAAGCACACGTCCAGGCTAACATGAATGAAAGTGCATAGTTGTGTATAATGTGCATCGAATGTGATCGATCAATGTTGCTGCAATATTGTTTGCAAACGATAAAGTAACAGCTGCCATCTGTAGTATTGTATATATAAGTGATTGCCGAGCTGTCAATATTGTATGCGTCCCTTTAAAATCGCAATAATAATTCCGAACTTCCCGTCTGCCATCTGTAGTATTGTATATATAAGTGATTGCCGAGCTGTCAATATTGTATGCGTCCCATTAAAATGGCACTAATACTGAATAACTTCCGGCTGTCATCTGTAGTATTATATATTTAAGTGATTTCCGAGCTGTCAATATTGTATGCGTCCCTTTAAAATCGCAATAAGAATTCCGAACTTCCCGTCTGCCATCTGTAGTATTGTATATATAAGTGATTGCCGAGCTGTCAATATTGTATGCGTCCCTTTCAAATCGCACTAATACTGAATAACTTCCGGCTGTCATCTGTAGTATTGTATATATAAGTGATTGCCGAGCTGTCAATATTGTATGCGTCCCTTTCAAATCTCAATAATACTGAATAACTTCTGGCTGCCATCTGTAGTATTGTGTATATAAGTGATTGCCGAGCAGTCAATATTGTATGCGTCCCTTTCAAATCTCAATAATACTGAATAACTTCCGGCTGCCATCTGTAGTATTGTGTATATAAGTGATTGCCGAGCTGTCAATATTGTATGCGTCCCATTAAAATGGCACTAATACTGAATAACTTCCGGCTGTCATCTGTAGTATTGTATATATAAGTGATTGCCGAGCTGTCAATATTGTATGCGTCCCTTTAAAATCGCAATAATAATTCATAACTTCCCGTCTGCCATCTGTAGTATTGTATATATAAGTGATTTTAGATCTGACAATATTGTATGCGTGCCATAAAAATGGCACTAATACTGAATAACTTCCGTCTGCCATCTGTAGTATTGTATATATAAGTGATTTTAGATCTGACAATATTGTATGCGTGCCATAAAAATGGCACTAATACTGAATAACTTCCGGCTGCCATCTGTAGTATTGTATATATAAGTGATTTGCGATCTGACAATATTTCTTAATTGTCCCATTGAAATCTCCATAATAATGCTGTTCAAAAGTGTGGTTTACGTATATGTTGTATTGTAGTATTGAGTGTTAAAGTTCCTAAAGGGGCGGTACAGTGGTGAATCTGTGATGTGTATGGTTGAATCTTCTAATGACGTCATCATATTATTAACCTGCCTATGTAGTTCTGAAATCCTCATTGTGTTGTTGTATTGTGCTACATTGTTATTGTGTGCTGAATAAAATCTAAATGTGTGCTTTGTGGTTGCGTGATGGGTGATACGTGTTATGTACATGTACGTATATATTGTGATTGTGTCCCACATATGCTGACTTCTATATAGCGGTCTGGCATTGTTGTTCCTTCCCATAAAGTGACATCTGTAATCTTGTGTAATGATGTTCTTCTTGTACGTAATTCCTAATGGTTTATTGTGATGGAATCATGATGTTAAAAGTACATTAAAATCCATATGTTGTGTTTTGTGATTCCTCGAGAGAATGTAATGTGTTTTTCCCCCATCATTTGAATGCACATGTATGAGTGAATGTTAAAAGTAATATATGTGCATCCATGAGTGATTATGTGTTAAGCCTATGTAAATATGCAGTTGCTGCAAGCATATGAGTTGAATAACTGAAATGCAATAATAAAGGTAAATGAGAGGTGTTTCCCATTGTGTAGTGTTTGTGAATCCAGAAATGTGTATTGAATTTTATTTTAATTTTAAATGTAATTTTATTGAAATAATAATGTGTTACTAGTGATGTGGATTTGTAGTTGATGTAATCTAAAAGTGTGAAACAAATTTATGGTGTTGTGAATATTTAATAATTAAAAACCATAAGTCCACCATAGGGAAATAGTCATTTCTTGATCTATTTATCATAGCTGTGTCTAACGCATGAAATCATGTATTTTCTAGCGCTGGTATTTGGAGTTTTTCAGTCTACGCTATTTGCGTGCGTTAGGGAAATGAGGGTTTCGCGTGCACGAGCACGTCTTCCCAATAGAAGTCAATGGAGGCTCTAAAGATTTCTAATTTTTTTTTCTAAGACTGGTTTTCCTCGTAAAGTGAGTGACGTCATGAGCTTGTGTGAAAAAGTCACTAAATCGTGTTCTTTTTGTAATAAATAAATATTTTGTGTATGTCATGTGGTGTATATTGTTTGTATGCATCGATGAGTGTATGTTTGTGATAATGTTATTAGTTAGATGTAGGTATATGAGGGTCTTTTCCCGTATGTCCATGTAAGTCAATGGGAAAATGGATTTTTGTGGATTTATTTCAAACACCCGAGATCTCGCAACTTTAATCCTTTGTATTTTACCGAAAACAAAATAAATATGAAAAATAAAGATAGTGTAGTGTTTGTGTGAGTGTAAGTGTACTTTGTGTAATATTTGTTTTGTGATTCGTGGATGTTGTTTTTGTCGGTATATGTTTACTACTGGGTCTGAGGTGGAGGTAGAAAGGTGAGCGTTAGGTGTATTTTGAGTCGCGGTAAATAAACTCTAAATACCGGAGTGCGTAAGAAACCAGCGTTAGGAGCCTCTAACGCTGGTTTTCACGGCTAACGCCGAACTCCAAATCTAGGCCTGAGTGTCCTCTTGATCGGAGTTACAATACCTATAATATTTCAAGAAATTAGATTTAAAGAGTTCATATTTTATCTATACAGGTGGGATCTAGCCCTAGTGGACAGCCCTACAGTTATTTCACAGAGGTCGGGGGGGGGGGGGGCAAGGGAAAGAGTGGAGGAAGAAAAAAAGAAAAAAAATATCATAGAAAAATAAACTTATCATTAGCAGATCAACAACATTACAATCTAATATGTCTAGCTTTGTATAGACTCTTAAGAGAGGTTTTTGCATCCTCAACTAAGTTAAATTTCAATGTATCTTCTTTATTTTTAGCCTTTAATATAGCTGGGTATATAAAAAATGCTACAAGGCCGATTTTTTTTTTTTTTTTTATACTAGAGCAAATACTTGCCATTTCTTTTCTATTGAAGGAAGTCTCAAAAGAGAAGTCCTGAAAAATAAGTGCTGTTTTCTCCCAATTTTACTAAATTTACTCTAAAATCAATTGAGTTTCTGAATTTAGAGTGTTTAAATTTATTCCAGAAAAAATCTAGAGCCAGCATTAATTTGCGCATATTTTTCGCTGGATTCCTACCAGCCATAAAGCCTGTTTGATTCTCGTGAATTATACTGCCCAAATAAGGTTTAAAGGGACAGTCTACACCAGAATGGTTATTGTTTTAAAAGATAGATAATCCCTTGTTTACCCATTCCCTAGTTTTGCATAACCAACACAGTTATATTAATATACTTTTTACCTCTGTGATTATCTTGTATCTAAGCCTCTGCAGACTGCCCCTTTATTTGTTCTTTTGACAGACTTGCAGTTTAGCCAATCAGTGATGGCTCCCAGGTAACTTCACGTGCACGAGCACAGTGTTATCTATATGAAAAACTTGAACTAACACCCTCTAGTGGTGAAAAATCTGTTAAAATGCATTCTTAAGAGGCGGCCTTCAAGGTCTAAGAAATTAGCATATGAACCTCCTAAGTTAAGCTTTCAACTAAGAATACCAAGAGAACAAAGAAAAATTGGTGATAAAAGTAAATTGGAAAATTGTTTAAAATTACATGCCCTATCTGAATCATGAAAGTTTTTTTGGCCTAGACTGTCCCTTTAAGTCTTTTGGCTATGATAGAGGTCAGGAGTTTATAATCAAAATTCAGGAGAGAAATCGGTCTGTATGAAGTGGGTAGTTCTGAGTATTTATGTTTTTAAGGATTAAAATAAAATTTGATGCAGCAAAGTATGGTGAACATTGGGTGTTATCAGAAAAATAGAAATTAAATCATTTATGAAGTGTAGGAGTGATTTGTTCCTCGAAAATTCTGTAAAATTCTAAGGGGAGCATATCCTGGCCCGCTGCTTTATTTAGCTTTGCTATCTTGATACCATCAGAAATTTCCTGCATGGAAATGGGCAAATTTAAATCTATCATAATTTCTTGCGATAGCTTAGGTAGATTGAGATTCCCCCAAAATGTTTCATCTTTACCAGATCTACCTTGTCTGCTTTATATAAAACTTGGAAGAAACCATAAAACACCTTTGCAATATCTGCATTATCTGTGAATGTATCCTTATTGCTTCTAATAGAGGTAATGATATTCCTGGATGATGGTTTGGTGATCCTTCCTGTGAAGAAATTTCACTGATCTACCTGCATAACCCCCATATATAGCCCTCTGTCTAAGGTCCTCAAGGGCTATTTTTTTTTCGATTAAGATGTCTCTGAGTCTTAGCATTCACATATTTTGCCCAGAGTAGCTTACTTGAGTTAGCTATGTAGGCGTGTTAAGTATTTTTGACCTGGTTGGAGAGTTGTAATTCTTTTTGCTTGGCTTTTATTTACGGGAACATAAATAGGCTTTAATTTCACCCAGTAGCACAGTTTTAGCTGATTCCCAAAAAAGTTCAATTTTCTATAGGTACAACAAATTAAATTATAAAAATCTCTCCATTTTTCCCTTAACCAGTTTTGAAAGTTAGTGTTGTTAATTAGATATCTAGGGAAATATATTTTGTTATTATTGACTGAATGTGCTAATCGAACATCAAGCCCCAATGAAATAATGGCGTGATCAGAGATAACAATATCTTTGATCTAAGACTTTGGGTTTAGAGCCTGAAATTAAAAACATATCTATCCTCGATAATGACTGATGGCCTTTGGCGATGCACGTGTAAGATCTAAGATCCGGGTTTTGAGTACACTATATACAGTATCTACAAGTCCTATCTGAGAGGCAAATTTCTGTAGAATTCTAACCTTCCTATCTTTCTTAATGGACAGTTAGGTGATTTGAACTTGGTCGCAACACCCATTACGTTTTGCCCAATATATTTGTGAAGTTTGAGCGTCAGATCATTCCAGAAAATCAAAGAATACAAATCCACACAGACAGGAAAGACATACGATATCAACAACACCATTAGATGTCCAGATAAAAGGGTGATCTATATGATACAATGTACGTGCAACAAGCAATACATTTGAGAAACAACCAGAACCCTTAGGGAAAGGATCCGCGAACACCTCTGAGAAAGGGAAAAAAGACACATATCTGTATCAACATTTTAGGGAGAAACATAATAATAAATTGACAGATTTTAAATTTTGGGGGATTAAAAAAGTGTTACCCAACTGGAGAGGAGGAAACCTAGAAGTCGAACTCCTTAGGATTGAATCAGAAACCATATATACACTACAAACCCTCCAACCTCAGGGACTTAATTCGGAATTAGAAATTTCTATATTCCTCTGAATTCATCCACTACATTCATTGTGTCGCCCTTCTATCTCACATATTGTCATATGTATGTGGTTCTGACTTTAGAACCTGATGTTAGTTTAGCATGTTTTTTTATATATATTCATCCAATGAGATCAAACACAGATTAGTTGTAGTTTGACTAAAGATGAGTTGTTATAATGTTTCCACTAGACTAGAATAGAACAACTGTGATCTGTATATGTATCTCCACAAGATTAGTGGATATTAGCCACTACTACAATGGTGTATATGTTATAAGCATTTAAAATATGAAAACTATGTGTACATTTATTGATTTATTTTGCATCAAACTTTAAAATAAGATTTGTTTTATATATGAATTCTATAATTCTCCAATACCACCTTAATATACCTGTTCCTTGGATTAACAGATTCCACCTTGTATTCAAAATAGGTGGTTATATTAGGCACCAATCGGATTAAGCAGAATGTGACCAATAGAATTCATGGACTGCCTTTATAAGGTGTCTTGAGTCTTACCTGGAGTACCTTGATAAAGCCCTCCTAGGGTGAAATGCGTAGACTTACTCCAGCCATCATATCAACAACAAGAAATGATTAATTACGATCCATATACGCACTGCAAGCTGCGATCCAGCCCCTTCTCGTGGACTCTATAGTTTCATACGGCTTAGGAGGCAAAGCCACTTTAAGGACCAGGGATGCAAGCAGCATTAAAGTACGTGTAATATTCAGGAATCATCACTGCAATTGTGCGGACCCTTTAACACAGCTTACGAAGCGTGTACATACATCAACCTATCAGAGGAGGGGTGTGCCACCTGACCACCAATAGAATTAGAGGTGTGCCATCCGGAAACAGTAATGGATTACCCCAGTCAAGGAAATCAGACGCTCAGAACCACAAGCTAAGAAGCCGCACATCGACATGGAGGCTGTTGTTCTTTTATACATCTAAAAGTAAGGTACCTTACAATTCACCATTAACTTTGACACTTTATACTTTGAAAGCGCTTTTACATCAAGTGCATTATTTGTACTTCAAAACCAGTTCAGATTGTTTTATCGGCTGTCACTGGATTTTTAACATAGGGAGACGTCCCCATTTTTTATGAACTTTATGTGTTTTAGACATTAGTGTGTTTTATATTTCATTATATATAGAATAAATATTATTGTGAGATTCTAACCTACGTCCATTTATTTCACTCATTCAATTATATTATACATATATGTGCTTTTAGTGCTTAGCACCCAAAAATCATTTACCCCATATAACCTATATAGGTTTTGTTTTTGAGATAAGTATCCTTGAATTCATAGTAGTATATATCCTAGCTGTTCTCTATAGCGCCAGTTTTACTATTTTTTTATCTTATTCAGTGCTCTGTATAAACTACTAAGGAGGAGTAGTTTTTAAAAACTAGGCCCATAGGATTTATTGTTAGCGCCAACACTCACTTGTACACTTCATTACCAAAAGACTTGGCCAAAAAGTGTATCTTTAACTAACTAGTCTAAACCTGCTGACTTGCAAAAGAGAGACGCCTCTGCAGTATTATTTAAAGTATGAGAGTTCCCTTCCCTTGTCACGATCAATTTTGCTGGATAAATCAGTCTGACATTAAAGCCAGCATCTATCAGCTTGACAAAGAAGGGGGACATCTCTTTTCTCTTTGCTAGAGTTTCAAATGAAAAGTCCTGAAACATCAAGATCTTATGTATCCCTATCATGAAGGGATTCGACTTCCTATAGTGTCTCAAAAAAAGAACCTTATCTTGGAAGTTTAGTTTTAGTTCGGAAACCCTGTTCTCAACTTCAACTAACCTGTTTAACCAGGTCAAGTTAGTGTCTAATCATTTTTGCAATTTCAGTGGCTAACTCTGACATATCATAATTAGCAAGGCTAGGAGAGCCACAGTCATGGGATGTGTCAGAGCAGGTGTCAGGGTTTTTAGTACCTTTATTTTTCTTTTGTTTAGGAGGCATGATTGGAGATAAGCCCTTTACTTGTGTGATATATCTTTCCATGGGCCCTACCCTAAAAGGGAAAATAAAGTGCTTTAAACAAAAAAACAATACAAACAGTGAAAACCATGTGAGTACGTGGTAACAAACAAATAATCAATATGTGACAAGTACCCTTTACAAAGGGTATAAGAGGAGGGAGGAAGAGAAAAATCCCCCAAAATTTTATGGTGGCTTAATATATATGAGACCTGAAGGCCAGAATCAAAGATTAGACCAACAAGCTCGGAAACAGAAGCTAAATTATATGTGCTAAGGGGTAAAAACCTAATTAGGTTTGTGCACATTTGTGTAATAGTGAAACCATTGTACAAATATACACCTGTGAAAATAAGAAGAAATAAGCAACAAATTTAAATGTGTATAGCTTGTAGTAGACTTGTTTTAGGGCCCTGTCAGGCAGAGCCACCATTAAATAATTAAATCTAATACAAGCCACCTAGGCCGATTGGTTTCCAGATAAAAAAGAGATTAATAGTGAAACAAGGGAACAAACACAAGCCTCAATAATACACTATATAGTCAGAAAACCTTGACATGTCCACAAAAGTAAATAGCGCGGGTTATATATTTAAAGAGCATCTGCCAGTCCCATGTTAAAGAGTAAAGTATGTAGATGAACGGTAAAGGATTTTACCAGCGTTATTTGTCGATGTTAGAACATGTCCAAGGACTGGTTCTCTCCTTAACGAGAGCAAGTTGGCAATATATATGTAGGGGAGTCAAACAGAAAGAAGCAATAAAACCAGCTGAAAGTACCTTTCTCCCTTACTGCCGAATACGGTCCATCCAGTGACCACGGGAGCCACAGGGTTTGCCAGTCTCCCAGATAGAGCTACTACCAGATTTTTGAAGTCCCAATAGGAGCAAACAAACTTCCTGCTTACCTGTGGTGTCGGGGATAGATCACCTATTAAGTGACAATTCATGGACAACAACTTCCGACACGCTCTTCATGCATCACCACCACTGAAGGTGGAACAGCTGGTACCGACGTATTCAAGCACAGCAGAGGTAGCCTGGTCCCGGTTTGCTGGTCTCCCAAGATCCTCTGCTCCGGTGTGAATACTTATTTCCCAGCGTGGTATACCGTTCTCAAGGTAAAGGACTCAGAGTCACCGGTGGATCAGCTGGTATAGATGCCACGGGGCTGCGAGATTTGCCTGTCCCCTAGGTGGATCATAAGGCTCATGAAGAAGGTGCAAAGATGCTGGTTGTTGGGTCGAGCCGTATTTCAAATGCCTCTGGTAGGTTGATAATAGGGTAGGTTGCGGTATGTGTAACAACTACACTGAAACTGCAGGCAAAGGAGTTGTTTCAGCCACAAAGCTCCATGTTGCCAGTCAGGACTTCCACATCGAGGATCCGAGAATCCAGAGTCCGGGCCAGTTACAAGCACACGGCCAAGGAGCACTTCGATAGCGGGAGTTGGTAGGGGTCTAAAGCACAGATAGACACAGAGCTGCAGCACTTTGCTCGCTCCTCTACCAGCCGGAAGTCATATACAGTTATTTCAATGGCTTTTATGGCAATCCTAGTTTAGCAACCGTTTCAATGCCCTTTTTCCTTTGGACCGAAGCATCTGAAAGATTATATATAACAGATGATGTACTTATAGCTTTATACTAAATTTGCAAGTCCCAGATGTATTGTACAAGCGACTCTTAAATATAATTAGAACAGACAATATCCATGTAGTCCCTACTAGAAGTACTTCACTGATATTTAATCCCATGAAGGTTTTCTAAGTGAAGATATTTCAAAGGAGTTGTCTTCACTGAATTCATGCAAGCATGGGGGGGGTCAATTATATATAGAAAATCCAGTGGAAGGAGAGTCAACATATGTCAGTCACAGGAAGCAAACCCAGTGACATTTTGCCCTTTATGATTCTTTGGGCTGAGGAGAAGAGGATTCTTAGGTTTAATTCTGCCACAAGATTGAACATATTAATGTTACAAAGAATTTATTGTACTCACAATTTGAGATCCAGAACCTCTTACCCCTATCTTCCTGGTAATTCAGACTGGATTAACTCTCTTTGAAAATGATTGGGACGCAATACTTGTGCAGCAACTTGCTTATGCTTCCAGGGAAAGAGAGAAGCGATAATACCAACAAACAGGAACAAAAAAGTTAAACTAACCAAACATACAAAAAGAGAAATCAAACTTATAGTGCCTGTGGCCAGTCAGGCTGTATAGGCCACGGTTGGGCTTACCATTTGGATGCAGGTTTTTCCTCCAATACCAGAGGCTCTTCCACTCGAGCCGGGCTTACAAAAAAATGGCAACAAGAAGTGGTGCCACTACGAAGTTGTCTGGGTAACTCCCAATTGTGTGACTTGGGGAGATTGATGGTATAGCCGACTCAGCAGGATACTCCATGCGGGGGCTGTAGCCCCTCTTCCTGCCATCACTCTGCCTTATCAACAGCACCTCGCTCCAGTCCTCCTTCTTTTACCCTCCCAGGGTATGGGCCGCTGGATTAGCTGTTTCAATGCTGCTTCCGGAAACCTCCAGGGCAAACCTCCAGCCTGCCCTTCCTTGGACTCAGGATGCATTTTTCCTCGATTGCTCCTGCAATAGGATTGGAACCAGAACGGCCACTGTCTCCTGTAGCAAGTAAACAGAGCAGTTGCACCTTCACGCTCAATGCCACCGAGACGAGTATGTTGAAATTCTACCACCCTCATAGTGTGCATGTGTTGGGGGGGGGGCTGTGCACCCATAATGCTTGACAGTGATGCATAGTATATTTAGGCGATCCCTATTACAATGGTCATTGCCAGCAAATTATAGGTCCCTCGTTCAAAACAACGCAGTTACACTTTTGGGGGGGGAAGGGATTAAATCAGGAATCTGCCCTGCCCTTTTCAAACAAGGTATCTTTGTACCTTGCTGTGCATATGATATGACACATCACATGATTGACCAAGCATTCCCTCCAAAATAGTCTCCGCTTCCATTACCACTTAACCCCTGATCCTAAGGCAAATGAAGTTTTTACTATAGAAATTATATCAGACTATCCCCTTAATCTGAATCCAATATTATCCCTGTCAGATCTTCCCTACATGTCTAGGGCTATAATATATATATAGTCCAGGTATCTGGTCCTATAAGTTATACCCACCTCAGAAGTTCATCATTTTCTGCTCATAAGAAATCCACAGGAGTTTCTCTTATATCTCATATATCTATTGGTAGCCACTACCAAGCTTCCTAATGATTGGGTAGTGCACAGATCCACTCAATCACTGCTCGTCTAATGACCTTAGTGATCGAGAGGTCTCTTATGTATGATTTTATTATGTTGATATAGATAAGAGGTATTAACACATCCTCCTCTATGGAATTCACTGAGGCCACTGAACCCAGTGATAAGTATGTATAAAACTCTGACTCAAGACATACAGATATACCCCCATTAAGTCTTTCTACACTCATATTTTACACTCCTTTTTTTCCTTTTTTATAAAACCACAGCCTTTCCTTTTTTTAAAAAAACACCACAGCCCCTTTTTCCAGACAGTGTAAGATAAATCTGACGCACTGCTAGAATATTCTTCTCCTAAACCTGATTAAATTTATGTGATTGGGTTTATAGGATTAGTGTTTTTTCTGTTCTACTGTTCTACTACTATGCTACTATTGGATTATATCCCTTATTATGCTGCTGTACCTTAAAAACATTTATAAATACCTAAAGCAGCACCTGTTCACAGAGCAAGATAAACCTCATATAATCCAATATAAAGCATATCGTCTATCATTATATATATTGGAGAAAGTACATAGTATGGGATAAGATACATATACTAAAACTTGATATAGAACATATGATTTATGCACTAACAGTGAAAAAGACACTGTTGCCAAACTAACCAAATCACAAACCAATTGTGCATTTGATTAATTCCACAAAACATCATAAAATTAACAACCAATTAAATATATGCATTATCACATTTCTATTACCTCCCTCTGCATGAGAGTCTGCAACTGAAAGTTAAGAAGTACTGGTGTTATGACTACTGTTTCTTAATGTGTCCACAACATTGGAGGTTGTGGATATCAAACATAACTGATAAGCTCTGCTTTCACATTAAATTCCAGCAGCCAATACTGCACCGAGGCCTCAAAGGAGTGCAGACAAGTTCCTTGTATGGGAACCTCGTCTTCATGCACAATGATTATGATTAAAGGGGGCCTATGTATGTGATGTGAGCAAACACAAGTATATTTGCTTGTGATCAACAATCATGATGCAAAAAAACAAAACAAACATCTAATGTTAGGGAAATAATACAACTATAAGGTGTCACATATAAAATAATTGAGGGTTAGTAATAAAGCCAAATAAATCAACCACCATAAAATACAAAAATATGAGTGCTCTAATAAGTCTCCATATTTCACAAATAACTAAGATGAGAATCGAAGAAAGTAGATATGAATTACTTGGAAGTTGGAACACAGGTAATTGTGGCATATTTCTGTTAAATTATGTTCCTGTTTTAAAAAAATGTACTGTCAAGGGCTGTGATGTGTTTGCAGTATTACAGATAATTTAGATCTGAGCTCTTATGAAAGCCAGCAGCAATTTTGTTTGTCATTTGAGAATGACAAAAAATGGAGAATCAAATGCTAATTTAGCTTTATCACACCCATTAAATACTGAAAAGTTAAGTATTACAATATTAAAGTTGACAGTTATTTTAAAAATGCATGTTTTAATGAATTAATTTGTCTGTGTACAATTTTTATGTTTAATTTAATTTAGCTGTTTTAAGTCTTAACCTAAAATCATATAAATTAGGGAATAGGTTGTGAAAATTCCAAAAGGAAGAGCTGTCTTTGACAATATCTGAAAACAAAGGGAAATCTATCAATAAAGCTTCTGACAGTATTAAAAAAAATAATGAGCTAATGTCAAGCTTGGTGAAAAAACAGATTAAAAAGCAATGTATTGATGACATAAAACATATAGGGCTGGATTACGAGTGGGGCGCAAAATATCGGCATGTGAACCTAGAGCAGCAAAGTGGGTATGTTGCGCAACGATGGGCAGCAGATTTAAATATATATGTATATGAATATATATATATATATATATATATATATATATATATATATACATTATTGGTTCCCCATAGATCGCATAGATCACTTTTAGTCCTTAAAAACTGCTTAATGCAGGTTTTTTTTTTAAACAAAATAAAGATGCTACTTTTAATTTTTTTTTCAAAAAGTGACCTCACATATTATTTTGGGGGCAATTGGGGGACATTTAAAAGAATTAACCATCGGTATACCCTCTGGTTAATTTTTTAAAGCGTTAATTGCTACCGCAAGCTAGCGGTAGCAATAATCAGCCACTTGCAATTTGCACATTTATGGTTATGCGATACATTGGTGTTCCACTTGTAATCTAGCCCATAATTTTTACTGCATATGTTTATTTACATTGTTTATTAATTCATTTTATATTTTGACTTTTTGTAAGTTGTATGCATCACCTAACATACTTGTATAGGTAGAACTCGATGGACTTCTGTCTTTTTTCAACCTCATCTACTATGTTACATATTATCTCTAATCACTGTAGAGCCGTTCCCTATTTTGAAATGGCTAATCATTTAAAACGGCTCTTTTATAAGCTAATGGGCTTCTTTATTATAAAAAAGGGGCATTTGGATTTATATCCCCTTTATTATCGAAATAATCTGTCCCCTTGTTGTCTTTAAACATCTTTGACATGTCAACACCCAATCAGGAGGACTGTTACCCACACACCTCTTCCCTAAACCAATAGAACCATAGGAATTGGATCATGATGTCACGACCAATCAAATCGCGACAAAATCGTCACCACAAAAATACAGGTGATTAAGCTGTAAATATACTAAAATACATCTTTGAAGTATATCTTCTAACTAGTACTCATAACCAGAGGCCACCAAAAACGTAGAATCAGCAAAAAAAATGTTTACTCCGGTAAACCGGAAGTGACATCATGATCGTGAGGGGCTCAAGGTATAGTGAACTAAATGACACTAAATATCAAAGACACATATATAAACATAAAACACAAGATCACTCTATCTCTATATGACAGTTTATACACGCCAAACATGGTAAATACCCTGTTTAAACTCTTTTTCACTTATGGCGAAACCGGAAGTGAATTCCAGAGCCATATCCGGTCACTTAAGTGACACTGTTATTTAAAGGCACTCAGCTTACCACTTCAGTAGTCTTGATAAAGGCCTTATTTTGGGGCCGAAACGCGTAGACCTGTTGGTAAGCATTATTCCAAGTATTTTAACCACTTTGAGGACTTGTTACGCTATGGTACTCCTTTTTTTACAGGGACATCTCTAGGACATTGGACTAAGAGCTGACCGTTGTTAGGATTCGCCTGGGAACTCTTCCCCTCAGGATTCCAGGTTCCTTCATGTGATTGCCTTTTAATTTACTGTTTTTTGGATTACAATACTTTTTTTGTTCTTTTTTGTTCTTTTTTATCTTTTGTTGAACATCATTTTTGTATCTGGTTTTTTATTTTTTTATTTTTGTTTTTTCACTGGATTTCATCTTTTTTGCCTTGGGTATACCACCCTTTTTCCACATTTGCCACTCAATGGCAGTTATTCACTTGTGATTTATTGTTATTTTTTGCACTGCAGTGTCATTGGGACTTTTTAATATATTATAATTTATTGTGATTTTTTGCATTTTTGATGTGAATTGTTTTTTCTTATCTTTTATACACATAGTGATCACAATTACTCTCACTTATGTTGCACAACATTTGCACTATCATGTTGCACATTTAAGTCGCATACATTTTTATGTTGCTTACACATTTTGTTTATTTGTGTATCCACAAGCAAATGTGGATTTCACCATTTTAGTTTTCCACCCCTTGGATCCAATTGCTATTTTGCACTTTGTGAGTGTATCAGCTCAACACTCCACCTTACCATTGTTTTTAACCACTGTTTTAATAACTGTTTTTTACTCATTTTATCTATTGGTACCAATACTGTTGAATTGTAATAAATTCTTGTTCAGCCTTAGCAGGTATATTTCATTTTTAGTGTTTATATTTTTCCCTTAGCCTTAATTGGTGCTGTACATATTCCATTATTACCTGTTCGTTCCTTTTGGGGGTTGGTTAGACCCTTTATTTGTACTCAGCACAAGGGAATATCTTAGCGCTTGGCTACCACACCTCACTTTCCACATATCTGTTTTTCTAACCTGTATCCAAGCAGCTTTGAATATAAACACGAGTCACATCATGGACTCTTTTAGTGTACTCCGACAGGAGATAGAATTTGATAGTCTATATCTAGATAATAAAGGAGGAGATGATTGTTTGGATGTTCAGACCATTTTCAAAAATTTGGAGAAATTATTGGTTTCTGAAGTCAAGTACAAGGCTGACATATCATTCCTTAGAAAATGTATTGAACTTGATATCATTCCTAAGGGTTTACTAGTCACCAAAGATTGTACTTTTCCTATATGCAAACCTAAATATTCCACAAGATGGGTTGAGGCTCTAGCCACTGCTTCAATTTCTCTAATGAACATCATTATAGATTATAGGGAAGAATTGATGCAGGAGACTGATGGCGAGATAAAAGAAGATGAGCAGATACTGATGAACCTAGAGAGTTCAGGTATTGATATATCTGATAGGAAATCAAATTTAGTTAAAAAAGTCACCAAGATCAGAGAAGATGTAA